>NC_073696.1:188555639-188874925 GCF_029784165.1 Wyeomyia smithii
AGTTTTAAGTTAGATTTGATTCCAGCTCGTAGTCGGCAGCGAGGATAAAAATTCTGCTTTTAGTTATTAACCCTCTAGGCCTCTAGTGCCCAAGTTAATTTCTATACTAGAATTTCTAGAATCATTGTAAACATTTTTGAAGTATTTATCGAAGCTTTTTAGAGGTTCGACTGAAGCCCGCCAAAAGGTGGCATTATTGGGCACTAGAGATACTTTAGAAAGTAAAACACCAGATATAATTGGCGTCGTTAAACATTAACTTGTATTTGTGCCGTGTCAAAAAAATAATAGATTAAAAACTTTTACAAATTCTTCAAATGTAGTTCAAATCAAGTTATCGAGTGCTTACCGAGAAACCAGTAGTATCCCAAATCACATTCTTTAACAGCATCAAACTCGTTAGTATATCGATCAATTCTGCCAATTGTTTCAATAACATGCACAATTTGATCACCTCAATGCATGGAAGCAAGCGTTAGTGCCAGTGTTAAATCGAAGCTCCCACTGCGATCCGGATGGATCAGATTGTATTTCATTTCTCCGAAAATGAACCAATTGCTAGTCCGGTTCAAAACGGTTCCAAAATTCACCTCTATTGCGGTGTTGAAAGGCACATGCCGCCATCAACCCGAAAAATCAACTTTATGTATCGCCGCTTTCTGTAAGCCGACCGCAACCATTGATGGCAAAAGTGTGAGAATGTAACTCAATCTAGCAAAAATAAAACACGAATGCCACGGTCTCGTGAACTTTTGCCTTGTAACTATTTTGCGGGACATGATGTACGACACGAAATGAAAGCGAACAATCAGGTGCCGCAACGAGGGCTTGTTTACCATGTTCCAGCAGGGCTACCGTGCGGTGTTCAAGTCAATTTTCAACTATCAAACAGAAGGAAGTCTCTAACTCTCCATCCGATGTACAACAACGTTCTCTGTTCGGTCAAAAGACTTAGTTGCGTTTGCCTGCTGCCAAAAATCTGACACTTTACGGTATCACTTCATCCGATGATAGTAATATTTGCCTATATATGCCCTCGATTCTAGGGAAAACCAATGAATGAGGTGCAAGGCGCAAAATTTGATACTGTTGTTGAAGGCACATCGTTCACCGACAGCAGACACCGTTAAAGGGCTTCCTCATATGTTGTCTTTCGTATACTATAAACAGAATCGATTAATCTACCTGTCAGTGAGTTTGATCCAATTTTATACACACATGTGCAAAGGTCAGGTTTGAAGTTACAATTGGTGGAATATTTTACGTTAGTATGCTTCTTGTAAATTATAAAAATAAAACGAAGAAAAAGATACCATTCTTCCCTGCTGGTTAAACGGTATTGGTGAAGAAGGGAACCATTGACGACACTGGCTTGTTCAAGCCATATGAGATAAATTTAAATCATTGTCACAAACAGTGTCATCTATCTTATTGATCTCGTGATACAGTTAATTAGCTTCGCTGAGATATATAACCTTAAATATGGCAGCGATCGATTTGAATATTTAAATATATTCAATTTACGGCTCTTGTAACTATGCAGTTTTAGTACACCTTTTTTTTAGGATCATTGATTGCAAATTAACATATTTGACGTAAGACTACGTTTTTTGTCACTACACTGAGTTAGATTAGAATGTTGAGAGAAGCAAACATTGAACCAAAAGTTAAAAAAGTTTAACAATCAGTATTCAGTGTAGTATGCTTGATATAACTAGCAATCATGCATCAGTGCCCAAATGCTCAGCAATCGACTTTTTTAAACGAATTAGCTTTGTACTTTAGACGAACAACTTAATCCGCAAGCTACGAAATCTCATCTTGTACAGTCAGATCTTTAGAGAGTTCTATTTCAATCGCTTTATTTCTTCAGCTTGAATTTCTGCTTATTTTTAACATCGTAGTCCATGTCACGAATGTGCCAAAACAAAAAAATCATCGATAGGCGTCCTCACACGCAAAAGCTCGATTGCACGAAAGCACAGTGATTTTTTGCAAAATTATAACAATTTTGGATTAGGTCTGATACTTGGATAATGAATGTTTCTTAACTATGACAGAACTTTTGTGAATCATGCCTTTTTCGATGAGCGGAGAATATTCGCCGGTACTGATTTCGTCTAACGTGTTTGTACTTTCAGTGGCAAAAATATCGAAAGATGCCTTGTTTGATTCAAACTAGTTTAATGTATTCGTTTAATAATCATTTATGCACAATTTTACAGCGAAATCAAATCATATTCTTGAAATGCTTTCGTAGTGCTTGTTTCATAGTTGTCCAGAGTTTTTCGATAGGCCTTAGCTCCGGTTCATGTTCTTTGGAACTCCAAGATATAATTTGTATAGTGGCACGAAGGTAGATCCGGTCAGAAGATCGTAGATCCCTCGTATTGCTTACACAGAGTAAGAGGACGCTCCTATAGACACTCCTTGACGTAGATCTCCCCGCTTACAGTTTCGGTAGTCACGAACGGCGCACTCCTTTGAGCAGATCGCTTGCCAAATCAGATATTTCTCGGCAAACTTTGAAAGTTTCTGACTTCCTCCGGAACAATGACTTGTACTGGGCATTGAAGAACAGTAGCCCCGAACGCTGCCGGAAGTCCGCCTTGACGTAAGCCTCATCATACATGATGAGACAATGAGGCTTCGTCAGCATTTGGGTGTACAATTTCCGGACTTTCCCATCGTATTTTGCCGTTCGTCGCGATTTGAAGCCTTATGCACTTTAAATGTATGCAGTCCCTCCTGGTCCTTAGCTTTCTGAACGAAAGACTTGAACAAATTCACATCCCTGACCGAAGCATTGGGATTCCGTGTAAACGCTTTCACAACACGCTTGTGATCCTGATGGCTAATAGAATATCCATTCTGACCGCATTTCCTCGCACACAATTCCAAGTTGTTTTCCGATGTTCCGATGAGGGTGTTGACGATTTTCCAGGTGCTTGCGCAAAATCAATTCACGCCTTGCTTTTCAGATAACGGCAATTTTTTGAAAAACTGATAGTGATAAAAATAAAGTGTAAACAAGACACTCTAAACAATTCCTACCCAAATTATTAGTACACAATACCCGACGGATAATTTTCTACAGCGCTTTCCCCGTGACACAATTTTATGCGGTACCAGAGCCTTTTCAATTGACAATGATCAGGTTATGGTGACTCCACATACATAAGACATACGTAACACTCAGGAAAAAATTTCCAAAAAAAATGTTAAAAAATGAACGTTTGGGTAGTTTATGAAGGCTTTGTACCTGCGCAGCCCTGCATTTATCTCGTTCCCTTTCGAAATGCTTATTTATTTATTTGTTTATTCATTTATCTATTTATTTGTACAATAACATTCATCCGACAAAAATAAGTCTTAATGGATAATAAAAAACGCAAAATCTGTAAAATCTTCAATGAGCATCAAGGAGCCGGTGACGAAACGTATTCATTGGTAAGTCGAAGTCAAAAAACTCGAAAACATAATTAAAATTCTTTATTCTTTATTAAAAATTCATCTGACAAAAAAGTCTTAATGAATATGGACTAGTCAATGTAATTAAAAATTACGACGAACTCTTATTGCAAGTTTGAAAGATGGTGTGCCGAAATCAAAGAGATCTTCCACTTTGGAGAATGATCGGATGCAGCAAGCTAACGGGTCGTTGAATCCGAAATTAGTACGGTGAAAGCTAGGTTGTAACAATCCAGTAGAGCGAAGAAGACGCTGTGAGGCCCGGAAATTCAATTTAGAAAGGATTTCTGGTGAGTCGATTTCGGAGTTTAAAACTTTTGCTACGAACGCCGGTTGTTGAACTTCTCTGCGTCGTTGCAATGTGTCAATCCCAAGCAGACGACAACGATCAGGATATGGAGGCAGGTTAATCGGGTCACGCCACGGAAGATTTTTTAACGCAATCCTCAGGAATCTTTTTTGCACTCGCTCAAGTCGCAAATTTCAGACAAGTTGTTGGGGGCCCCAAACTAAGCTGGCATTTTCGAAGAGTGGCCGAACGATAGCACAATACAACGCCTTCAAGCAATGGGGATCCATAAAGTCGCGAGCAATTTTCGATACGAAACCAAGTTGTCTCGTCGCTCTAGCGATTATGTTGGTACGATGTAGATTGAATGTAAGTTTGGTATCCAATAAAACTCCGAGGTCACTAACGCGGTCAACTCTTGTTAGGTCTTGATTATCGATTTGATAGTTGAATAAAATAGGATTCATTTTACGGTGAAAAGTCATCACTTGACACTTATTAATGCTAATCGCACACTTATTAATGCTAAGGAGAGGGCCTAGCGTAACGTAACGTCTCCGCCAACCATGCTCGACGCCTGGGTTCGAGTTCCAACGCCGACATAGGTGTCGATGGTTGTGGGGTGGCGTGATCCACTCACAACCAACCCAACTGGTCTAGATTGAATCCTAGCTGACACCGGGATGTGTTGTTTCGGGTGTAAAAAACGGCATTATATGAGGAGTAGGGGTACACCTTCCAGTTGGTCTCAAGGTACGATGCTGGCCCAATAAGCCAGTTATCGTAGGTTCGAATCTCGCCTCGGGAGAGACTGTTGGGTGCAGTAGGATCGTAGCGCTGGCCCCGCAATTGTCCTGTACACTTAACAGTTGGTTGCGAAGTTAGTGTATAATGAACAGAAGGTCAAGTTCCTTTGGTTTGCTTTTATGAGGAGTAGGGTGCTATTGGAAAGTATGAGAAAAGTTCGACCATCGAATTGCGTTCAAAATGGGCTCAAAAGTTTTGGTTTCTCGAAAAAACGCTCCCATACAAAAGTTCAGCTCAAACTTCGAGAACACGTGTCACCCTATCCTTACGGAGAGAAATCAGTTTTTACATCGAAAAATAACATGCAAACTTTTATTACTCAGCAGCTGCATGAATAATTGTAACAAACTATATTGCATGTTGAAGATCAATCTGTTCTCTAACTGCTTAGAAAATCATTGTTAAAAATTTCAAGTATAGTTGTTAAAATGTTATCAAAGTTTATATGTCAGGTGATGCCAAATGGCATCACCCGCGGGGAATGGGTTAGAGCGGTCACAGTTTCATTTTTATAACCGATTAACAAACGTCGATTCATGACGACATCGAAGTTTCCTTTTTAGATTGTTTTGTGTTGCACACAGGGCACTACATTTTCGAAACATAACAATGAAACTGAATATTTCGCGCGATCATTTCGATTCGAACAGTGCCATTTCCTATCGGCTACTGTTATTAAATCACGATGAATATTTCCGTTGTCAAACAGATTTGATTACGAATTTTTTCTCGTCTGTTGTTCATCGAATCATTTCAAATAAAAGTGAATGATTTTCTTTTCTCCCTCTTCCCTCTATATGCGTGAAGTACTGCTCCCTACCTCAGTCAGCGTTCATTGTCGTTTTCAATTGTGAATTGGTTGATAGTGACGCTGTTAATCTTCGCTTCCAACTGAAAATCTTTTCTTTTCGTTTCAAGCCCTTCAGCTGTCAAAATCAAAGCAATGGTTTTCTTATTTGACTAGTCGAAGTGTATGCGTGAAAATTGGTTCAGCTGTTTCGAGGCGTTTTTCAAACGTTTCAGGAGTTCCTTAAGGTAATAACTTGGGCCCGTTACTTTTCGCTATTTTCATAAACGACGCTTCTCTTTTGTTGCCACCCGGATGTCGACTATTTCATGCGGATGATACAAAAATATTTAAAAATATACATAGATACGAGGTTGTGTTGCGCTACAGGAGCATCTAAATACGTTCGTAAACTGGTGTGCAACAAACTGCTTAACATTGAGTGTTGGGAAATGCAACGTAATTTCATTCAATAGAAAGGAACCCTATCGAATACGTGTACAGTGCGTGAAAAATCTTGAAGTGTACTAGGATAGCAAGTTGACATTCAATAACCATTATAATAACATTATCGCCAAAGCAAACCGTCGATTAGGGTTTATTTTCAAGACTGCCGATGAATTTCGTTATGTTTTAACCCTTTCCCGCTCATGGTGACTCTAGAGCACCAAGAATTATAATCATCATATCTTGACATAAAATAGTTTGTTGTGCTTACGATTGTTCCATAAACTTTTATATGCTGCCTCAGAGCATCACTGAGCATTTTCTTCAAAATACTACAGTTGACAGTAATTTTAGTTAGTCTACAAAGTGTTCAGCTTGAATCTTCTCGTGAAGCTATAAATTTTAATGATAAACCTTGTGAGCGAGAGAGGGTTAAAGCACTTAAATGTGCCCTAGTACGATCGATCCTCGAGTCTAATTCTGTAATATGGAGCCCATACCATGCAATCTGGTCCTACAGAATAGAGATGGTTCAGCAAAAAATTCGTACACCATGTTCTTCGTTATCTCCCTTGGCAAGATCCACTGTACCTGCCATCTTACGAGGACCGTTGTCGACTTCTTGGTGTTCAACCACTTATGGCTACTGACTGGCCACATCGACAGTCCAGCTATATTGGCTCAACTAAACATATATACCCCTGAAAGACCGCTGCGCCAAAGGAGTTTCTTATACCTGGGACCGCGGAATCGACTAAATGATTGTCATGATTCAATTTGTGTTTCGTGATAGAACCGCCGCCAACAGCTTTACTTCCTCATGTGATGGAAGGCGTGATCCCAGAGATTTCTCGCCTCAGAAAATCTCCCAATGTCACCTAGGCGTCGAGCGTGGTTGGCGGAGACGCTACCTACCACGCTAGGCCCCCGCCTAGAAACAACACATATTGAAATTAAAATCGCCATCCTTCAGAGTATATTTTTCAAGGCTGCATTGAAATTCTAAGTTTACAGCAAGCGTCTTGCAAACAGCAAGTTTTGTGCTAACTCGCAGGTCTCGGCCCTTCAGTATATTTCAGATTCCGTAAAAGTTCCGAGCCACTTACGAGCGTAAATTCTAATAAAAGCTTTTCTAATTCTAAAAGTAACTTTGGTATTACCAACGATCTCAGTTGCCATGGTCTGCTACTTCTATCTGTCTCGTGAATTGATGAGTTATTAAAAAATAGGATATTTTCGTCGTAAATACCGACTTCCATTTTCGTGGTATACAAGCATGATGCTTCAACAATCCATTATGATAAAAAAATGCACCAATGGATCTGAGTACACCATTAGATTCGTTATAACGTCCTGAATCTCTGGTCAAACTTGCGAAATCGCCGTACGGTAAATTTAAATATCTTTTTGTAGTTCGTAAAATAAAATATAAAAAAAACAATATCGCACGCTTAGCCTTGGGACTAATAGCGGTCTCGATCAACTAGATTAGTTGAGAGAATTCGTTATCGATATTGCTTTCGGCACATTTTGCATGTGTAGGATAAGTACAACGATACACCGTGCCCCAGTGCTGAGTCGAGGAAATTTCCAGCTCGAAAAGATCCTCGACTCGATCGGGAATCGAACCCGGTATCACAACCGTGTGGAAGAGCTAGTCGACCGACATCGCTAACCACAGTGTCACGGGGGTGAAATACAAAAATTGCTATAAAAACTTAAAAATACTTATTGTAAAGCACGTTTTTCAACCACCATTTCATGAAGTAACCTTTAAAATGTTGTCTACACATCCCAAGGATTATATTTCATGAACTGGTGTCGGACTGCTTTGGTAAGTTTTTACAGCAGTCTAATGTAAAACCAGCCGAAGCAAACCGCTACCAAAGTAGTCCAATACCCTATTTAAAATATTTTTTCGTCCCTCCGCAACCATCGCAATGCATCTTGAAACAATTGTCTTCGGTTGGTTGTGCTCGCGAGTAGGGAAATACACGCGAGTAAAAGAGTAGGCGCGGGGGTGTGCATATGATCTCGGGAGCAGATGAGAGCAAGGAAGCCAACGAGAAAGAACGAGAAATAGCTTGAATGAAGTATACTACAGTGTGTGATATCGGTAGCAACGAGAGCTTCACTTGAGGTGTTGCATGCTGTTTATGAGCGAGAATTACAACACTGCCTAACATTTAGATAAACCAAATTTTTTTCTATTTTTCAATATACTAGACTATACCATACTTAAGCAAAGATGTAAAAAAGTTCAAAAGAAAAAACTTGCTGAATACTGCAATGTCCTTTATGTACGTTGGACGCCTCAAATCAGTTTTTGTCTATAAATTTATCTGTAATGATCATTCTGTTTATTCAGTAACATCATGCAGAACAACTTTGTTACAATAAAATCAATTATAACACTGGTGTGCCACAGGTTTTTGTTTAGAGTACAAACTGGAAAAAATGATTAATAAAAGCTAAATTTTTTTTTAATACTTAAATGGGGTTTCCCATAAGCGACAAACCCGGCGAGCAATTACTCTGCCGTTCTATGGCGCACTTCTGCATTTACTAGGGGCACCTAAGCTCACAGAAATTAGGAATTATTTCTTCCAATGCGTTATCTTTTTAGAAGAACCAGATTTTAGTCAAAATATTTATTTTTGAAATGCACCTAACTTTAAACACGTATGGAAGCATTAAAATGGCATTCAATTGCATCGAAAGGTTAACGATCATTTTCTTCGTTTTTTTGAAATTTCAAATCGAAGCTTAATTTTTAAATCGATGCTATGAATGAATATTTCGAAAAACTTAAAATAAATCAATAAAATTACCATGAAAACCAGGTTTAATTAGCATTCAATTATTTTTTTTTGCATTTAATGAGCATTAGGCTTCTTCCGTTCTCTTGATTTTTGCCCAAATTTCCTTTTCTACCTGCCAAATCCCTTGGAGAACTAGACTTTATCTCACACAGAGTGAGTAATTATCCACATTTAGGCGTAGAGTATTTCAGTCGCAGAGTTCCTTTTCACTCTTTATCATCACGTGTTAGGGATAAACATTTATTTGCTCTCTCAGTTTGAGAGGGAGTAGTTTTCGTTAGCTTCTCCTTTACTAGAAGAGAAGTTGGCCAAATATCAAAACATTTGGGTTCACATTGAAGCCACATCCTAACCGTTTTCGAATTTAATATTATAGGAAGATTCACAACTCACCATGGGTGCGTATTCTGCAGAAAGTTCGGTTTTATACTGTTTTTGTCGCACCCCAGAGCGATGAGAACGGTAACGCAATGCTCAGTTGGTCGCCGAGCAATTTATTTCGTTTTTCTTGCGTGCGCGGATGAGCAATTTACAAGAGTTTCACTTGATTTTTGCTCTGTCAAATTAGGAGCGTTTTTTCGTCAGAGAAACTATTACTCTGCGCTCTCTCTACAGCAGATGGTGTGATGCACATTGAATATAAGCTCGCAGTTATTAAGAGGGAAGAAAACTCTCTCTCTCTTTAAGGTGAAGATGAGCAAAACAAAGCCTAATGAGCATTAAATTATTTTCCATTCTACACGCTCACTCTGGGCTACTCAGCGGCTGAGTTGAATTTTAATCATTTTTTTCAGTTGTTCGAAGACGTCAAAAAATGAGTAGGATTAAATTGATCATGGCGGCAAATTTACTCCAAATTGGGTAACTGGTGCTTGCGTGTTGTTAATAACTTTTTTTGCAATTAAAAGCAAACAGCAAATCAAGCAAACCGTTTGAAAAACGGAGGAAATAGAAATGTTTGAAATTAGTTGTTATCGGTAGGTAATTCATAATTTGAAATAATTGACTGCAACTAATGCCAATTATTCTTTTTCACCAGGACTCGTTGGTTGGATATACGGCGAATAAATTCAAAGATCTCCCGTGTCCCGGCGAACAAAGGTAAACTTCTTGAAATAAGTCTTTTTTAAAATAAAATTCATTCAAAATGCAAAGCATAATAATATCGAGTCAAAATGATAATTTTTCCGAAATTCCCTCATTGAAGCTTAAAGTACTCATTTTTGAGTCGAAAATGAGTAACTTTTAAGCATCGCGCATCAGGTATAATATGGGTAATATTCACTCAATTTTTATAACATTCGGTGGAACTCAAAAATGAGTAAAACAACTTCTACTCAATTTTGAATACATACGGTTTTAGCGAAACTGATTAGGTTTTGACTCAGTTTTGGGTTATTCAGAGTGAGCGTGTACAGCCTATAAACATCAATAAACCCTGTTTTTCACTAAGTGGGGCCCCAAAACCGAATGTTATTCATTTCGAAAAATTTAACACATAGTTCTCAACCACATTTCATTTCTAATAATTCGATCGCCAAACCCGCCAGAGAAGGTCAAATAAAATAGAGTAACAATAATGACAAAACTGAAAAAAGCTAACCAACATGTTTACAAAACATCATGCCATCATCGTACTTGATTAATTGTGGGAAACCGTGGAAACGTGACAACCGGCGTGCGGCACAGCAGTTTCTCCGAAGTCTGCAACGAGCGAATCAACATTATTAGCACCCGCAAAAAGTGATTTATATCTTAATATGACACCTTCAATTAAGAGACTGTAGAAAATATTGTGGCATATTTCGTCATCCTCCGCATGTGATCTCGAAAAGAGCCCTGACGACCGACCGTCGGTGTGACTAGTCTGCTACGGCATTACTTATGCTGAACGTTTGCCCTGTTTTATACCGCCTATGGTTTGATTTGATATTTTTCTGATCGGTTCGATCCACAACAGCAGTATCGAATCTCTTCTCTTTTTTTTTTTTTTGTTGCTGAGCCTGTTGCCCCACCGTACTCAACATTTGGCTCGTCTTATCGAAAAAAACCGACCACTTTAAACCAGATCAGCACATACGAGGTGGCACAGTGGTTGAAAATGAGCGCGTGAAAGTCATGAAAAAAAATCCATACTGAGTGTATACTAGTTTATCAATCATAGATTTAATGTTCAATTAAACTGTCATCCTAATCAATTCAAGCCACAAATTTATTTGAACATGACATTAATTTTTTTTCCGTTTCCAGGAACTTTACACTCTTCAAAAAAATCTGAGAGTAAAACAATAATCTCAAGGAATAACGTAGAATGTTAAATTCAACTCCAAAAACATAACCAAAATACAATTAGCATATCGATTGGCAAAATTTCATTGTGCGGCGCGAGCGCCTCAAAAACTTTCCTGGGAAGCCGTCATCATTTATTAACAGCCACACAATTCCCGCTGATTCACGTGGTTTTGCTGCTTGTTCCTTTGCATTCGCCTGGTCGATGCTCTTGTTGGCTTGAATGCACCGCAGCGGGCACGAAAGGCGTCATATGTGCCAAGTGGATGATGGTGAGAAATTCAATATCACTCAGGCATCATAAGTAGTATCGGACCATATTGATGGGGGCTCTGTTTGTGTTGTGAGTTTTCGTTCGCCTAATACCACCATTGCCACCGAATGTATGGTGAGTGGTGACCGCCGCCGGCCGGACCTCCATGTGTAGGTATTGTTTTATTTATCCGTCGATTAGGACTGCTGATCAACCGACTGTTTTTTTTTTGGCGAAATTTCCTCGAAATTAGCTCAACATTTTGCGCAAGCTAATTAAGTTGTGTCGGGCGAAAATCCCAGGAATCGCCATAATTCTACTGATGCTCTAATTTGAAGGAAGCCTGCAAAAAAGCGACGGGAAAAATGTTTGACGGAAAAGAAGTGGAAAGAAACGCTCGCTTGATTTGGTTGCTTATTGACTATGGGCAATGGCTATATGTTAGCCTCCCTGTATGTTTATTATTTGTTGTCGCACTACGCGCAAGTAATTGTCATCGATGTCATGTAGGTACGAGTTGGTATACACAAGTTCACTAACAATTTCATTGTAAAATTGATAAAAAATTCTCTCTCTAATGATAAGTGTTACTGTCACTTCCAATTTTATTGACACATTACAATTTTACCGTCGTTAAAAAATGGTTTGCTGGTGAAATCTGAAACATGGCCATAATTGGAGCAGTTTTACTAATGTTCCTCAAACGGTCAAGCTTATGGCGAAAAACGTTTTTCCCAGCAAATTGCGTTCTACGTCACAATCAGAGCATCCTAACTGAAGGGAACACTCCAGAAATTTTCTTCCAAGAGTAGGGGTTTTTGCCGAAGTTGGTAACCAATTTCAATTTAAAAGTTGAATAATCGACGTTCCACGTGGTGCTCCCGTTAAGAAGGAAGGTGAAGAAAGGATCTTCCAACCTGATATTCCTGGAAAGCTGAAAAATTCCAAAGGCAGCGATGATGACAACCACCGTCAGAGTTTAAATGCCCGCCGGGACCGACCAAGCCCACCAGCAGCCATCCACTCATTGTGAGGAAACGAAGAGAGGAAACAACGAAACAAAGAACACACTGTAGTACGAGGTAAACATCGATTTTCGCTTGTTGAGCCATCTTTCTCCTATGGTACCTACATCAAACAGAAAAAAACCGAATGCATGCATGTTCTCGCCAATGCTGGTAATTGCTAAATAAACAGCTTTTCGGAGTAATGCGAAAAAAACATCGGAAGCATTTTTGGTAACATTTCAGTAGTAATAGAGGGAAACTTTCTAGAAATAAAAGGCTTATTTAAACTATTACCAAGCAAAACTTTTTGAACACGTAGTAACAAAGTAAGATCATCAAACCTTACCCTAAGATGCAATATGAAATATGAAGAAAGAAAGAGTTGGCCATTTCCGGTTATTACAAATCCCCAGCGAAAATACAGAGCTCATAATTTTGCTACCAATCCTTTTCTGGTCGAAATTCTTGGATATCAACCGTCTAATCTCTATTCTGCTGCTCGCTGAAACCCATTCTTTATGCTGTTGCCTTTTTCCACGAATGATCTCATACAGTTTGGTTCACCGGCACTCTTGAACCACCCAACAAATAGCAGCAGCTCGTAGCATTCAGGAACGACCGCACCTCGCCCAGCCACTGCTGATCAGATAGCGGCGATAAAAAAAAGGTGTCTTTGGAAGTTTATTGTTTCGTTCATTCTGAGCAGAACTGCTTGACGAGATTCTCTGATGCTGCGTTCTGTTTTCTCAAGTGGCGCTGTTTGTTTCTACTGTTGTTTTCTTTTATTTAATTTCGCGTACCATCCACGTAACTATTATTATATCCGAATAACGAGAGTAGTTTTTTCACCCGAATTAAAAATTCTTCTAATACTAATAAAATTTTCTAGATAGTATTATTTTATTATCATTAACATATATGTTCTATTCTATTCCATTGGAGCGTAAACTACTAATTAGATCAAACATGCCATTGAAAAGCTGTATTCCTTCGCAATTGGATAGCAACGTCAAACATAGAAACATGAACCCTATGCCATAGTTTTATTTTCAAGAGAAGTAGTGCATCAAACAAATAGATAATGAGAATTAGTTAATAAAAATCAACACAAAGAAGTGGCATGAAAGGGCTTCAGCCATTGACATGGAGCCACCTTCCCGTAGAGCGAGTCACAGCTCAACAAGCAGGAACAACGAGTAATGAGTACCGAGAAATAATGATGGCATCACGCATACCACCGGCCATGCGAGGGGAACGTCACCACTCGAGTAATCATCATCTGCAGCAAACAATAATAATTCAATTTCCACGAAATAACCCACTTCGCGACAGACAATAACGTGCGGACGGATATTGCGCACCCGTTTTAGGTATAGCTCCTCAACGCACGAACGGTTGTGCGGGAAAACTTCTGCACCTGGGAATACTTTTGTACAACCAAGACATGCTGTAGAGATAATGAAATTTACAGTTGGGCACTTTCGAAATCCGCAAGCAAACGAAATTTTCTGCTAATTCTTATTCACTTCAAGAATTTTGAATTCCCGATTTCTTGTTTCGAGTTATATTAGAGTTCGTGAAAAAACAAAACAAATTCCCAAAAGGTAGCTAACTACTACTTTTTTAACAAATAAATGTATGAATATACCTGTAGGTAATGTAGGTAATTCAAAATTTTTAAAACTTTGTTTAGACTTTAACACTCACTAACTACGAAGCGTACTCACGCATTTTCGTTAATTATGTCCGTTTTGAGTTTCAAGATTTATTCTGTGGGCGTCTACAAATTAATACCAGTAGTTCTTATCATGTTAATAACCTGAAAAGTATTTTTTCCACAGAGCAGACCTTAGATTCAATAACACCTAACAGGTTTATCCATGTGTGCTTTCTTTAACGATTAAAAGCGAAGATTTACATTAGACTGGGACACGGTTATATGGGAAAAACCTAAATTAATCCACCTAGCGGTCAGACCCAGCCTTTCTCATTCAAACGTTTTTTTGGTAAAATAGATTTACATGAACGCTTCAATTCAATAAATGTATATTCACTCTTTAGGTTCTAAAATATTGATGTTGTAATCTATACACATAAAATGCAGTCCGGTCTGTCTGTCTGTCTGAACCATATAGGCTCGAAAACTACCGAGCCGATCAAAGTGAAAATTTGTATTAAGGGGTTTTGGTGCCGATAAAGGTTCCTATGATAGTTTGAGACCCCTCCCTCTTCTGGAAGGGAGGGGTCCTATACAAATGAAACATAAATTTCTACACAACTCAAGAACACACCAAGCAAATGAAACTGAATTGGGCATGTGGATGTTTTAAGGGGTAACAAATATGTCCATAATGGTTCGACACCCCTCCCTCTTCTGGAAGGGAGGGGTTTCATACAAATGAAGCACAAATTTCTGCACATCTCGCGACCTAATCAACTAAATGGAACCATATTTGGCAGGTGGATGTTTTTAGTGGTAACAAATATATTCCATAATCGAATTCAGACAACATTTTGAATTGTAAGAAGGCAATTTCCGGTTTCTGGAAAACATTAAATATGAGTACCTCCGGAACCAGAAAGATGCACAGAAGCTAAAAACTGATCGCAGACACAATCTTGAATTTAAGAATGGTAACTTCCGGTGTCTGGCAAACAGCCGGAAATGACCAAATACCACCCAAT
The DNA here is from genome assembly GCF_029784165.1 of Wyeomyia smithii. NCBI lineage: Eukaryota > Metazoa > Arthropoda > Insecta > Diptera > Culicidae > Wyeomyia > Wyeomyia smithii. The sequence continues at coordinate 188,570,497 of NC_073696.1, forward strand.
ATGAATATCTCCGGAGCCAGAATGTTGCAAGAAGCTAAAAATTTACCTCAGACATCATTATGAATTGTAGGATGACAACTTCCGGTTTCTGGAAAACAGCCAAAAACGGCCAATTTCCGTCTAACATGAGTATCTCCGGATCTATAATGATGCACAGCAGCTGAAATCGACCACAGACCCCATTTTGGATTCTACGTTGGCGACTTCCTGTTCCTGGGAAACAACCGAAAATGATCGAATAACACTCGAAATGGGTGTTTCTTCAACCAGAATGACGCTCAGAGGCCAGAAATTATCTAAAATACCATTTTGAAATCCAAGATGGCGACTTCCAGTTTGTGAAAAACAGTCTAAAATAACCAAATGAGTATCTCTGGAACCAGAATGATGGATTGAGCTAACAATTGACCTCAGGCACCATTTTGAATTGCTAAATGGCAACTTCTGGGAAACAGTTGAAAATGACCAAATAATACTCAATATGGATATTTCCGTAATCGAGATGATGCATAGAAACCAAACAATGAACCTGGACAACATTTTGAATTTAAAGACGACCAGTTTTAGTTTCTGGAAAACAACCAAAATAACTAAATATCTCCCAATATGCGTATTTCCGGTGTCGGATCGATGCCAGAAAGTCTGCTGAAAATGATCGAATACCACCCAATATGAATATATTCAGAATTAGGGCGATGCACAGATGCCAAAAGTCGAGGATGTTGTCATTTCGATAAAACCAATCGTTTCAATCGATTCGTTATTTGACTTTAATTATATTCTATGGCCGATTCGTCGTGCATTTGCAGACTTTAAATCCATCGCAAGGAATCAATAAATAAGGAACGATCAAATAGTACGATACCACATTTAAATTATGTTGAGGCCACAAATATCGATCAAAGCAGGTATAGTTTTAAATAGTCTTTGAATTTCTTTTCTTTCCATAACTTTTGAGCCGAATATCAAATTGTTATGAAGTTTGTTATTTGTAAGTTTGAGAGATGACTCGCTCGTATGACACTAGTTATGTTCAAATAAGTCATGTAATCTTTGTGATAATAGACTTTCGTTATTTAATTAACAATTTCATACATTACGGTTGCTTAAGTTCGATTATAATCAAACGAAATGGGAACGTATAGGGCAGCCAAACTTTGAACCCACGTGTTCAATCATAATTCATCAGTTAACCCTTAACTAGCCCGCTCATCTGATAATAAAATTAATCAATTCGGTTGTGTAGATTCTGAGGTAATAAAGTTTCGTGATTTTCACATTTCTGTACATTACAGACGAAGTTACAGTTCGATTACAGTAAAATTCAATAGGGTGTTATGAGGCAGCTAGACCTTTCATTTGACACCAATTTTGTGGAAATCGGGTCAGCCATCTCTGAGAAAAGTGAGTGAGTCCAAGTAATCTTCGGAATATGTTCCTTTTCATAGCTGGATTTCACATTTTTAAACATAACAGGCAAAGTAATAGTCCGATTGCAAAACAAATCAATAGGGTCTTATGGGGCAACTAGAACTTCCATTTGACACTGATTTTATGAAAATTGGTCCAGCCATCTTTGAGAAACATGAGTGAGATTAACCAGTCTTCAGAACACGTTTCTTTCCATAACTTTTGAACCACTAATTCAATCTTTATAAAATTCAGAAGTTAAGGGGTTTTCAGGTAGCCCGTTCATTTGAAACTAATTTTGTTCAAATCGGTGGTGTGGTTTTAGAGATAATGATGTTTCATGCTTTTTACATTTTGATACATAACCTCTAAACTATAAATCCGATTACAATGAAATTGAATAGGGTCTTATGGGACGGCAGGACCTTTAATTTGCAATAATTTTAATGAAAATCGGTCTAGTCATCTCTGAGAAAAGTGAGTGAGAATGAAAATCTGCACATACACACACACACATACACACACAAACAGAAAATGCTCAGCTCGTCGAGCTGAGTCGAGTGATATATGCCATTCGGCCCTTTGGAGCACTTTTATATCTTCGGTTTTGCAAGTGATTGCTATACCTTTCTAGGAGAAAGGCAAAAAAGCGATGGTGTTATATTTTCGCTCCCATGCACTTTTCGTGTTCCTTATAGGTCCTATAACAACTGTGTAACTTTTCATATCGATCGGTGAAACGCCCAATTTGCGCCCGATTTTTAAAGCTTCCATACGATTTTATATGGGAAAAACCACTGTTTCAAAACTTTTTCTATAGAGATGTCCAGTTGGCTCCTAAAAATATATCAATACATGATATTCATAGGAAATTTTCCTGGGAAAAACTCTTCTGAAGACCGCAAGGCGCTACCTTGCTTGTGAAAAAAGATAGTCACCCCAGACTGATAGAATATCTGACGAACGGCTCACCATTGAATTTTACTAGTAATACTGCTGCAGTGTGCTGCTGATTCTACGTTAAATCAGGCTTGTCGTTTCTCCTAAGAGAACCACTAGCGTGTAGGAGAATATCTTTCACTACGAAAACAACTGCTCTCACACTGGTGGGCAAAGCGACGCACTTGCTCGAAGAGATCAACGAATCGTTTGTATCTGAGAAGCTTGCAAAAAAAACACCGCCCGCGGTGAAATTTGAAATAACTCTCCAGAGAGATGATAAACTAGTGTGAGCTTTCTCACACAAAAGCACATAACGTTCAATAATTACGCAACAGAGCTAGTGCTTTCACTGTGTGTCTCTTAGTATTTATCAAATGAGAGAAGCATCTAGGTAAGAAAGTAGATAGCGTTATTTGCTTCGCATCTCGAAACTGAAAAGCAATAAATTCAGCCGCCCGTCACGCATGTTTTTTCGTCGAATGCAATCGAATTTATCGCAACAGTGAACACCGCGGTGTTCTTCCATGTAACCTTACTAGAGTGATTCACCATTCTTACTTCGCACAGCTGTGGTGTGAGCAGCAAGTGTATTTATTTTTCTACGAGTAGCAGAAACGCAGCACAAAGAAGAAGCGAAAAAATTGAGGATAATACCAAGTCTGCCAGGTATATGCTAAAAACTAAAGTTGTAGAATTATCGCTGCTGTCATATACCGTGTACAATAAATTCGGATACAATTTCAAACATTTAGTTTTCGAGTATTTTTTAGTGAAAGTACTTTTCATAGTGAACATCTACAGCAGATGTTTTGGAATAATCCCTTTCTTAGTAAGCTTTACAAACTTCAAACGCTTTTCGAAGCTGTCGCAGGTGCCACCGACGGATTCCATGGGTATTTCTTCCATTTTTTTATATAATCGCTATGAACTGTTCCAAGTAAGAGATCATGCAATTAGCAAGCTTCGACATCATGTAGGCCCAGACAATAAAATCCATTGGGTTCAGATCTGGGCAACTTGGCGACTATTTATTTGTATTCAAAAAATCCGTCTAATTGTCTCTACACCAGCCTTGAACCAAGTTCGCAACATGCTCTGGTGCACCGAAGTTTCTGAAGAGTTTTCGAAGATCAGAGGACAACAACTTCCTCTAAAACTTTCGTTTTATAATAAACCGCATTTCCATTGACGCCAATGTCGATGAAAACTAGTGGAAGCTTACCTCGCTTGCAAACTGCCCTCAATCCATCACTGAAGCTGCACTTTGGAATAGAGGAGCTCTCCTTTGCGACTCCGAAATAATGTCTCTTTCTGCTGCCCACAACCGATCATTTTGTGCAAATAGTTTCTCATCAGACAACACAAATTAGTGACTATTTTTTTTTATTCTCGCTTATTTTCCGTCGGTCTAGTTCCGCCACTGTTGTGCCAATCACCGACACTCGGGGAGGCAACTCCACCCAGGACCCTAACTTACGACCCGTTGATTAACGGACCGACGCCAACGGCTTTACTTCCTCATTCGATGGAAGGCGTGATCCCAGAGATTTTCCACACCTATGTCGGCATTGAGATTCGAACTCAGGCGACGAGCGTGGCAGGCGGAGACGTTACCTACTACGCTAGGCCCCCCGCCTTGTGACTATTTTCTTTTATTTTCGCTCTTTCGAGTCTTTTTTTTTTTTGAGAGAGAACTCGGAATCGCCGTGAAGCTTACGCTTCTTGTAGGCCTTACATCCAAGGTCAGCTGGCAAAATATTGTGGGCAGATTCAATAGATATATTCAGTTCGGTGATAAGTTATCGATCTGACCCGATCAGTAAGAAATATCAGGATTATAACAAATCTTGATATTTGTATCAACCTGTGTTCTAAACTTGGTCTCGTTAAAAGTTGAAATATCAAAATTCCTATCAAAATTGAAATGATTGTTCGTCATACGCATTCGGAGTAGAAAAAAATATGACAAGAGCAGCCAGGTAAACTTTTTTTCTCTGTCATACAACGTTTATAACTACAAAGACTATTTCGCATGCTTTTTTAAACCACATCACAATCTGGAAACTCGCTTCATGGAAACTCAATTGGTCCTGTTTGATTAGAAAAATAGGGAAACGAAACATTGATGTTTTTGATTAGACATTTGATACAAAAAAGCTACATGAGAGATTCTGCGTATGGCGTCGTACACAAAATACGTAACGCTAAAAATCTACCTGACCCCCTCCCCCCTTTGTAAGAATAAGTCCGTTCCCCTAAAATTACGTAACGCTGAACAACCTAACCCTTCTTCGAATTTTCAATTTTGAGCAAACATTTCAACTACGTAACTGTCTCAACTAACACCCCCTCCCTCCCCCTATGTAACAATTAGTAACACTGACTTTACCCCCCCCCCCCCTTCATGCGTTACGTAATTTGTTTACGATGCCTATGTGTGAATAATGCTTTGTTCAGACTACGCCGGATATCACGTGATGATATCGGATATCACTTCGAGCGTTCACACTACACGCAAAAGTTCAAGCTTACATCATCCGATGTGTCCTCTCAAAACTCACATCAAATGTATTAAAAGGATCACGCAACAGCTGCGTAATGAATACATTGACAGAGGATGAAATCAGAATATGTATAATACACACAAAATCGCAGTGTTTCGGTAGACTCAGGTTTTGAGCAAACGATCAGTTTTGGGACGCTTAAAAAACCGCTGATTACTTCCGTGAGTCAGTGCGTATCAAAAGCTCGTGCATCCCTAATCACCGTCAGCAACCGAAACAGCCAACAGCAAGTCTCGTTGCAACAGAATTCACTGACGCTGGTGCCAGTAACGTGGAACCGAATGCATATGAATAAAACCAGAATCGTCGTTAAATGCAAAATGTTTGGAACAAATCCAATGTCTTTTCAATTGTTATTGATTCGATGATGATTTGGAATGACCGGATTCATGATAGTGAATCAGTTTATATCTTTGTTAACCTAGTCAGCACCAAAATCATCAGCAGTGATTACTGCTTTAACGATAGCAGCATTCTGGAAAATATTACCAATACCAGTATGAATAATCATAGCAATACTAGCACCGGTTAATACTTCGAAAGTATTTTGATTTTGAGCCGTCCAATACATTAAACATTCGCTAGAGCACCAAATGCGTTATGAACAACACACTTCCGTTGTACTGGTTCCGAAACAGTACAGAAATTGCTCTAGAAAAACGCAATATTGATGTGGTTACGCACAGTCCAACTTTTGCGTGTACAGTGAGCTGATATGATTTGACATTTGCAGAGCAACATGTCAAAAGGATCTATCTACTTTCATCGATTTTCTTGATTGACTTTTCATTTGTTTAATAGTTCTGCTAAAGTAACTATTCCCAACATAGTTTTTATTTAAAAAGCTAGATTAGATTTTCCGCTATCAAATGGTGTAAAGGACATATCATGAAACGTGTTTAATAAGCCGTGGCGGTTGAAAGAAACCGATCGATCAAAAAATCGATCAAAGCAGATAGATCCTTTTGACATGTTGCTCTACACGGTGACAAAAAAGTCCGGTCACACTTTTTTGGGGTCGCCTGTAGGCTACACGTTGCATCTCTCTGGAGCCATCTATATGTCAAATGAAAGGATTAACTTTGCTGCCCAAAGTGGCAGAGTTTCGTTTCTGTGCAGTTTGTTTACATTGAGTTGTGAGCCATGGCAGAGTTAAGAGCAGCTGTTATCGCTGAATATGTGAAAGGGTACAAACCCGGACACATATTCAAACACCTAAAACCGCTCGGAATCAACTGGAAATTCGTGTACCGGACCATAAATCGGTACCTAGAGACCAGAGGCACCGAGGACAAGGCACGATCTGGACGACCAAGGTCTGTGAGAACTCCAAGGCTGAAAAAGATTATACGAGACCGGATTCGCCGGAATCCCACCCAATCTGCACGGAAGCTGGCCAGGAACCTGAAAATGAACCGAGAATCAATCCGCCTGCTTCTGCGCAAGGATTTGAAACTTACACCGTACAAAAAAACAGGTGGTTCATGGGGTTACCAAAGCTACAAAGGACAAGAGGTACCAACGGTCGCGGGAGTTACTCGGTTGGCGCGCAGATGACGAGATTATTTTTTCGGACGAGAAGCTGTTCGTTTTGGAGCAAACAGGCAATCGCCAAAATGATCGAGTTTGGAGTGTGAGCCTCCAGCAAGCTCCTGCGGACAAGCTGAACGTTTCCCGGTTCCAAAATAAGACATCACTGATGGTTTGGGGAGCCATTTGCAAGAGAGGTAAACTGCCTCTTATTTTTATCGATAAAGGGGTCAAAATCAACGCAGCGTACTACCTGGACACGGTTTTTAATAAAAATGTTCTGCCTCAAGCTAAACTATTGTTTGAAGACGATTACTACTGCTTCCAGCAAGATGGCGCCCCATCCCACACCGCAAAGGTTGTTCAGGCGTTGTGTGAGGAAAACTTGACCGATTTCATTTCGAAGAATGAATAGCCTCCGTCGTCTCCGGATCTGAATCCACTGGATTATTTCGTATGGGGATACATGATGTCGAAGCTGAACGACTATAAAATAACAAATTTGGAGCAATTCAAGCAGGTTATCACGAAAATCTGGGACGAGATGCCGATGGAGCACGTGCGCGCTGCTTGCGACGACTTTCCGAGACGTCTGAAGCTGGTTCGATCAGAGAAAGGTGGTGTAATTCCGAGATAACGTCGGTGAAGTATCTTTATGAGTTACTGAATAAAGCTAAGAAAGCCAGATTCAGATTTTCTTCTTATTCTTTTTCTTATTCTTGACAGCTCGATTGTATGGGATATTAGGTAATATGGTTTCTGATATGGCCACGATAGCACGAATCGCTTGATATCAGGTGTTATGCGGTGTAGTGTGAACGAGGTATGCAGAAGACTGAAATAAACGCTACACTTTCCTTGCTACTCTTGATTGTATATTCCACTGCAACAACGCATACAAGCGAGTAGCTGTATTTCATTTTATTACTTTGTTTGTTACATTTTTTGTCTAATGCGTGGTTTAAAGACACAAAAAGTAATAAAATATTGCTCTAAAGTAATCTAGGCCGTTTGTATTGGGTGAATATACGAAAGGAACGGGAAAGACAAATACTCGAAAACTCATCCTTAAGCGAGTTTGCAACAGCAGCATGCTGTAGCAGTGTTGCTGGAAAAATTCAATGGTGAGCCGTTCGTCAGACATTCAATCGTAGCGGTTTGAAAAAGTGGATTCTTCCATGTAAAATCGTATGGAAACATTAAAAATTGGACGCAAAAATATAGTTCGATCTGAAAAGTTACACAGTTATTCTGGACCTATACTGCCGTTCCAATCATAGTAGTCCCATGTTCTACACAAACCTCATGTACGCTGGGACAACTATGCTTGGAAGGGCAGTATAAGTAACACGAAAATTGCATGGGAGCTAACATTTATTTTTTGTTCCAGTCTATTGTGTATCTTGTTCTTTTTCATCTATCGAACTGTTGTGTAAACTAGAACATTATATCATGTCAAACTCGGAAGTTATGTACTATATGACTAACACCTATCAATAAAACTACACACTTGATAAGAAAAATTAAATTAAAAATAAATAATTGCAAAACTGCCGCCGATTTCCCGTGATGTGAGTTTGAAAACACGATTGTTACTAGAAGGAATGCCATTACAAACGAAACTGCAACGGTCTAATAAATTAGGGAACATCCATCAATGACGGTAGCATTCTAGGGGAAGGGTGGGGGGTCTTACAGTTTTGTGACGAAATGTGACAAGGGGAAGGGGGGGGGGGATCAAGCCAAGCTACGTAGTAAATATAAACTAAGAAAAAATTTAGAATTTTTTCTAATTATTCTTTTTTATCAATGTTTTTTTCTGATTAGGGTTATTTTTATTACTTTCTTGTCTTTTCTTGATCATCTATGATACAATGTTTTTTTTATAGTAAAATTTGCAAAAAAAAGGTCATGGGAGGGGGGGTGTTATAAAGCTACGTCATTAACTATAGGGAGGCCTGACTTTGTGACGAAATGCTACGATGGGGGAGGAGGGGGTCAAAAAAAACCTAAAAAAAGCTACGTCATTTATGCATGCTCCCTTATCACTATTATCACTAAACATTTTGTATTGTAGTTTCAGACAACATCATACTTAATTGGGTTGTTTAGCTATTCACGGATTTCTGATTTTTATATCATGTAAAAGAGTGTAAATTTTTGAGCAAAACGTGATTTAAAAAAAAATCATTGTCCTTCGACTTTTAAATGAAGATTAAAAAATCACTTTAAATCGCTACAATGACAGTTCACCCATATACACAATGTCATTGTAGCTATTTCGAGCAATTTTGGTTCGTGATTCAAAAATCGAAGAACAACGAAAATTTTTGAAAATCACGTTTTGCTTAGAAAACGCAGCTCTTTCAGATGATATAACAAACTGATATAACAAACTGATATAGCTAAACCACCTATATTTGAGGTACTGTGAAGTTTCCGGCACCCATTTTGTCTGGTTCGGAGCTCGATAAGCTGAATTACCCTAGAGTAGTAAAACCAACACAAGCTTTAAAAAGGAAACTGAGGACATATTCCTTTTCAATACTCCAGTGTTATGAACGGAACATAGTCATAATATCAGTTTGGACAATTTATACTTTATGCAGTCATGCAAAACATGTATGATTGCCTCACAATTCTTGTTTGGTAATTTCCTGTGTCTAGCTGATATATCTACAATTAACTTTGCAAATTAGAGCCTCTATTTTACGTTTATTGTTCACGAAAACTTCTAGTTTCAACGTTGGCAGGGGCAATTCTTCTACCTTCGTGACTCATTTTTGAAAATTGTAATCTTCCATAATCATACAGTACAGCAGGGAAAGCAGATCCCTCGGGTCGGTATTTTGCGCGCATACAAATCAACGGACATTTTTTCCAGGAATCGATTCCTCTATTGTGCCCTGTCGGTACGAAAGAAAATCTGCAAAGAACAAAAAAGTAGCACGAAGTACGCCATAATAATAATAATAAAAATAATAATGATTCAGCAGAAACCGAAGTTTTCGGATTCCTCCCAACGTTTTTAAAACCCGTTCATCGTTTCTCGTGTTCCGATGGGGTCAGTTTCGCTCTGCTCTTTCCCACCGTTTTTCCATACCGATACTAACTAAATTGGTTAAAATCTGAACGCAGCCGGTGACAGTGCTCATTATTGATTTCTTTTAACTAATGAACCTGTCTTTCCTAGCTGTGCTGTTTACTCCGTTTATTTCGTCATATTTTGTTTTATTATATTAATTTCATATCATTATCTGACACAATTATCGCCAGCACCAGCTGTGTTCGTTATTTTTCAAGGCGGGTACTTTTTTATTAATTAGGTGTATATTTGTTTGTACACAAGTACCTGAAAGACAAATGCGTTTGTAACACCGATGTAAAACTTATTCATAGTTAAGGTTGGAGTATTTCTTTTGTTTTTTTCTTCGTGCGTGCATAATATCAAAGCTGGCTCTAAGAAACATTCGATGATGTTCCTAAACGAACAGGGGCAGCTTTCCGTTTCATGCTCAGTTGAAACAAGATTTTGGCTTATCAGAACTCAAATCATAGTTAAACTTACTTATTTGTAACTAGCTGTTCCTATTTGTTCACTAGTTTTATTTTCTTCATCTATAGTTTATTCGACACGGCACAAATACAATTAAATGTTTAACGGCGCCAATTATATCTGGTAGCTTACTTTCTAAAGTATCTTAATAACTAAAAGCAAATTTTTTATCCTCGCTGCCGACTACGAGCTGAAACTAAATCTAACTTAAAGCTAGGATATTTTGCATTAAAAGCACAGGTTTGCTGTTTGATGGTTTTCATTGCCATAGGTAAGCAGCATATTAAATTTGTTCCGCTGCTGGGCCAAGATATTACGGACTGGCATAATGGGTTGTTTCCATCGGGCCTTGAGAGTATCGTGCCGGTCTGATTGCTGTTTCCGGATCCGGGGTCTTAACGTGTTCTTGTCGCTTGGTTGGATGTAGGCGGAAGGGGATAGGACTAAACTGGGGCGTGGATGGATTACAGGAAAACGTATATAAGGGACATGTAGGATAGGTCACGGCTCGCCAAGACATCACGAACAGTAACAGCCGGCTGCCTACCTTCGGCCTGCAGGGAAGCTATTAATCTAGACCTGGCGTCACGGTGTACAGGGCATGACCAAACAACGTGCTCTATGTCGTGATAACCTTCACCACAGGCACAGATACCACTCTCCCCGAGCCCAACACGACGGAGATGCGCGTCAAATCTATAGTGATTGCACATAAGCCGGGACATCACGCAAATGAAATCCCGACCTACATCCAACCCCTTGAACCACGGGTTCGTCGATACCATTGGGATTATGGAATGTAACCACCTTCCCAGTTCCCCCTTGGTCCAAGAATTTTGCCAACTGATGATCGTATTCTGACGTACAAATGCGAAAAATTCATTGAAGGCAAATTGTCTTTCATAAATATCACCGTTTGTTGCGCCCACCTTAGCCAAAGAGTCCGCTTTCTCATTACCCGGTATCGAGCAGTGAGTAGGGACCCACGCTAAGGTAATCTGAGTAAATTTTTCGGATAAAGCACTCAGATGTTCCCGTATTTTCCCCAGGAAATACGGAGAGTGCTTAACATCTTTCATCGATCGGAGAGCCTCAATGGAACTGAGACTGTCCGTAAAGATGAAATAATGGTCCGTGGGCATTTTTTCGATAATCCCTAGGGTGTACTGAGTTGCAGCTAATTCTGCGACGTAAACAGAAGCAGGATTATCGAGCTTATGGGAGACGGTTAAATTGTTATTGAAGATACCGAAGCCAGTGGACCCATCAAGAAGTGATCCGTCAGTGTAGTACATATTGTCGCAGTTGATGTTTCGATATTTATTGGAAAAATTTTTAGGGATCTGCTGCACGCGTAAATGATCCGGGATTCCACGAGTTTCTTCTATCATGGATGTATCGAAAAACACAGTAGAATCAGAAGTATTTGATAAGTCGACACGATTTGGAATATTCGAAGAAGGGTTAATATTTTGGGACATGTGATTGAAATACAATGTCATAAAACGGGTTTGAGAATTAAGTTCGATTAACCTTTCAAAATTTTCAATCACGGGACGGTTCAAGACCTCACATTTGATTAGAATACGAGAAGACAGGCTCCAGGCGGTTTTTCAATGGTAGTACTCCAGCTAAGATCTCCAAACTCATCGTATGGGTCGATTGCATGCAACCCAAGGCGATACGCAAACAACGATATTGTATTCGCTCCAGTTTGATCAAATGTGTGTTTGCGGCGGAGCGGAAGCAGAAACACCCCTACTCAATAACAGACAGTATCGTTGTTTGGTAAAGCCTTATAAGGTCTCCTGGGTGGGCTCCCCACCGTTGTCCGGTTATTGTACGAAGAAAATTCACTCTTTGTTGACATTTTTTCATCAGATACCTCACGTGACAACCCCAGGTGCCTTTAGAGTCGAACCAGATACCAAGATATTTGTGTACCAAAACCTGAGAAATCGTTTTACCCACTAATTGTGTTTGAAGCTGAGCAGGTTCATGCTTCCTAGAAAAAACTACTATCTCAGTCTTCTCCGGAGAGAAGGATTCGAGGATTACCTTCCATGTGCAATCTAACCGTAGCGACGTCGAACATAAGGATAGATCCAAAGCGGTTGGGGGCGCTGGAGGTTTCGGGATACGTGTCATTTCACCGTTGTTTAAAATAGTCATGTCGAAGTCATCGCAAAGGTTATAGATTAAAGAGGAGCGGTTATCATTGTAAGGGAAACCCCAAGCCACACCATGGGAGTTGAAGTCTCCCAAAACCAAACGTGGCGAGGGAAGAAGTTCTATTAAATCAAAGAGCAGCCGTTGCCCAACCTGTGCTCTGGGAGGAATATATATATTGAGGCAATACAAAGCTCTTTACCTTGTATTGTCATTTGACATGCGACAACTTCGATGCCTGGAATCGAGGGGAGGTTAATACGATAGAAAGAAAAGCACTTTTTAATCCCTAAAAGTACTCCTCCATATGGGGTGTCTCGATCAAGGCGAATAATATTAAAATCAGGGAAGCTGAGATCAATATTTGAAGTAAGCCAAGTTTCACAAAGGGAAAATGCATCGCATTTGTTTTTATTTATCAAAACTTTAAACGAATCAATTTTTGGTAAAATACTTCTACAATTCCACTGTAAGACAGAGATAGAATCCTTCATATACGCAGTTGAATTAGGCATCGAAGGATACAATCGCTGCAAGGAGGGGCCATTGGGCAGTCAACTGCTTCAAAAATGATCTAACTGTTGGGAGGAATGCTGTAAGAAAAATTTTAACTGGATCGGGTACATTGAAATTTTCAAAAATCTAGTCCACAATGTCAGAAAATTTCACTAATCCAGAGTTTGTTTCATCAACTGGATGTGCAAAAGGAACAACTGGGGTTTTAGATGTTCCTGGCAGTGCTGGGAACTCCTTCTGGGACTTTAAATTTGCAAGCCCAGGAGGAGTTTGCTTCGGTATTTCCGCAGCACTGTTTGGTTTGTTCGTACTTTTCATTACACTTTGGGAAATCTTAGGACCTTTACGGGGAAGTTTAGGAGAAGAAACATTTTTCCTCTTCCTAGACTCCCCAGGATTGGCATTAGATGTTCCCGCTGATGAATCGTCAGAATCGGTGAGGACAACAGATCAAAGGGGTTCGATGTTATGGTAGAAGTGGTCACGGTCTTCTTCAGCATCTCAGCATAAGAACGCTTTGAACGCTCCTTAAGTGACCGCTTGATTTTATCTCTGCGCTGCATGTACACCGGGCATGTGGAGAGCTCATGCTGGTTTTCCCCACAGTGAATACATTTTTCAGCATTAACACTGCAAGAATCTTCCGTATGAGTCTCCCCATACTTGCTACATCGTGCCTTATTGCAGCAGTAGGCGGCTGTGCGGCCTAACTGCTTGCAATTGGTGCAATTCATAACACGGGGTACATACAATCGCACAGGCAGACGAACCCGGTCGATCGAGACGTGGCTAGGGAGTGCAGATCCGGCAAACGTAACGCGAAACGAGTCTGACGGAGTGTAAACTTTTTTACCGCCGACGAGAGACATGGACCGCAATTGCTTACAATCCAAAATCTTCGCCTGTGTTTCGGTATTTTTGAAGCAACCGGTTGCGCTTTTTGGGATACACTCGACAGACAGACTCGAATCGGTTGAGACACCGTCGATCTCCACGTCTCGTGCGGGTATGTAAACGCGATACTCGCGTGTGAAGAGTTCAGAGCAAGCGATAGCATTGGCCTGTGCCAGATCACTGACCACGACACGGAGCTTGTTAGGTCGGACCTTGGAAATTTCGGTCACGGCCTTGTACCCCTTTGTCAGGTCTTTAGAAATTTGCAGTATGTTTAATCGCTTTGAATTCACTCCTGCCTTTGGACGAAAATAAACAGTATAGCTGCCCTGTTGAGATCCGTACGGGTAAAGCCTGGGGCGAGGGGGACTGGAGAATGAATGAAGGGTCAGGGTCAGGGGGGTTCGGGGATGGTGGCACGGGAGGCGAGGGATCTATATCCATCGCGCTAAATGTAGCGCACTAGCGCCGACAAGAACACGTACCTATTTACTTCTTCCTTCCAGCAGTGGTTGTCCGATCGTTCGAAGCTGCACCCAAAGCAGCCAGCAGCACCAGTACAGCAGCACCAATACAGCCACCAGCAGTGAGCCGGGTGTGAGATCACTCAGCACAGCGACAAGACTCGACTGTCAACTGATGGCCTTGAATTAGAAAGATCTATTCACTGTGCACAGATCAAAACTGCAGCTGGTATTTTGCACCAATACAGCCAAAGCTGCGAGCCGGGTACAGAACGTAGCGACACAACTCACAATCTAGTTGGCCTTTAGCGCGAATAATACACTCTTTTGTTTGGCTATTCGTACACGCGGACAGGATTGTAATAGAACGACCTCTTTGCACGTCCGTTTCTGTTAGAAAGCCTATAGAAAAGAGAGACGCCATGACACTCACTTCCATTAAGCTCACACCAAAACGGCTGGAAGGCCTTTAAAGTTTCGAAAGTTTTGACGCAAAGTATTGCAATCAAGTTGCGATGAAAAAAGGGACTTGCTAGTTTACGGAACAACTTGTATGCAAGTACAATTTAAAAAAAGAATTGTTAATGTTTTTCGAATCCCAGCTCTCGAGGTACGATGCTGGCCTAACAAGTCATTCATCGTAGATTCGAGTCTTGACTCGGGAGAGACTGTTAGTGTTAGTAAGATCGTAGCGCTAGCCTCGCAATTGTCCTGTACACTTAACGGTCGGCTGCGAAGTCTTTGTATAGTAAACAGAAGGTCAAGTTCCGAATCGGAATGTGACTCTAACACATATCAAATTTAAACATGTTTGATATACGCTTTACTGTCATACGGTTTCATTCCTGTTACGTGAGATGTGTTTGGGTCCCTAAACATATAATATTGAAAAAGTCACGCAAAATAACATCGCGAAGCTTATTTTGGCGGGGTAACCCGCCGTTTTGGTTTGACAGTTACCATAACGGTGAGTTCTACGTCTTCTCTCTATCCTATAGGCTGACTAGTTTCTGTCGAGTGTTCGACGCGGAATGATGTTCACTAGTTGTTTTGATTCAGTGTGGCCAAATGCGAAACTTTTTCTAGAATATGCAAATATTTCCAGCGTAACGCAATCGGTTCTGAGTAATTATAGGAATATTTGCAATTCAGACAACTTCGGTCAAACGTAAAAATTTAGAGAATAATTTGAAAAAAAAGTTTGGAAATAAAGTTGAATGAAGATTTCAAAAATCTAAAGCTATTTCATCGTAAATGTATGCATAGAAAACTACAAATCAGTCCCACTTATTTCTTCCTTATTTCCTTCAGTTTCAATGCTGTGACACGCAACCTAGTTTAACAAGTAGCGCATGCATTACTTTCTATTGACAGTGGTAACAGCGAGGCCAAGTTAATGCTCTCGGTCCATTTATCCATCGGACTCACGCGGCTGAGGTGTGTGTAGACAGCACTGTGCAAGTACCTCTTCGAAGTTTTATAGTTTCGGCGTTTTCAGGAGACGTGGCAGAAAACTTGCAACGGAAAAAGATAATCACTTCTCGGAAGACCCATTCTTTCTTGTTTCCCACTCTCTTGTCGTGCACTGTTTCGGGTGAAGTAAAGAAGAGATTCTTCGCTCATCCATGCACGACACATGATGGACCTTTTTGGCCGATTTTATTATTCTTTCCACACAATGAACATTTGCTGATTCATAGCAGTGTTTGATGATTTGCGAAAGGTGTACCCGGTAGAGGTCTAACATTTTCGGATCATGCGAATTCCTGAACAACGAAATCATTTTCAAGCAACGTTGAAGTACAGTACAGGCCTAAAGACACGCAAATTACTATAATCCTTCTAAAATCAAAACAAGACACAATATGTTTACATTTTAAAATGAGAAAAAAAGTTGGAAATATTCAAACAACGATGAAAAATAAGCTCTGCGTAAGATAAAGACAATACTCGATCCAACACTTTTCACCATTGGTTTTTGAATTAATTTCACATTCTCTCCTCGTTATCATAACAAAACTTTTCATCGCTCACGATTTGGCTAGGCAGTTCTACTACGAAATGTTCCGGTACATCATAAATGTTTTCATTGTCTAATTATACGTTTACTTGATGTGGACTTGAGGGTGTTCATAAAAACAACAGCGAAAACTAAAGTTTAATCACAGACAAACAGACGTACCACTCGCACGCTTACACTTATTAGCAAAGGAAAAAAAACGACAGTAATGCCGCTGGTATCGCTGTAAGCAAAGAAAAAAAAGTTTTTACGAAACTAAGTTAGTAGGCTCATAAGTGAAAGTATTCAAGCAAAAGCGTAGATTTTTTATGATTTTTCTTCGGAGAAACACGTCTGTTTGTCTGTGGTTTGATTAGTAGGACAAACAGCTCTAACCACATCGTAAAACAATAAACAGACCAAACGTATTAGTTTTGAATGTGTTTACGCAATTGAACAGGGTATATCCAATCGAAAGCGCAAATAAGTTTATGATATACGAGACTGCCATACCGATATGAATAAATCATTGAGATTGCACGCTCATATACCAAATCTTTACCAATGGCACGCTTCTAGAACGGGCAGAAATCGGAGGTGTTATTTTTACACCCACCCATCGGATCAGTAGCAAAAACTATAACAAAAGAGACTAATGACGGTGGTGCTGCGTAGGTAGAACGTGATAAGAAACTCAATCATCGGAAGCAGTGATTGATTGATTGTCTTTTTGTGCTGGCAGTTTTGGGATAGTTAACGGCTTCAAAGACGTGAAGTTCACGGATATGCATGTTTGCAAGCTAGTTTAATGATGTTTTCTGTGTTGTTTATGTAAGAGCAAGCCCACCAGTGGCTGAATTGAAGTTTCTAAAGCTAGTTTGGCAACTCCCACCATAACGCGGCAACCGCACCGGGCGTTGCTATGTTGGTTTGGGAAATAGCAATCCCCACCTCGGGTAGTAGCGAGTTATTAAATTTGGCAACGCGATAGCAACGTGCCGCATCGTTGCTATTTGATGAATAATGTCAAACTGTTGTTTGTTTTGTTGTGCTCGATAGTAAATGTTCGTAACAATATTATGAAAATAATGAGTGTTTCGAACATAATTGGTCGGCCCCGGAAGACGAAACGCTTTGCCTTGGTTAAACACGTCGTAGGACGCAAGTATCGGCGTGAACCAGTCTATTTTAATTTCGATTGAGCTGAAATTTTACACAGGGTGTTTTTTCGGGCGGATGAACATTCACAGTTTTTTGGTCAACCATGTCATTATTTCAATAAACCTGGAAGGTTTGAGCGAATTGCTCGGGCGTATAACCGACTATTGCTGCGACCATTTTTCGCATCTACAGCTGTTTTAATCTTCGAAAACAACGTAAGACGATTTCGAAAGCAGCGTTGGAAATGGTCATCGGTATAGACAGGTGTTTCCAAAAAATAAAAACATTGTTAAAACGCTGGATGGCAAACTTCCTCAGCATAGCGGTCAATATTTTACCGTTTTCCTAGCTGAGAGGCACCCCGAATCTTTCCAAAAATCCTTTTCATACTCGCGTATAGAAAGATTTGTTTCGCAAAATCATTTTCTTCGTCACTAGAATCAACCAAATACTCGAGAACAATTTCCGAATTCTACATTTAAATTTTGTTTGGCTGCAAATTTGCAAATATTAATAGCAAATTGTAGGAATCGAGACAGCACAAAGTACAAAATACAATTAATGACAGTTCGCCAATTTTGAGTATAATAGTTATTGAAGGCAACGTTGCGAAACATTCCACGGTCTAACGCAATTACTTTAATTAAATATACAAGGATAAAAAAAATCCATGCACGCACAAACGAAGAAACCTGCAACAGAATTGTGTTATCGAGTATTTGGGAGAACGCAAACAAGGTTAAAACAGAGTTGCTTGAAATAAAGGGAATATTTTATGAAGCAGAAAGAACGCAGATCATTCCGGAAACAATTGACGGACAGATAAATTGGTTATTACTAGATGCGCAGAGCTTTTGGGAAATACGACACACACACAAACATTTTGCTGATGCTAGCTAGTGACGGTCTTTATAAATTAGCAACTGCCGGCATTGAAAAAAATAAATGAATTGGTAATCCCCAATAGCAAAGACCGGTGCGAATATCGGTTGCTATCCAAAATAGCAACGGCCAGCGTTGTGAAAAAAGCAACTCAAATGGCAACTCACCGGTCGCTTGCTCTAAGGAAACAATTGATTATTATCCTTCTTGGAATACACTCTCTAACCTTCCAAGATCATACTGCTAGCATATTTAACTAGGATGTCATTGCTGAAAGGTACCTACAGTTTCCTCATCTCTCCAACAAGCTAGTGGACGATGGGGCTATCGAGTTTTTCTGCGAACATACAAATATTCTGTGAGGGGCAAATTGATCCTCAAGAAAATCACTCACCAATTCCAATGCAAAATAAACTACAAAAACTCATAGTAAATCAAGCAGGTATCGCTAATAACTTATAGGTATGGCAGTACGGAAAATAAGAACTGTGTAATTTCATTTTGATGTAAATATCGCATGTCTTTTCTTTTAATAAATCATACTTCGCAAAAAAATCCCTCGAAGCAAACAAACCGCGATCCTCCGATTTGTACTGATAGGCGAGACAGGCCGAGATCACCATCAGCCACATATCTTCCTTGTGCCAATTAGTGTTTTATATTTCTTCATACTTCACTTCTTGGATTGGCAGGCCGGACCGAGGGCCTGCTTGCAATGTCATAAATCATGTATGCAATGGATGGCCAATATGCAATCAAGCATGATTAAATTATGTTCTTGCTCATTAAAATGAACAGAGAAAAATATAGCAAGTAGAGACCATACCGTCAGCGTGATCCACTGCTGTGTACATGTATGAGAAATAATGATCGCTTGAAGCTACAATAAACATTTTTCGTATGCATCGGTCCGAGAAACGTCGGAAAAATGGCACAATTTTTGTTCTGCTGGTAATATCGTTCCATAGGTCGACTTTAAATTATCGAACACAGAGAAATTTTTGCATGCTAATTTGCATTTGCATATGGAACAAGAAAAAAGGTATAATGAAGTTTCAAAACTCTACCGTACATAAATAAATGTGCAATTCTATAGCCGTTTGATCAAAGCAACACTCAAGTACGGACGTTTACCCTTCACACTCTCATGCACATTGCAATAATATAATTTAGAGCTGCTGTTTTGCGCTGAATAATTTTTCTGCTTTCTCATAAAAGTACGCGGCTAAATCAAAATAACAAACCAGGAAAAAGGCACAGAAAAAAAACATTTCATACATTCCGCACAGCAGCATTTGGGAAGCCCTTGAGGCTATATTTTCGCTGCCACAGCATGGAAAACGGAACGAAGTCACCTACAATGATGGAGAAAAAAAAACAAGAACCTGCAGTTATAATGATGCACCTGAGAGCTCTCGGTCGAAGCGAATTTAATTATATACACGAATCATGCCACTTTTCGCGTCCGTTGTCTCATTATGCCATGTCACATCAATTGTCCATTGAAGCCCCGATGAATGAAATTGTTCCAATGTGCAGTCCGACTGGCACACTGCAATCGCTGTGATTGACAAACGAGTTGCATGTGTCTGTTTGTTTGTTTTTTTTTTTATTTCAACCACACGTTGATTGCTTCGTAGGTGATGCTATTGTAGTTTAATGCATTGCTACATTAAGGCTAGTTTTTGTTTAGTGTCATTAATCTTTGTGTCTTCATCATCGGTTTTAACTGGATTGCATATTGGAATTGGATTGTTTGGATTTCTTTTTGTCACAACAAAATTACTGTTTACACAGTGCACACAATTGAATGTTCTCTTCACAGTTCAATCTTTTCAAAATTAAGGTTTGTTTTTCATTTAGAAATTGGCCGCATTCAATTCCCGATTTCTCCATTAGGAAATAACGTTCAAAATCGGTGAAAACATGTTTGTGCAGAGTTTTCATTAAATTTTAACAAAAACTACAAGTAATTTTTTCTTCTCCTGTTCTGATGAATTCTCGACCTTTTTGTCGAATACCTCCCATCAATTTCTGCACAGTGGCAACACCAACCGTATCGACCATTTTTTCCACCACTTCACCATATCAGATGATGTTTTGATTGATTTGCCACACTTCTTCAATTTACGCTTGACTATTACCCAATATCTTCCAATGGAACGAAACTGTAGGTAGTTTGGTGGATTAATCCTTTTTTCAATAACATCAATGATATTCTGCTTGTACCATTCCAAAACATCCCGGGCGTAGTGGTAGTGGTAGAACTTTACAAGGCCTTCGTGTGACTGGATGA
Source organism: Wyeomyia smithii (assembly GCF_029784165.1). Lineage (NCBI taxonomy): Eukaryota > Metazoa > Arthropoda > Insecta > Diptera > Culicidae > Wyeomyia > Wyeomyia smithii. The sequence goes on from NC_073696.1 coordinate 188,590,880, forward strand.
ACGGCAAAACTATCTCCTGAAGACACTTCTTCTTATAAAGTTGTCCACTCCAGTGATGAAAACTTTTATCTTCTTGCCAAATCATAAACTTGCCGGCGAATTCATCCGCGAAAACAAATTCTAACCTACCTGTAGCATTTCCCTTACGGTTAGCAAAGTAAAATTTTCGACCCGGGATTTGTCCAAAGTCCATTTTGACGTATGTTGCATCGTCCATCAAAATACAGCCGTTGTACTCTGTCTGGAATTGCTCGTATAGCTTTCTTGCTCGGATTTTGGCAACCATTACTTTTGAACGCGTGTAAACAAACAAACCTTTCAGATCCAAACGCTATCATTAGTTTCTCGGTACGATAACTAGAGGCGCTGCAGTAAATAACAGGAAACGGCCAAATACTAAAAGCCCAAACACAATGGATACGTTTGCGTTGCGTTGACGTTAATTTGACAGAAAACGTATGGGCTAACTGTCAAATTGCCGCAAACGCAGCCGCAACGTAACTATTGTGTTTAGGCCTTAAGTGGAACAAACATTAAATGAAGAACTTTCAAACATGTTGAATATTTTGATGTCTTATTCAATATCCGATAAATAAGGAACATAAATTTTGCACGTTTAATGTCAAGCATGTTATTGATGTCTATTGGTGGTAGTTTTAGATTATCTCACCAATGATCAAACCGGTAATGAGAGTGAATCTGACTTGAAGGATTGAAAGATGCTTAGCTCTTATTTATATAAAAAAGCAAAAAGCAATCGTAAAGGTTCAACACAATTAACACTGGGAAAAAATGAACCGAAGTTCCCACTAATTGGAATATAGCATATCTTATGTCAAATTGGTGTGCAAAACATGGAATGATCTATATTTCCACGCAAATATAGGGTGAAAAGAGGCAAAATAGATTATTCCCCGTGCCCTGCATAAAATGAAACCATCACCAATCGATTTGTTGACCAATTTTACATGATATCTGATCTCCGCATGTATTGACACTTCATGTAGTACACAACTAAATCTGGTTTCTTCATTTCATCTGCGGCTAATTATAGTATAGTCTAGTCTAGTCTACACTAACACAGCCAGTACTTGAAAGGAACCTGGAAAATCACATCCACATTTTTTTTTTAAGAAATGATTTCCATACGTTTTTCTCGTCCACGGCCAGACCTACTGTGTAGCGCAACATCATACAATAAAATCTAAGAACGGGGCAATCCGTACCAACCGATCCGTATGTAAGAAGTAATATAATTCGTTGGAAGTGACGAAGCTAAGTAAGTACACTTCTTTGTTGACCAAGCCCCAAGTTTTTTTTTTTCATCCACCGACCACTGAGCGACTGGGCATTTCATAGCACTTTACCTACTTGTTGACGCAAAAACTACATGCAAACGACGCAAGAACTACCAGTATATGCGGAAAACAATTAAAGCAAGAATAATTAGCTTCCATTCAAAACTAAACTTTTCCTCTAGAGTCCTATCTCGAACATCAATCCGAAACCTTTTTCCACAATCTTATTTCCTCCTCATGGTCAAAGCACTCAAAATTTTCCAGGTTCATTTTCACAACACATTTGGATTTCTCCGATATAAATTCACTTTTGGCACTCACAATATAAATAACTTATTATATTCGTGCCCACGCTTGCTTAGATTCCTCTCATATCATCTGCGACTAATTCTAGATAAAAAACTCAAATCACATCAAAATAAAAAAATTTCAGCGAAGCAACATTTTAGAAAGATTTGCAATGCTTTGTACAATTCTAAAAGCAAATCAAAGCAAAGCCTTGGTGCTACATTCCGGTTGGGAACTTGACCAACTGTTCAATGTTTAATGTACAGGAAAATTTCGGAGCTAGTGCTACGATCTAATTGACAGTCTCTCCCGAGCCAAGACTCGAACCTACGACGACTGATTTTTTAGGTCAACATCGTACCCTGAAACCAGCTGAAAGGTTGTACAATTCTAACTAAGCGAAAACTTTGTTCAGCACGAAAAAACAGTACAAAAATAAAAATCTAAAGCTAATTATTCTTCTTGGCTTAGTACATTAGAATTGCAGAATATACTAATTTATTTTGTTTTAAAGCATTGTTTATAGATTATTCTACTTGTGAATTTAACGCTGGTAATTATAGCGATTAAAACCACCAGCCCTTGTACTCGTTCATATGAAACAGTCATTATTCTTCATTAATCCTTTTCACAAGAAGCTGAACTCGGGATGGTTTATCGATTTTTCACTGGAACTGGATCGATAAATACGTGGAACTCAAAATGCTTGACAGCCATACCAACCGTTCCATGTTTTGGCGAATTGTTCGTGTACAGATTTCAAAGAAACCGGCTCAAACCCAGCCATCCAATTCTCTCTAATGGTAAATATTCGTTCCCCGGGTTTGATCCTTTTCCACACTAGCAACCTTTCCAGCATAGTCTTCGCCCAAGCAAGAGAAGAAATACAGAAAATGAATTTCCCCGAAGGAGAAAATTCATAATCACTTCCTCGAACCGTGGGCTGGGGAAAATTTCCCCAACAGTAGATAACCGATTTCTTTACCCGTGTCCACGCACCACCACGCTTGGAGCTGGCGACATGAGACAACGGACTTCCCTGTTATCGCTGTGAGTATGTTTGCAATAACCGTGGATTTTAAAATTCATAAAAAATAGATTATCGCAATATTTATTAAGGTGCACCGAAGGTAAAACAATATGTCAAAAATTTGTGTTCCTGCCCCGATAACGAATGTTCACTTATTTGTGGAAAAAAATAACTATGACACACCTTCAAAAAATACTATATAACGCTTCTGTTCTCAGTGCTGCTGCGCCGAATTTTCCTTCTCGGAATTCTCGAGTCCATAAGGCTCAGTTTTCCCGCGAACCTTGCGTAAGCATGGCGAATGCTTGGGCAGCAACAAAGGTTAAACTTCTGCAAACTCGCATGCGACGAAATTGCGAACTTTGGCTTTCTATGGGCCGAATGTAAGATCGCCACTAAGAGCAGATATTTTTTCAAACGACAATCTGGACAAACCGTCGCGATTTATAGCAAACGTAACAATTGCTACATAATCAAAAGTATCAATATTATCTCAAACAATTTAAAGCTTTTGGAAGCTACCACACATAGGTTAGAGTGAATCAATAATTCAAATAACAAATGGATGCTTGTTTTTTTGTAAAGTTCAGAAGTCGTCATGCATGCAAGACATTTAAGTTAAACTTCTCACCATTTCAAGTGACACCATACATGAACTACAAGATTCATAAACGAGCGTTTACTGTTCGCTACAAATTTCATTCCACGAACTCTTAGATTAATGGGTGTTCCCATTCACGTCTACACCCATCAATGCTAAGAGGATGGATAATTACTTGTTTGGATTTCACGCACCATTGCAAAACCAGAAAAAAACAGTTTTACACTACCATAACTAGCTTATCGTTAAGCGCCGTTCCTATGCACGTTGAAGGTGAAGTAGGTAATAGTTAATCCTTGTGGTCCTTAAACACGCCCAGTTTCGGCATTTAAATACTATCATACGATTACCGGTCAACATCTTTTTAGTGCAATGATTTTCATCATAAATTTATGTGTTATAACTAAAACAAACTTTCGGAATTAATCATAATTGTACCATTACTAGTACTGTTTTTTAACAACCAACTTTTGTGTGTCGCCTCTATTTGTGTTTTTGTTATTTCCGGATTACTGGCAAGCTGCCGACTGTTCTAAAACAAACTGAACATCTCGGATGTAAAAGTGTGATCTAAACATAGTTTTATCTGATTGTTGATTTTTGCCGCAAACAAACCATCTGTATCTTTTGCAACGATGAATCAGTGGGAATTTCGCTGAAAGCTGGCCATGTGCGGCCAGCTGAATCCAGCGGTGGCGTGTGCGAGTAAACTTGGGAATGTTTACCGACGGTTTAGGTTGATTATTGTATGCTTACTACTTGGAAATAATTTTGCGCTGCTTACGAGACGAGCTGGGTTTTACTATGGAACATGACGCAGATAAATTCCTGGCAGATGACTTAATTTCAATATTTCGGGTAGGGGGTTGCAATCAGCTCGATGTAGAAATCTTATCAGAATTATGCAACAATTGAAACGACTTTTTTAACAGTCGAATGATAAAGTTGGTCAATTCAGCACAGAAAAATAAGTATAGGAAATATATAAGTTTATTTATATTATCAAATATATAATATAACTTATTGACAAACGTTATCAGAGCCAATATAGTTCAGCGGTGACTCCTAAGTTTCTGCCTTTTACTAAAATTTTGAAATTTGATTATCTGAACAATTATTCTAGTTTCATCTTCATGTTTTTTATATGATCTCGAATTTTTTTTTTGAATTTTTAAATTTTTTATCCTATTCTCGTTTCGTGCTCTATTGCTTAAAAAAAAGTCTATTAATGATTTATCTTTTTATATTTGCTCTGCTAACATTCTATCCATTAGTTTATGGGGTTTACCATTCTGGTTCTATTTATTATTTAAATTATTTGTTATACAAAGATTTTTGTTCAATTTGTAGTTGTTTGTTTTTAATATTTTGTTTATTCGCCATTTTTTGTCGAGATTCATAATACTCTTTTATGTTTTATTTTTTATGTTTGTTTACACTTCTTTTTAGTTTTCTTTAGAGAATCGAAACGCTTTGTAAAGTTCGGTTTGGAGCTCGGACGCTATTTTAACGAACGCTGTTTCGAAAACCCAATGACAAAATCTCAAGCTGGTGTTAAAAATTTTTGTTGATAACTTTTACTAATTTGCAGTGTTTTCGGTTAAGGTGAAGTGGGAGACACAAAACTGGGGTACCATTGACACTCTACAATTTACAAAATGGTTTAAGGACTTTTTTCCTGATAATTAGAATATTTTGAAGCAAATTCGTAAAACGATTCTGATTCTACGGCCTATACAACACTTGTAAAAACAGGTATTAGTCTAGAGCTCAAACTGGACAAAATGAAAGACTATAGCTTTTTCACCATTCCTGTGAATTTTGGTGCCCCTTGAATGACTTAAATGAGCTTTCCCGTGAACCAACGTAGAAGCGACGAATCTGGCGGGCAATTGCTGTGCAGCATTTTGACCTTCTTCTGTATACATTAGCGGCTCCAAAATTCACAGGAATGGTAAAAAAAAGCTATAATCTTTTCAGGGCAATTTAATTGAGCATTAGGACAACTTATTTTTTGCTGGTTACATATTTATGAGGTAGATGACATCCGAAAAAATAGCAAGGTGTGTTTTTTCTCGTTTTGTTTTCGAGAAAAGTCAAAACGTCTTTTTTGTCTATACCTTAATAATATACCATTGCATTACACAGTGATTCAAAAAGGCAAAAGATGGCCCCTAATTTCATAGCCCCTTCACCTTCATCGTAGGTTAATTGTGTCTTCGAAACAATTGATTTGTATGAATGACTCGTATAATCTAAAATTGTCAAAAGTTATGAAAAGTTCACTAGAGTATCGGCTCTATTATCGTCAGGTGTTTTTTCGATTGGGGGTTAAATAAAGTCATACGCAACTAATCATTCGCTGCAAGATGCTCTACAATATGAAGCACTATCACGCAAGAAATTAACGCTCTAGGACCTCCTGACGATAGTGGGACAAACCATGAAACTTTGCTGAACAAACAAAATCATTATCTTCATTGGGTACAAAGTAATAAGGTATATTCTATTAAATTACTTTAAAAGTTAGTGTGTTGAACTAAACTTTCATGAATTGCATTTTACAAGAAAACGTTGTTTGGAGGAATTGCTGGAGCACACAAAACACATATTTTTGACATAGCCCACAAATCTCCAGGACTTTCCCGTATAAAGTTATAACATATTTTAGCTTATTTTTCCGATAACTGAACGTCAAAAGGGGCAAGTGGAATCTTGATGCCAATTTTTTCCTTATATTAAGAATACTGACTTTTTGTACTAAGAGATAGAGGAACGGGTTATTTGGCAAAGTTTCAAAATATGCCAAAATCGAAACTTTGCTGAATAAACAAAATGTCTATCTTCATTGGGGACAGAGCTTTTTAATATAGTAACTTTTAAAACTTTTGGCTTCTGAGATTACGGGAGTCATTCATATAAACAATTGTTCCGAATACATTATTAAACTAGGATGAATGTGAAAGGCACTTTCAAATTAAGTTTCGCATTTTGTCTCTTTGGACCAATGTGCAACCTTCAAAGCATGTTTAAGACTCTTAAGAAAAAATGAAGTAATTATTCTTGGTTCCGCTGTACTAATGAATCATTCCATCAATAGCACAAATGTTCTTCTTGGAGAGCAGCTTGCCTGAGCGTTTGTTCCCCAGGTTAGGGGCGGCTTAATTGGCGACTGATTTTTAGCGGACGGCTGAACTATGATAAGCGGTGTCTCGCCAGCTACACTCAAGACGGCAGCCTCGCCACGAGACTAGGCGTTGCAGCTTTACACACCTAGATTTTATTACCGAGAACTCAACAGCTGATAAATTCAGCGAAATGTTCTACAAGTTTTCGGCGGAATTTTCAAGAACTTCGGCAAATGAAATGTCAACACTTGCTGGTTTACGGTAAATCGATATATTTGCTGAGTGTTCGTCGAAATATATTGCTGACATTTGTTAAAAACTTCGCCGAGCTCAATCAGCTGTTGGGAAGTTTGCCGAGATAAATTAAGTGTGTAGTAAGGCAGCAATCGATATAGGCCGAGGCAAACGAAAAAGGACAACGATTGGAAAACTTTGGTACACTAAGGTCGCTTTTTACGCGGTTTTTTACGCGGGTTTCTTTTTACGCGGCTTTTTTTACGCGGATTACGGAATTTACGCGGTTTTTACGCGGCATGTATGCCCCGCGTAAAAAGCGACTTTAGTGTACTTGGAATGTTAGGTTTCGGCTCGAACCGGCATGCGCGGGCATCTCGGCCAAAGAGCTACGGGAGGTAAAAGTGGAGGTAGCGGAGAAAGTGAATTCCAGGCGGTTGATCCGACCGCGGGCACTTCTTTTAGGTTATCCATCTACTACAGTGGCGACGACTCAGCGGAACGGGCCGTCGACTTCATGCAACTAGGACACCAAATGAAGCGTGTCATTAGGTGTAGGCCTATTAATGACCTTCTATGCGTATTAAGGATCAAGGACAGATTCTTCCATTACAGCCTCATAAACGTGTACGCGCAGACGAACGATAAAACCAACGACGTTCTATGAGCTGAGACAACGTATGGAGAGTGCCCCCAACACGTCATGAAGATCGTCATCGGAGATATCAACGCACAAGTCGGACGAGAGGAGTTCTTTCGTCCCGTTATTGGTAGGGAAAGCCTTCACTCTACCACAAACGACAACGGCTTGAGGTTCGGAACTTCGTCGCGGCCAGAGGAATGGCCATCTGTAGTACCCATTTTGCAAATCTGAACATTCGGAAGCACACCTGGAGACACCCCAATGAAGAGGCCTCGCACCTTTCAGACGTCATAGACGTGCGGTCTGGTCCTTTCGAGGACCAAACCTCCACTCGGATTACTATCTCGTGGTAGCTAAGATTCGCGTCCGGCTGTCCAACGTATTTAAATCGGGATCGGCGAGGAAAATACATCTGGACATCCAGAGGTTATCAGCGGAAGGAGTTACTGCAGAGTATAATCGGAAAGTTGTAAAACGGATCGGTGAACAAGCTGGAGTGGACCTGGACGAGCAGTGGAAGCACAGGAACAGCGCGAGAAGGCATGACAGAGCGAATCACGCGTAGTGGGTTGTTCGATGCTGAATGTCTTGAGGTGGCGGGAGATAAGAACCGGGGCTACGCCAACACGTAAGTAGCAGTTAATCGTGTGGCGCGTCAGATACGGAAGAAATACCGGGAGACAAGAGCAGCCGTAAGAAACGTGAGCACTACGATCGCGTCCTCGCGGAGGCGGAGACTTGCTTCACCAGGCAGAACACGAGGAGGTTCTATGAAACGATTAACGGAATCAGGAACCGGACCGTACCAGTACCTGCCATGTGTAATGACAGGGAGAGAAACCTGATTACCGATAAATCGCAGGTGGCCAGGCTTTGGAAGCAACATTTTGAAGTGGTGTTGAACGGTGAAGAAGGTAGGAGAGTCGTCGGGAGGCCCAGAATAGAAATTGGGGAGAACGGACAAGCTGAGGACTCACCAACATTGGACGAGGTGGAGAATGCTTGTAAAGAGCTGAAGAACAACAAAACCGCTGGAAAGGACGGCTTACCAGCCGAACTTTTCAAAGTCGGGAGCAAGCGGCTGTGTAGTGCAATTCACAGGATTATCCTCAGGGTATGGTTAGAGGAGCAACTACCCACGGACTGGTTGGAAGGACTCATATGCCCTATCTACAAGAAGAGACATAGACTCGAGTGTAGTAATTATCGAGGCATAACGCTTCTCAATTCCGTTCATAAAATTCTCTCCCGTATCCTGTTGCAGCGACTGTAGCGGACTGATAGCGGATGAGCGACCGGCGAAGAGCAAAAAAAAACGGATAGAAGTAGACTTCGCACGCGCTGGATGTGTGCTGTCGACGAGGATGCAAGAGCAGCGAGTGTAAAAGGGAGACTGGAGAAGAGCAACAAGATCGAGTTGTGTGAAGGCGTCATCTGGATTCGACATAGGATCTCAACGATCTGTCGCCATACAAGTAAAAGTAAGTGAGTATAGCACAAATATCAATAATAATCAGTTTAATTCGATAGGAAACAAACAAGAGTTTTGAGATTATCATTTCTTTACGGTCCGATAAATATTCCCATTTCAAAAATTCCTTTCCAATCAGACTCCGGGCAAAATTTGAATTAGACATTCTAGATCGTAGTCGGTCCGATATCGATTATTTGATTTAAAGTTATCTTGGTATTGTTTAAATTTTTTTTTGTATTATTTTGTATCACTTTGGTATGCCTTGTTTTGCACTACTTTTGGCACATATAGAGTTTTCCAGGTGCGTTTGTACTAGTGCAATGTATTCGATTTTTCTTTGTTAGCTGTGAGAATTTTTCGCCACCTGTGAGAACTGTCATCTAAAAGAGAGAATAAAAAACTACCGAGTTTGATTCACACTCTCACAAATTTCAATATATAGTGTAAAGCGGGCCATGTCATAGTGTTCGTGTGTTTTCGCTTTGAGAACTCTATAAAGTTATTTGTCGTATTCAGTGCTGCGCATATTCACTGTCATGATATTCAAAAGCAGCGATTTTCATGCTTCTTTAAATTGATAATCATACTGCCCATGCGAATGTTGATATTCATGATACCAAACGATACCAAACAACCGATGAACACCGACAGGATGAACCTCAATACTCGTGTTGATATTTTGATCGTCAATAATGAAAATCATTTCAAAATAGTGAAAATCAAAATTACCTCATTTCTCAATTTATACTGAACTGTGCGGTGTACAGCTTCTGAATAGACTTCTACTACTCGGATTGATAGTCACCGGATCTTCTCTGAATATCATTACGAGGCTTTTGATATTCATTCCACTGTTCTGTCATTGAAAATGATAAACGATATTCATGCTTCGTCGCAATGAGCATAAGTTACTGAGTTGCATCAGAAAATAAATGCGGTGACAATGAGAACAATCCAATTCATCTATTCGTGAACAAACATCGATATTCTAAGGCACTGGTGGTATTAGTCACCGTTGAAATATTAATAAAATTTTTGAATGTCTGGCGTCGAACACAAATCACGTAACGCTAAAAACCTAGACTTCAGATCCCCCCCCCCCCATATGTAACGTTAAGTACCGTTCAATATGATTTCCCCCCTCCTAAAATTACGTAACGCTGGACAACCTACCCCCCTTCCAAATTTGCAATTTTGAGCGAACATCTCAACGTAACGGTCTCAACAACCTCCCTTACCCCTATGTAACAATGAGTAACGAAGACATACCCCCCCCCCCCCCCTCCTCCCTTTATGCGTTACGTAATTTGTGTACGACGCCTTAATGAAATCAATTCGATTAGAAGTACTTTTTTTAATTTTTCGTAATTTCAAATTACTTGAGGCGACTGAAAAAATTAATTCGAACAAAATGACGACATGCCATCATTGATTTAGTTTACAAAGGTAAAGAAAACTTCTTTTCGACACTAAGTGCTATTTCTATCAGGTAAAACAACTTTCAAATTTTGTCATACGATGGTGTCACGCAAAAAATTTCTAGGGTTGCATTGGTTGAACAAAAAACTGATGAGGACATTTTCCACTTACCATTCTATACTGCGGTATCCTTTGGCGCAACAATGCAAGCTCTTAAACTGTCCGAAAATACCGTACTCCTGGTCTGGCACCTCTTTGGTGAACTGCATGTAGTCAGTAGCGATCGAATTGTTGTACCGATGCTCACTGCAGTGGTCTTCTCCATAAACCACCGGAGTCGTGACCGCAAAACAGGTGGCAATTAGTAACGTCAGCATTTTGGCGTCGCCTGTAATTTCGTGCCTCTTTCTTTTCGCCGCCTTCGCCGTTGCCGGTCGTCTGACTGGCACGAACAGTATCATGGTGACGTATTTTCACCTATGCTCAACCACCAACCCGATAAAGTTTATCTCTAGCCGTGCCGCAAACTTGACGATCGCGGCTTGCGTGACGTACTTGTGATGCAGTTAAAGCGTTCCGGCAGTAACTTTATGACGCACAACAACTAAACCGACGCGCTGTATGACATTGTCAACACAATAAACAACAACACTAATATGCTTATTAATCAATCAAATAAACCATCTCCTCGCGACAATATATCTTCACAGGTTTTTTTCTTCTCAGTATTGTTCGTCGCAGCGATTTGGTTTCTCCTGCCTATTTCCTAATCCCACACTCACGGAGCTCTGTTTCGATGTTTGCTTGTTTCTAAGTGTACCGGTCTCGTTTCACTGATCCAAATTTTGTTCTTTCTGGACAAACCGCTTCCGCTGGTCGGTGTCACGGTTTCCGCGCCTCAGTAAACACACCAATTGGACCCGAACAGAGCGCACCGAATTTCCAGGTATTACTTAGTCAACGAATCGTTGCTGTCGCCGTCGTCGTTACGGTCCACGGAAATGGCGAGCCAATTTAACAACCTGACTGGGTCGCACAATTTCCACTTAGAAGCGCTTGCTATATGAAACTAGTACTGCCAGTGAGCAAGCATAATTCATTTTTTCTTAGAAATTTCACTACCACAGATACTGCTCTGAGACGCTTTTAATTATAAAAAAAAACTAGTTCGATGTACACTTGAAACCGCGCGGCGAGTTGCACTGTACACTGTTGTTTCGTTTTTATTCCGTTCCAACAACTAGCAATTAAAAAATAATATCATTTATTCACATATACCCCAGCAAAACCCCATAAACATTCCTGGTTGATCTCCTCTCGCATGTAGTTACGCTTGAGGAAACGTCAATGACAGTTTCTCGAAATGTTTACGATTTTACTGGAACTTTCAAACCCGCGAATTCAATGATGCACTGGAATTTCGATCATTACAAATTAAAGTTTTATTATCAACCTCCTTTTCCTGTGTATTCCACCAGGAAACAAATAAAACCATCTCACGTATCGTCCGGCGTCAGACGGCGATGATCTTTACCGAAAGCTGCACTAGCTTTTGTTGTTTTGGCCTGTTTCTTTCACAACCCTCCCAGTTTCCGGCTCTCGAAGATGTAATTTAAAGTTGTTACGAGTCGGTGTCGCTTTGTTAAATATGTCGGTGGAAAGTTGCGCGCTACCTTCAAGTGTTTTGTCTCCGGCATGAGTGGCCAACTTGTGGGGCGCGTTATGACAATTTTTTCTCGGAAAGCATTGGCCGGGCTTGCTAGTTTAATTAGTACCTGTGAATAGCGGCAGGAGAATAAGAAAAAATGATAGTCAGTATAACGCGATAGATACGATTTCGTAAGGGAGGTAAAACCCTTTCTTGGGAGCAATTTAACAATGCGAGTACTTTAGTGCCACACTTATGCTGATGAAAAGACGATGTATACTAAGAAAGCAAGTAGTTCTTGATAAGTTGTAATATGAGCAAGCCATAAATTTTAGCCATTCGTGTTAATATATCTAGTTTGCCTTGGTTTTCAAACAACTTTGATTGGTCGTTGTAGTTAATTACCAGGGCCACATAATTAGCTTCTTAATCTACCTCGATTTCAATTTCTAACGCTAGCATATTTGCTTTTTCTACTATCCTATCATAAACTTATAAATTGAACACATGATGAATTAGTTGGTTCCTTCATTTCATACTGAAAAAAGGGAAGTATGATAAATGCGTACAGTTGCAAATGTTGCTTAAAATTCATTGTACCAATTGAGATATATATTTTGCGAAGCTCTATATACAATTCTAGGTACTCATGTGGATAAGTTGCTATGTACAGTGGTGGGCACCGCTAACCGAAAATTTAGCGACGCTAATCGCTAAGTCCCTAACCGGAAAATTTAGCTCGATAATCGCTAAAGTTGTCATAATTTCAAACGCATTGCAATTTACCAAAGTTCTTGGTGTGCCGAAAATTCAATCTAGACCTTGTGCTTGTTCTTCAAAATGCTCCTGTGGCTTGTACGATAGCTGGAACTCCATTCTAGGGTAAAAAAACTGACAAAAGTAGCTTTCGCAGTAAAGTATGTTCATCTTTCGAAGCAATTTACGTACGCCATCAGCAATTCACAGTTTTTCTAAATATTTATATTGTCGCTTCTCTACAAAATTTAGCGAATTGGCGATTAGCGTTTTGAAGGCCAAAATTTTAGCGACGCTAACAGTTTCGCTATCCAGCTCAAAAATTTGCGAAATCGCTAAATCGCTAACTGAATTTTAGCATCGCTAATTAGCGAATCAGCGAATTAGCGGAATGGTGCTTAACACTGGCTATGTAACAGGTGAGGAAACCGGCCCGTCAGATGCAACAGTTTGCTACTCGCGTGACAGGTTTAAAGCAGTAGATAATGTGTTTAATAGTCTTAATTTTCTGCACTCACATAGACGCTTTCGACAACGAAAACGAACTGGTGTTGAACCATTAGAAGCTATGTTAAATAAAATTATTAACAATTTTCGACAAAAATCGTTGCAATCCTCAATTGCTACGATAAGCTCTCTGTATAGCCAATAAGTAAGCAATTAAGTTGATTATAAGTTTACTTCCCCTATTCTGACAAGTAGGTCTAAATCCCTACGAACGATAAGTCCTAATTGCGAAAGCAAACAAATCCTAACAATTAAAATTACAAATTTTTAACAGTGTTGAGAAGTCACCATTTGTGATTGGACACACATACTCATTACTTACTTATATTTATCATAAATACTTAAGCTACTAACAAATTCCCCCCTTAAAAAAAAACGAATCAAATTGAAGAGCAAATTATTCAATAAAACTAAATATGAAATTTCTTGATAAGATTTTGTCCATTCGAGGGCTCAAATTGGTCGATACTTTATCAGTAAACAAGTGTTATGCTCAGCTAGCAGATTTCACGAGAAAATGGATGAATCATTTCACAGTAACTCACAAATAATCTGCTGTGTGCGGTCACCGATAAAGATTCTATCTATACTGCTTGTTTTAACTAAATTGGCCTCTTGCCTTATAGGTGTATCAGGGGCATAATAAGCACTTCAAGTCAAATGGTTATTTAAAATTAAATTAAAGCATTTCTCAAAGTCAATCTTAGATAATGGGTTTCTCACTTCTCATGGTAGAACTCATTTGTGGTGAAAAAATGCGAAAACATGTTTTTGTTGTTATATTTTTTTGCATCTATTTGTCAGTTTTGTAATATAGCACCCTTCGAAATGCTTGAGTTTGCACTTTGGATTTGGTCTAGATAACAATTCATAGCTAAAAGTTGGATTGCAATAAAATTCGCAATGTGTTTGCTGTAGGCGCGAACGCAACTTGCAAAAGCAAGGTCCAGATTGCATAACTGTCAGTTTGCTTATTTTGGTTCTACTGGTCAAATCAAACCGATATATTCAAAGCTACACACTCAAAATAATTCAAGCAAACAAAACTTCTGTCTGTTTATCAAAACTAAACCCCATTTTTCGTGATTGAAAACACAAGGAACTACCGAGCAACCTAACATTTATCTCCTTTTAATAATTCTACAAGAAATACTGAGCCGTTTATATATACCGAACAATTAGAGAGTTAAGAAGATTCAAAACACAGTTGGTACTAATTATGTTCTCGTTGACTAGAAATAGAAACTATATGTAATTTTTGAGTCAAAAAGTATGCAAGGGAGTTGTTACGTAGCTAACATTTTCGATCTAGCTCTTTTTTAGCAAAGACCAAACGGCTTTCTACTATGCACCCATGCTTTGAAAACACAATTTCATACAGAAAATTCAGTCTCATATTCACTTTCCCCAAAATATAGATGACAGTTTTGGCAGGTGCTATATTGGCACGTTATTGACGTCTCCACGAAAAAATGTGTCGTAAGGAGAGATAACTGAATGAATGAGGTGTTCATTCATACGCTATGAACGAAAGATGACGCTCGTGGGCGAGAATGCAACTGCTATCAATTTGTGATTTGATAACGCCCTGTCCCAACAATGATAAGCTGAACAGTTAGTAGGTAAGTTAGTCTTCTTTGACTCAACTTACTACTCTTTGGAAAATTTGTTACAAATGACTCACTTTTTGGCTACTTGGAAACATGGCAGTTTTAGGCAAATATTTCGCAATGCTAAATACCATAATGATGTGGTAATATTTTGAGATTCAACACCATTGTGTATTTCAATTCCTAAATGATAAAAAATTGTCTTAATTACCTATCGATTATATGATATCGAACTACTGAACATCACTGCCGCTTTCAGTTAGGAATGCTTCCCAGAACCAGATGCGGGAATGTAATCCGGAACTACGGATATCCTTGGCGCATAAAGTAATTTCACTCCAAACTTCATTGAAACTGATTTCGACGAAGGATCCTAGGAGTGTAATGTTAATAATTAGGACGTAGTACATCCATAGAAAAAAATTTTTTCGAGGTTATGTGGAACACACCTCACTTTTTTATTGGACACTGGCGGGGCAAAGTGATTGATTTCCCAATTTTTTAGATTGCATTTGGGGCCCCAAACAATCCTAAACCAGCCGGAAGTCGATTGGTTTTGTCTCCGTTTGGCGCATTGCATTTCAAATTTGCACGAAAATTTGTATAGGAAAAAATTCAAAAGTTGAGTATGACGAAACTTCCAGTGTACCGGCGTCAGTAGGATTTTCATCAGAAGTAACCTGTGCAACATGTTGTAGATCCTGAATACGCCAAGAATATTCAGATACAATTTTTCCTTAATCCAGTAGTGTATAAACTCGATATGGCGGGTTGCTTCCGATAGATATCCTACTGACACCGGTACACTGGTATTGTTGGCAGAAAAAAGGATTTTCAGCATATAGGTGACTCGACAAACTCAACTTTGAACAGCAATAGCATTTTTTTGGGACATCCTAACTTTGTAGTGTTTTTGGCAATGTTGTTAAGCATCAAAAAACCTACATTTTGAAGTCATGAAATGCATGGTTCAAGGCATTCTGAGCTCTCCAGAAAAAAAATGCAAAACATGAGTTTTTCCATTCAAATGTTCATTGAAAGGCAATGCGCCAAGCGGAGATAAAACCAGTCGACTTCGGATGAATTTAGAATTGTTTAGAACTTTGTTCTGGGTTTGTGTTGCCAAGTTTTTTTTTAAATAACGACGCCCCACTCTACTATACATACGCATTTTTAGAAAATTACCCTTGAGTCTAAACAATTTCCCCACCCGCGAAAATTCATTTTACCAAACAAAATACAAGCAAAGATTCCTTCAAACAAAAAAATGATCGATTAAATTTTGCGTTTTTTTTGTCTTTCGGATCATCCAGACCGGAAACGCTCATTAATTATATTTCACGCGCCATCAAACGACAACCATCGTTCTCTGTTGTTACGGGTGCTATCCTGTAATGTCCTGAGCATATTCTCATTTGGTTTCAGTTTGACCAAGACTTTTCCTTTCGCACTTTCACATAAGTGGATGATTCACTTCAACCAGACGTCACAAATGTGACGTATATGCATGACTCACACTGGTAGTATTTTCGACAGGTATCGCAATACCTTACTATACGAGCTCATTCATAATATTTCCTTGTACTTATTCTGCACTTTTGACAATAAATAATCCTATAGTGGATTATATAGTACATCTCACAAATTTTCATTCCAAACTCTGCCGCCCTGGGAATTCGTGGAATTTGCACAGTTTGCGGAAATTTATTTTCCTTTCTTCAACACTGTCAACACATGTTTTCTCTCACCTTAGCGCCAGCTGCTTTTTCTCGTGTAGATTTAGTTTCGTATTTCGGGTGGTTTTTCTCGGTATTTCTAGGGTGCGCAACTTGATTATCCCTTGGAAAGGCTTCCAGTAGAACGAGTCTAAAACAAATCGTTTGAACACCATGAAAAAACACGGAAAACAGACCGGCACGCACAAACAGTCACCTAAGACTCGCGAACAAAGCACATACTTCCTTTCACAACGCTCGACTGACACTGCTGGCTGCATAAAACAAAACGACCCGGCGAAATCGATGTGCAGAGTAGACTGACTGTAAACAAAATACTTGGAAATCGTCCCATCACGAAAATGTACACATACTTCTATGTCGTCAAACTGCTCGGCAGAACTCATACTGCTTAGCATTTTCAAGTCAATAAACACAAAAGGAATGTCGGTCATACACTGTTTTGTTCCATCAATAGAATCATAAAGACTCACAGTGTATGACTAACAAAAAAATTGATTTGCTATAATTTTTTATTTCAATTCTTCTTCCTTATTGATTTTTATCTATTCTACCTACAATCACTGCATGGAACAAAATAACGCATTGCCACTAGCGGTACAACCAGGCCTTAGACGCGCCTATGCTTTTGCACTGTGTTGTACATTTTTGTGACTCCCCTTCCATTGCGAACCCACCGTGGTTCCAATATTTTGCTTGTTATTTTTCGGTCATACAAAAATGACGTCTTGTCATAGGCCTGGGTACAACTGCTTACTTGCATGCAAGTCTAAAGGGGCACAAGATCCTCTACTGTTGAATCATCATAGTGACATCGAACATAGAGATGTCAAACAGCTTTTATTGAACGTAACGGTTTTCAGATGTGAACTGCTAAAAACATGAACCTTACAAATGTCTTTAACATGGTTCTACGTAGTTGACCTTTAATATTTCAATGTGTTCCAAATTTCCCATAGATCGCGTAAAAAGAGACTTTTTTTAATTGCGAATATAACGAAGAAACCCGTTTTAAAATGTTTGAACCTCGTTTGAATATGATAGTGGTCAATCCAGAGACCAAATTCAACATTTTAAATTTTCAGTATTCACACCAAAAATTGAGATTTTTTTTTTTTTTGAAAACGAATATATGATTACCTTTGGCCTGAAACGGAAAACGTGATTGAAATGAGGTCAATATCTCGTACCGTTTTTGAGTAATTAAGAAAAGCAACCCGCGTAAAAAATACTACAAGGTATACAGCCCTAGGGCAGTATGGTTTATATAGGGTGTGGCAATGGTATTATAATTCTACATCTACATCTTTTTTTGTATATCATGTGTAAAACTACTGTGATGTTATTTACACAACCGTTGCTACGAAAGGGTGCTACGTCATACCAATGTTTGGGTTTCATATTTTTGCAGTGCTTAAGTGTAATTGAAATCAAATGGATTAGAAATTTGGTTATTTCCCTGCCAAAAATGAGAAGATTAAGAAATGTGTAACTGTGCAGTTTCCTGTTACTACTAATTGTGTTAAAAAAAAACACCAGTTTTCATTGCTCTCCGCAGGAACAAGCGTTACTAAGTGGATAACGTTTTGAGCATTTGAAAAGGATATCAAGTGAAGGATCTTCTTGTAGGCTAACCGCATTCAGAGCAGTCATTTTTGAAATCATTGCGAGGATGTTTCAGAAGAAACAGGTACGTGCTATAATAAAAATATGAAATAATGTCATTTAGTTATAATGAACTAATTCTAGTTGTTCCCTCTATTGACTGCCGCCAAGCGTAGAAAAAGATACCCAGACCATTCGTTGATTTGGGCCTATCAGATTGAGAAAAATATGTCAGCATAAAATTAATTCTTCGACAAGCCTATGCAAAGATTGTTCAATAGAAGAAAATACATCAATACAAAACCCGGAAGAAGCAGCTTTAAAGTAAAGAAAGCAATAACTAAGACGAAAATAACTCTAAATTTCGTTAAATGAATAAAAATTGCAAAATAATTTCTTCAATTGAATTATTGTCATTTGAATATATCAAACATTAGTTTTAAAATTATTCTGGAAGTTTATGATTATAATTAGTAGTAAGTTTTCCAAAATAGTTTCATTTCACTACTTATAATTAAACACTGCACCATGGTACTGCTTTGCCATTGCGAAAATGAATTGATTTGAATAAAAAACAGCAAGAAAAGATAGTGCGAGATAAGAACAGTTCACTAATATATTGTTTTAAACAAATATTTATGAATTAAGTATAATTATAATCCCGAAAAAAAATTCCATAAGAGATTTTTTTTTTTTTTAAACTCTAATATTTATTTAGGCCCAACCGCAAAGCATAACGGGGCCGAATATCTTCTGGAGTAGGGAAAAGCCAGCTTGAGTAGAGCCTGTATCCCGACTGCTCCTCCTCAAACAGGCATAAAAACCCTCTCATCTTTTCTCTTTTATAAATACAATTTAAAAATACATATCATTTAAACCTACGGCTAACAATAACAATAATAAATAAAGTTCTTCTCTGTATGAGTAAATATCAATTCTTAATACTATTCGTTAAGGTGTGATGGTTCCTTATATCTTTAGAAATCAAAACTTATATCTATGTTTGGTGGATCATGTCTCTCAGAAAGAAGCGATGATTCATGTGTCTCTAAAAAGATCAATAAAAGAAAAAAAAAGGAACAGAATTAGTGTGAAACTTTTTGATGGAGGTTGTGTTGGAAAAATAAGAAGAAGAAGCAAGGAGATAATCAAATTCGATACTTGATATCTCTTAAAAAGTCATAAATAGGTATTACAAGCGCTGGGTTGCGGCTAGCAAGTGCATCCCGTACTTGCATTGTAAATGTCACTTTCTGTTTTCGGAGAGAATCAATAAGCTTGGTCCTTGCTCTGTGGTACTTAGGGCATACGAAGACTATATGATCTATATCTTCGTACCCTCCACATTCGCACAGATTACTATCGACTAAGTTTATTCGATAAAGGTGTGCGTTTGCAACATAGTGATTGGACATTAGGCGCGAAATAACTCGAATGAAAGCTCGAGTTAAATCTAACCCTTTGAACCAAGCTTTTGTAGACACTTTGGGCGAGATCGAGTGCATCCATCGCCCAAGGTCGTCTTTATCCCACCTTTCCTGCCAGTTTGCCAGGGCCATTTGTCGAGGCAGGTGAAGATACTCGGTATTGGTGATCGGTCTATCAAATATATCTCCTTCTATGGCACCCCTTTTCGCTAATAAATCAGCTTCTTCATTGCCTGGGATTGAGCAATGAGAGGGGACCCACACAAAGCAGATAATTAAAGACCGATCAACCAGCACTTCTAATATCCGTCTAATTTCCGGAAGGAAATAGGACGGGTGCTTGACCGGTTTAATCGATCGGAGAGCTTCGATAGAACTGAGGCTGTCCGAGAAGATGAAATAATTGCCTGGTGTCTTGAGCTCGATAATTCGCAGCGAATTGTGTATGGCAGCTAATTCAGCTATATATATATAGAGCAAGGCTGTGTCAGTTTGCGGGATATGTGATGATCTGTGTTAAAAACGCCATATCCGGATTGTCCATCCATCACAGATCCGTCCGTAAAAAAGGAGTTCTGTTCTGGGAGGTGGCCGAATTTTGCCGAAAATATTAATGGCACAACTGTTGGTTTAAGGTGTTCGGGAATTCCATGGATTTCTAGTTTCATCGTCAAATCAAATACAACAGAAGAATTGTTGAGCGATGTTGAAATCTCACGGGATGGAGCAACAACCGAAGGGTTTATCTCCATGGTCATGAACCGCTGGTATACTGACATACAGGGTTTCTGAACAACTTCCAAACACCTCTCATAGTTCTCGATTATCATTGGGTTTGCTATCTCCGATCTGATAAGGAAACGAAGAGCCAACTCGAATAGCCTCTCTTTGAGTGGTAGTACTCCCGCAATGACCTCTAGAGACATGGTATGTGTCGATTGCATGCAGCCTAGAGCGATACGCAAACAACGGTATTGTATCCTCTCTAGCTTCAGCATATGTGAGGCTGCGACTCCTCTGAAGCATATGCTGCCGTATTCTATTACGGGCAGAATAGTGGTTTGGTAGAGTCGTATTAAATCCTCTGGATGCGCTCCCCATGATGTTCCTGTTAACATCCGAAGAAAATTAATTCTCGGTTGGCATCTGTGCTTCAGGTAATTGATATGTTTTTCCCATGTGCACTTAGAGTCATACCACACTCCTAGATACTTGAAGCTAGGTGACTGAGTGATGGGTATTCCGGACAGAACTAGCTCGAAGCGAGGTGGTGGTCGCTTTTTTGAAAAGACTACCATCTCCGTTTTTTCAAGCGAGAATTCGATTCCAAGACAATTGGCCCAACCGGTCAGATTATCTAGCGTATTTTGCAGGCTGTTTTTCATGTCTACAGCTAGAGTCGCCGTGACTGATACAACGCAGTCGTCAGCTAACTGGCGCATTGTACAGCCGTCCGTCAAGCATGTGTCGATGTCACCGATGTAGAAGTTGTACAACAGCGGACTCAGACAAGAGCCTTGGGGAAGACCCATGTAGCTTGTTCGTGTTATTGTTAAAGAACCGTGGTTGAAAAGTAAATGCTTTTCAGACAGCAGGTTGATCAAAAAGTTTGTTAATATAGGGGAGAATCCTCTCTGATGCAGTTTCTCGGAAAGAATTTCGATTGAAACTGCGCCTGTGATATCCAGGAAAATCGAGGTCATTTGTTGTTTGCTGCCAAGAGCCATTTCCGCTTCTGTGGCTAGCAATGCCAGGCAATCGTTAGGGCCCTTGCCCCTACAAAAGCCGAACTGGGTCTCTGATAGTTGGTTAGTTGCTTCTGCCCAGTTGTCAAGTCTACGCAGAATCATTTTTTCAAGCAATTTGCGTATGCATGAGAGCATCGCAATCGGCCTGTACGAGCGGTGATCTGCGGCAGGTTTGTCTGGCTTTTTGATTGCGATAATCTTAACCTGTCTCCAAGCTTCCGGAATCATATTGTTCCTGATAAGCTTATTAAACAGTTTAAGAAATCGTAGCTTGGCCGAGTCCGGCAGGTTTTTCATCAAATTAAATTTGATACTGTCCGGTCCTGGAGCCTTATTCTTGCAAGACGCGAGGGCAATTGAAAACTCCAACATGGTAAATTCTGGTTCTTCAATAGCCGTTGTATCGCTGAATTTTTGCTGTGATGGGACAGCGTCTGGGCATACCTTTTTCGCAAAATCATAGATCCAACGTTCAGAGTATTCATTAGCCTCATTACTGTCGGACCTATTGCGCATTTTTCGAGCCGTATTCCAGAGATAGCTCATAGAAGCATCTCTGGGTAACGAGCTTATGAAATTTTGCCAGTATGATCTTTTTTTCAGTTTGTGTAGCTTAGACTGTTTTATTTCAAGCTCCCTAAACTGATCATAAAGCTCAATTGAGCCACCATTCCTGAATGCTAAGTATGATGCTTTCAGAGCTTTTTTCATCTCGGTGCAATCTTTGTCCCACCATTGTTTGTTGGGACGAATTTTCAACTTGTTCTCAGGGGCGGGCCTCGTCTGAGATTGCAACGCGCTATCTAGCACTAATGTTGCAAGGAAGTTGTATTCGTCAGATGGGGAAAGCTCTTCGTTTGTTTCGAGACCCTGGGATATTATGTTCGAGAATTTTTCCCAATCAATATTCCGGGTAAGATCATACTCTACTTCGACTGTGGTAGCAGAATGGAGCCTGTTCATAATCGAAATACTGATTGGCAAATGGTCGCTGCCGTGGGGATCTTGAATAATCTCCCATTTGCAGTCCAAAGCTATTGAGGAGGAGCACATCGACAAGTCTAATGTGCTCTCTCGTATTGGAGGCCTTGCTATTCTCGTAGCTAACCCAGGTATGTTCAATAAGGTCAGATCGAAGTCGTCTAACAAACTTTCAATGAGAACAGCACGGCTGTCATCCCTGGGTGCTCCCCACGCCGTACCGTGAGAGTTGAAATCTCCCAGGATAAGGCGTGGAGTCGGAAGAAGTTCAGCTATTTGTGTCAGCTGCAACCGATTAATAGTAGCTCTAGGCGGAATGTAGACTGATGCAACAGTGAGGCCCTCACCAGCAATTGTTATATGGCAAGCAACAATTTCTATACCGTCAATTGCTGGGAGAGGAATACGGAAGAATGTGTAGCATTTTTTGATACCAAGGAGCACTCCGCCATAAGAGTTTCCTCGGTCTAAACGGATGATATTGAAGTCTGGTACGGCTAGTGTCGTATCAGTTGATAACCATGTTTCAGATAGCGCGAAAATATCGCATTTGCTATCGTGAACCAGAAGTTTAAATTTATCTAATTTGGGGATCAAACTTCTACAGTTCCATTGTATGATCCTTGTTGTCGATTCGTCACTTCTGTTGTCTAATTTAGACATCGAAGGATACGAACGCGAGGAGGGGCCATTTGGTGCTTAGTTGCTTACCCAACATGCAGATTGTTGGAAGCCAAGCCGAGATCATACTTTTAAGAGTATCGGATAAACCAAAAGTGGTAAATATCCATTCAACGATCATTTTGAATGAGATACGTCCATCAGTGGTCTGTATTTCAGGTTCCGATGACTGTTTTTTGGCGGAAGCAGATTGTTTTCCTGGTAGTTTGGGAAACTCTTTATCGAAATTGTTACCCTCAGGATTAAGCTTGAATCCTGGAGGTGACGGCTTAGCAATGTTTTGCTTAGGAGGACCACTTGGGGTATCTGTATGCGTTTTCTTCTGCTCTTTCCTAGGGAGCTTGGGGGAAGATACGCTTGGTCGTTTCCGCACGGCCCCGCTTGACGGAAGAGGTTGATATACCTCTTCATCATCATTGGGATCGTCATGTTCCAAGCTGGAATACGGATTTTCCTGATGCTGTAAGGCAGTCTTTAGCATCTGTGCAAATGACTGCTTACAGCGTTGTTTCGTCGATTTTTTCAACGCTTCTGAGCGCAATTTATATGTTGGGCACGCTTCTATTTTATGTGGTTCACCTCCACATAGACAGCATTTTACGTGCTGTTCGCTACAAGTGTGGTTAATCTCGGAGATTTCACCGCACTTGGAGCATTTAGATTTCTTATTGCAGTGGGTTTTCGTGTGCCCTAACCGCAAACAGTTCGTACACGTCATGACTTTCGGAAAAAAAAGTCTTACGGGTAGTCGAAGCTTGTGAAGCTCGACAAAATCCGGGAGTACTTTTCCCTCAAAAGTTACTCTAAACGAGTCGTTTGGGGAATATTTGCCCGTATTGTCCTTGGAATACATTCTCCTGCATTCAAGGATCTTGATTTCAGGAAGGGATGGATTCTTAAAACATCCAACACCTTTCATAATATCTTCTTCAGTGAGGTCAGCCTCTGTGATAACACCTTCTATTTCAACAACGCGTGCCGGTATATAAACGCGGTACTCGATGTTGAAATTTGCATCCTGGACGACAGCATTTGCTTGTCGAGGATCAGAAAAGGTTGCCTTCAGCTTGTCCGTTTTGACTTTAAAAATCTCAGTCAAGCTGGTGTAATCTTTCTTCAGAGTTTTGCATATCTGCATAACTCTGAGAGGTTTATTTTTAGGTCGGAAAAACACGACCCAACGAAGACCGGGTTGGTTCACCTGGTACTGTTTGACCCGTATTGGCACATCATTAGTGGATGGGACAATCGGGGCAGTTTTACGGGGCCTTTTACGCTTCTTTACTACATCAAAGAAAGCGTTGTTGTCATTTATGGGAATCTCGGCAAAGTCCATCCCGGACTCTTCACCCTCTGAGGAGGATGAAAGGTCAGGTGGGGTAGCCAGACCCCCAACCGCCATTCAACGGCTGCGCAATGTATCAAGTATAAGAATATGTAATATACTAATGTATACAAGGTAAAAAAAAATGAATATATGTATTATAAAAAGAATGCAAGATAGATCAGTTATGTATATACACAAGTGGGAAAGAGAATAAATAAAAAGTGTCACTTATCTTTGTATGTAGTTGTAATCAGCTCTAGCGGGAGTTACATCGACTGCAAAACGGCGCCGCCGATTTTCTCCTCTGTCAACGCACGCGCCAAAAACTAGCACGACACCTTCCAGCACAGTTGCGATGTTGCACCGTCTGAGAAACGGCGTCACCGCCTCCTTTCCCTCGCCGGAGCTCCGATCAAATCGCCCTGTTCTGCTGGGAGAAGAAGCAAACCGAAAAACAAGCGCTGCACCTTCCAGCACACGCGCCAAAAGCAAGCACTTCACCACTACCACACACTGTTCTTCACCAGCGAGCGCTAGAAAGAACGGTAAATTAATTTAAGCGAACTGCGGAGCGCACAAGAAAATGAACTTTCCTCTTCGGCTGCCGAATAAGCAATGTCCATAAGAGATTGTACAATGATTTCTGGTATGACGTCATCACTGTTCACTTGGATGTTTTTTACATTTTTCAACTCGCCAACACCATCTAACTGATACTTCTTTCACACCCTATATCAACCATACTGGCCCTAGGGTTGTATGAAATGGTGACGTGGAACTAAACACTGTAATTAGGGGATTTTTTGTTACAAAATATACAGAGCCTGCAGACAGAATCAATGTGTTTGCTCAGCGACTGTACGTATTATTATTTTCAACCTCCCCTGGAAGTCAATTTTTGAAGTATATTCAACAACACTCGAAAAATATCGTTTATATTTGGCGATATTATGCCTTTAGTATTTTTGTTTTGTGCAAACAACATGTATTTGAAAAGGCACAAGCGATATTGTTGAAGAAGCACCAAGAATTTCTCGTAATGCGTCAAAGTCAGAATTAACTCTATATCCTCAAAAACCAAATCCAATAATACTTACGTTATCAGAATAAATTGTTTTTGTCTTATTTGACTCTGATTAAATCAAATCTTAAATATGGATATTACTTTCAAAATAATATGGAAGCCCTTACAAAAGTTCATTATTTGGCAAACATAAGAAGATATGTTAAACAAAGTTATTAACAAATTCCAGCAAAAAATCGTAGCAATCAACAATTCCATTTTTGTTTTTTGCTTGACAATTATTTTTTAGTTGCCTACAACTACATTCGCTGTATTACGTAGACAGCTAATATACGTTTATTATGGTAAAGCTTAGAATAAAAATATATCATCTAACTATTTCGAAATGTAAAACGAGATTCTGAATGGATCTTAGTAAATACACCAAAAATTCACAATCATTCGCAGCTAAACTTTCAATCACCATCAGCAGCAGCATTGCAGTTTTTCCTCGATTGCACACGAATAGAAATGTACGAACAAAGGTGTACCACTGCAATACGAATAGTACCGCTGCAGTACGAATAGAAGTGTACCGCTGAAATGTACGAATAGAAGAAGACCGCTGCAATCATAAACGATGACAGACCTGCGGCTCTTTACTCAACTGGTACTGTTGCTTTTACCGGAATATTTTCTTTCAAGACATCAGTTTTTATTAGGTTTTGAAAGCAGGTTTAGAAATTGTTCAAGAATGGGGATTATTTCAAACCTTTCGGAAAACTTTTACCTTCGAGACATCATATTAGTCTAAGCTCATGGAAGCAAAAATAAATTGACCTATTGGGACGGGGAGACTCTGTCAATTTTTATTTCGATATTGATACAGAGAATATCACATGGAACGAATGGTGTCCATTCATGTCGTCTGTGCTAGGAATGCTCTCATGTAATTGGTTCATTGTTCGTGTAAATTTGTCATTGAAACTTTTTATCAATTTTACCGTTTAACAATGAAATTAGAGTGATAACTATCATATTACAAAATTGTTACACATTTTTTCTATCCAACAACATATTGGTTAATGTTATCGATCATGTGGTAATGCCGTTATTAACGTTTGAAATCTGACGCAACATTTGCCAGTTTCATTTCCACTTTTACAGAATGCATCCCAATATAGTAAACAAAGACGTAGTCCCACGTCAAAAGTGTAAAAAAAGACCTTACTGTACCGTTAATCACAAAGAAATCTGTGAACAAACATCATCCGAAACAAATCAACCTATATTGCAGCCATTCAGGCGCCATTTCGGGCGCTGGAAAAAATCGCCTGCAAAACAGAAGGAAACTGCTTAACCCTATCCCCGCGGAGAGAAATCAGTTTTTACATCGAAAAATGACATTCAAACTCTTATTACTCAACAACCACATGCATAATTGGCACAAACTATATTGCATGTCGAAGATCAACCTGTTCTCTAACTGCTTAAATATTTTTATCGTTAGAAATTTCAAGTAAAGTTGTTAAACTGTTATCAAAGTTTATATGTCAGGTGATGCCATATGCATTTTTCGAGTAAGCGTACAAGATTATCAGAAGAAGCGTGCGCCTAAACCCACCGAAACAACATTATAACTGAGTAATTTTATAAAAAAGTCCCAATTCTAATAGGCGGACTCCATAAATTACGTTACGCTCAAAGGGGGGAGGGGGTATCTTTGAGCGTTACGATTTGTTACATAGGAGAGGGGGAGGTAAGATCAGCGTTACGTAACAAAAATCTCTGAACAGACTCACCAAAAACTACCATTTTTATTAGGCAAATTCTTCTACAGCGTTACGTAATTTTTAAGGGGGGTAGGCGTTTGCGTTACGTTTCGTTACATATGCGGGGGTTCAAAAATTACATTTTTTGCGTTACGTAATTCATGGATGTCGCCATATATTATTTTAATTGTCATTTTTACGATAAAGTACTAAGGATTTGAAGGTAACTATACATTTCAAATGAAATTTGTTGCGTATAAATACATTCAGAAATCTCCGAAATGAATAAATTGAAAGCGGTTGTCTTATTCATTACCTTATATGACAAACGTCGATATACTGTCATTGGAACATTTTTTAAATTTTTATGTCGGTATGTTTAGTATATTGTTCTTTTTTCTTTTGAAAATTTTGGGTTTTTGTTTCTCATTTATTCATGATCAAATGGAAAAAAAATCTTTTGGAAAGTGAACTTTTTAAGATAATTGAATCCTAAAGCTACACCAGTTTTTATTTATCAATTGAAAAAGATGCGTTGTCTGAACAAAATGTGACTTAAAAACAATTATCGTTGTCCTTCGATTTTTAATTGGTTTGTTTAGCTACTCGCGGATTTCTGATATTTATAATCCGGGTAAAAAAGTGTAATTTTCTGGGCAAAACGTGATTTTTTAAAATTTTATATCATTGTCTTCCGATTTTTAAATGAAAAATAAAAATCGCTCCAAATCGCTACAACTGTCAGGTATATGGGCGAACCACATACATAAGACATACGTAACACTCAGGAAGAAATCTTCCAAAAAAGTTTGTACAAAATGAACCACTCGAAAGTACCAACCTCTGTTTGAGTAGTTTATGGAGGTTGTGTACCTGCGCAGCCCTGCATTTGTCTCGTTCCCACTCGAAAAATGCAGCATTGATTTTGTAAACAACTTTTTGACAGCTTCGTAAGGGATTTTGTTGAGGGCTCGAGTAGAGCCGCTATGAAGAAAATTCATTCCGTTCATTTTCGTCGAGCAGTTCATACTGATGTTGGTACCGAGTGATGTGGGGCAAAGAGTATCAAAAAAAATCGCCAGTGTTACGTATGTCTAAGTATGTGGGCGAACTGTCATTGTAGCCATTTCGAGCAGTTTTAATTCGTGATTTGAAAATCAAACTAATTTTAATGACGAAAATTGAGTTAATAATAAAGGTTAAAGGTCAAATACCTAGCAAATTTTATTCAGTGTTTCGTTTTCATTTCATTTTTAATGTTGTGTTATGACTGTTCCACGGTTTCACAAAGTAAAAAACTACACCATTTCATTTTCAAACGATTTTAATTTCGTAACTGTTATAAGACTAATGTAAGAATCAATTGACCCGCCATCGAATTAATTCTGACATCACTCAGATCGTTTTGATGTCATAACGCCATATGTGTTGCGGGTGTCCTGTAACACTCTAGATATTATGAACAATGCATTCTACAACACTCGACGTACTGACGTACTGGAAAAGCCTTAACCTGAATTTAACGAACTTTTGATATACATACATGATGATTCAAAAGGGATACTCTCATCTTTTTCGATGTGAAAACATCATAATACAATGCCACCATAGCAGCTTGATCACATGGCACAGCTGGCCCAGAATATACTTCATGAACGGCTGACAAAGGTGCAACCGAAAGTAGGTATTCCCGAATATAAGTGCCCCTTACTGTCTATCGCACGCATTGTTGATGTGATCTCTTTGGAGTTCAAGTGCAGCAGCCGTCGGACACAAACAAAGAGGAACGCTGTTGAGCATCATTCATGAAAGGCTCTGAAATAGCATGGCAAAACTGTTACTTTTTATTTTTATTCCTTTGCTCATTGAGAGCTATTCATTGATTTTCCACAGAATCTCGCTGTTCCTTTCGTGCCTTTGTGAAGTGCCACGCACTGCCGGTATTGATTGTACCTAGAATAGCCGGTAGAAAGTGAAACAAAAGGAATACAACGATGCAGAT
The DNA here is from genome assembly GCF_029784165.1 of Wyeomyia smithii. Lineage (NCBI taxonomy): Eukaryota > Metazoa > Arthropoda > Insecta > Diptera > Culicidae > Wyeomyia > Wyeomyia smithii. The sequence goes on from NC_073696.1 coordinate 188,619,798, forward strand.
AAGCTGTTCGGTATGTTCTGTTTCCCAAAAACCATAGATAATCACGAAACAAGCGTCGAAATAAGATATCAAGATAAATAACTTTATTTATAGGATAGGTTTACTGTATAACGGTAAACTGAATTCACAATAATTGCCACAACATATCATTTTAACAGATCCTCGCTTGCCCGGGGCTGATTGCGTTTCCAATAAAATCGATCAGATCTTGCAGAGTATAATCATCCAGTAGGTCGTTCACTTGTGGCTTTATCATATCCTCCAAAAATGAAGCCACCTGTTCTTTGTTGTCTGTCAGGAAATTTGGCACGACAGCTTCCACAATTTTATTAAAAATAAACGTATTCAACGGGAGGATAAAGACTCCTTCGAATTTTGAGTTAACGGATTCCACAGTTGGGTTCAGTTTAAAGTCCGTTACAGATATTTTTTCACCATCAATTGCTACTTTGATCGATCCATCAAGAGTAAGACCTAAAATCATAACACACGTGTTAGTAACCGTTGACCGTATCCATACGGATCTGACCAACCGTTGAAATTAAACGCAAATTTGCCTCCGCGGTTGAATGGAATGAATCCGATAGCTGATCCCTTGGCTTTATAGGTTCCAGTGGTTTGGATTGCTTCAAAGTAGAAGCTAAAATCAAGCTGTATTTGTAGTAGCTTCAAATCAATGTTTACCACGTCAAAAACGTTCAGGTTATCTACCAACAGGTCATTTATCTCAGCGTCCAAACTGTCGAGAAATAAACACTGATTTTTGTAAGCATTTAATCGATTGAATATTAGTTTATACTTACTGAAGAAGTCCTTTTTGTTCGAAGTCAAAAGCAGTATGGTTGAGCTCGAATGGTACAAGTGGTGGCACACCGAGATCAGGAAACCCACAGGGCATCAACTCTTTAAACTGCTCAATTAAATTCTTCAATATATCATTCAGATCCATCTTTTCATTCCATTCCCTGCTTATTTTTCCCGCGTTGCTGATGGAAATCAGCATCAAGAGAGTGAAACCAATTAAACACTTCATCTTGGCGATCTATTACTTTTGAAGACAACACGAACTAGACTGAAACTTACTCGATAGGACAGTGGAACGGTTGCTTAAATAGTTTACAGCCACTACCTGTTGGACATATCTACAATTCCGTTGATAAATTGCTAATCTTTTTGAGTAGCACTCCTGCCATTATCTTAATAGGAACAACTTTGAAGGGATTTAAGATGCTAAATCGACGAATTCCAATGATGAAGGTATTTAAACTTGACAAAGGTTTTTAAGATTAGCTAGGGTGAAGGATGGCACTTTTGGCGATTAGATTAGTACATTAGTACATCTTCACTTTGGTTTTTTTTATTTGCGCGCAATCTTCACTCTATGTTCAATAATAAGTAGTAGTTTAGCAAGAATCTCGTGTATGTCGAGTGACAACAGTGTGGACACCACGCTATGAGAATTATGGGATTTCACTAAGTACTTTATACACGTGCTAAATAGCAGATCACCCAGTATACGGTGTTGATGAGCTAATGAGAGCATCCTTATCTTAAGCTCACTCTTTGTTTATTAGGAGCCTTAACTATAAATAGTTGAAAACTTTTTATCAAAATAGAGCATTTTACTTATAAGTTGATTTTCACAACATTTTCCATTGAACACAGTTTTTTTTGGCGCGAAAAACTTGGACTTCAGAAAAAGCCTCTACGTACTAACTATTGGCCCGTTGACTAACTAGCTACCGGCTTTACTACCTGCGTCAATTAAAGCCACGCGAATTTTGCTTCCAACTTTATTAACGAAACGATCTCGTTACATAAACATAAGATTATAAAAAAAAATTGAATGGTAATAAAATATTAGATTTTAGTATCAGCTGCCAGGATTATTGTGGAAATTTTTCTGAATTACGTTTCTAAAATAAAAGTTTTGATACATAAAACGCACTTAGATTTTTTTCAAGCACACATGATTTTTAATGCCACATTTTTCCTTTAGGCTTCCTCACATCACTTTCTAACGGACTGCACATTTGCAAAAACATACAAGGTAATAAATACCATACGCCTTAGACTAACATTTTAAATTTGATCAAGGAAAGAGCATTTGTAGTTTTTGTTTTCCAAATAATCAAAAAGTTGAGAGTTGATTTAATCTTAGCGTCTTTAACCCGTAAAAACCCGGGACGGAACTTGTTTTTTGAAAGTGCTCGTTCTCAGCACTGGAAAGGCCGATTTGGGAAAACTTGGAATTTTATTCAAGGGGAATAGTTGCTCTAAGTTTTGGTTAAGGTGCCACCCCTCTGGACCCCTCCCCGTTTCTGTGACACGCGAATATGTCTGTGTTTTTTTTTCTGATTTTTCAAACAGATTGAGCAAATACTGGGAATTTTCATACGTATCAATTGCTCCATGTATCAAATTATGTCAGGCAGATGAAATATGGTATGTAAGAGTGAATTTTGGAGTTTCTAAATTATTTTAGTACAAAATCACAAAACTACGTAATTTTATGAAAATTCAAATAACCAAACCGTTCTTCAAATTTTAAGCTCTACATTTTTGAGGTAAGGTCTCCTGAATCCATACGCGATGAAATATTTATTTTAGCATGCAAACATTTTGAGAAAAACGAGTTTAAATTCACTAAAGTACGTATTTTCATGGAAACCTGATTTTCTCAGTCTCCCACGGTAGTTTTCAACTTAGCTTTCCAATTTTCAAGCTCAATATTTATAGAGTAACGTCTTCTAAATCCAAAGATGGTGAAAGATTTATTCTAGCATTCGCAGATTTGGAGAAAATCAAGTTTTCATAAAAACTCGTACTTTAGTGAATTCAAACTCGTTTTTCTCTAAATCTGTGCATGCTAGAACAAATCTTTCAGAATCTTTGGATTCAGAAGACGTTACTCTAGCAATATAGAGCTTGAAAATTGGAGAGCTAAGTTGAAAACTACCGTGGGAGACTGAGAAAATCAGGTTTCCATGAAAATACGTACTTTAGTGAATTTAAATTTGTTTTTCTCAAAATGCTTGCATGCTAAAATAAATATTTCATCGCGTATGGATTCAGGAGACCTGATCTCAAAAATGTAGAGCTTGAAATTTGAGGAACGGTTTGGTTATTTGAATTTTTATAAAATTACGTAGTTTTGTGATTTTGTACTGAAATAATTTAGAAACTCCAAAATTCACTCTTACATACCATATTTCATCTACCTGACATAATTTGATACATGGAGCAATTGATACGTATGAAAATTCCCAGTATTTGCTCAATCTGTTTGAAAAATCAGAAAAAAGCACAGACATATTCGCGTGTCACAGAAACGGGGAGGGGTCCAGAGGGGTGGCATCTTAACCAAAACTTAGAGCAACTATTCCCCTTGAATAAAATTCCAAGTTTTCCCAAATCGGCCGTTCCAGTGCTGAGAACGAGCATTTTCAAAAAACAAGTTCCGTCCCGGGTCTTTACGGGTTAATAATATGATTTTCGAGATTGCAAAAAATAAATGGTGCTGGTAATTGAACAAACATTCTAAGAAAAAATAAACTGAAAGAAGAAAAAGCTATTAAATATAAAAACATAATAAAGGTATTGAGCAATAATTTCTCAATTTTATCAACTTTTTTTTTCACTTCATCAGGTCAAAGTTTGTATTCCGAAACACCTCCCTTTCGGAATACGGAATAACACCCCCCTTACTTACAGTAAATAAAAATTCAATATTCGTCTCAAGAAAACAAAAACAAAATAATCTTATCATCTCTATTTAGGGAGCTCTTACAATAAAACAAAATTTATCTTGCATTCAGACAGATTGTTATTATCAATCTCGGAGCACTTAGATAACTTCATAGCTTGACACGAGCACGCCTGTTTGTAATCAATTTGGAATACCTCTGGGGAATAAAAGACCCAGTAAGTCTTCCATTGTTCTTGTTGCGAGGAATCGGTTTAGCAATGGTTCCACAAAGGCCGTCAATACGTTGGTCATTAACTCTGGAAAGTTGCTTAAAAAGGATGGAACTATATCCTGAATAACAACATTCAATAGGTCCGATAGCTCGCCCCCAAGTAGCATTCCCTCTATGTTGGTCTGGAAATAGTTTTTAGTATTTTTAGTAACACTTTCTAACAACCGGTAACTTGTATACCTCTAATGAATCGATCATCAAACTTATGGAGAAGTCTCTCATTGCCAGCATTCCCTCTCCATTATCTATTATAGTTGCCCATCCGGAAGCAACTACTCCTTTGGGACGAATGAACATATTTCCAATGCCAAACACGGGAATCAGACCATACAATCGGCCGTTCATGTCATAGAACCCATCTATGATAATTTCATCGGCGTAACGAAACTCAAACGGAAATCTGAGGTTACTCAAATCTACACTTAGTCGACCATCGAAGGCATCAAGTCCTTCGATGCGGATTGGTGTCATCCGTATGTCAAAACTAAAACAAAGAGGTTAATAAAAAATGCTTAACAACGGTCCACTGTGACTAACTCGAGCAATCCACCCAGGCTAGCGTTCAAGAAGAAGTCCTCATTGAAATATGGTGCAACTACCGGGAAGCCAGTTTCCGGATTTCCATTGCGCATTATGTTACGGAAATTTTCCAAAATTCTGCGCATTGCCGCATCTATGATTATACCTTGGCTGGAAACATCTGTGAAGTAATTTTCAAAGTTTTAATGGATAGTTTTTCTTATCGGTGGTCTTTTACCAGTCACGAAAACCGTTAATAAGGCTAACGACAAAACGGTACACAAACGAAATCCCATTTTTATAGTTGCTTCACAGAATACTACAAAGAACTATTTACAGTCTATTCCTCTGTCACCTTTACTCTGCAGAGTTTTCAAGTGAAATGATTTCGATAGGTCATGACGTGCCCAATAAACCAGCAGATTAGCGTTACCCTGTCAGATAATGATTATATTTGGACACCGTTGGTTTAAAACGATTGAGAGATTGTTGTTCACTTGTTGGATTTTAAGATTTGGGGACTCGCATTGATTGTACGTTAGGGTGATTTACTATATTTATTGGAAAAGAGATTCTTCAAAATACTACTGTGTGCAAAGTATGTCATAAAAATTAATACATCCTAGTTACTAATTTTCTACTAAACAGGGAATTCGCGGCAACTTAACCAAAAACTGTATGGGCTGATGAAGAATAACCTGCGAATTGATTGGATCTTGTCTCAAATCTGTATAGAAATTTTGCTCCCGATTCAAAATTTCAGTGTTGAAGTCTAAAGAGCCAAACAAAACATTTAAACATTTACATGCGACAAATCTCTAAAGAACTTCGGGAATTGAACTTGCAATCTTACCACTCATGGTGGATTGTGTTTAAAGTGAAACGCGACGAATCCAAGCATTATTTTATCATTGTTAACAGTAGAGTTGCACCTATTCGGTGCCAGGGCTGTGAAAAAGTTATTTTTGAAAAATACCGAATTCAGATTATCGAATAATGATTTGAACTCCAGCTTGTCTAGGGTAATTCGCTTTAATTCAAAAGTAATTTAGTTTTTGATTTGTCTCATTTAATCATCATGTTCTGTTGAATATTTGGCCGTCTATTCGGCCGAATATTCGACAAGAGGCAAGTTCTAGCCCATTCCGGGTGATTTTCGCGAAAATTAGTTAGGTACAATCGTGCTGTTTATTAGAGTAAAGAGAAAAGTATACTTAGGTTGAGTGGTTACGCGCCGGTATTTGTGAAAAAAGTTTTATGAAAATATGAACAACACCGAAAGAGATGAGATGATGTGAAAAATAGCAGGATTGAGCCATTTACCGCGTCCCTACCGTTTCCGGTAACTGGGTAGCGGAAAAGTCAGGGATGGCGGCCAAATGAACGACAGGCGGGCTCCCGGCTCAGGAGATTGTGTCGACCTCGAATGAGGGCTACGTGGTTGCCAAGGTAAACGGGGTATTCTACTGCAGTTTCTAGGCTCCGCCGGCTTCGTCTATAGAGAGGTTTACTCAGATGGTCGATCGGGTAACCTTGGAACCAACGGGTCTCAAGCCACTCGTGGTGGTGTGCGATTTCAACCCTTGGGCTTTTGAGTGGGGAAGTCGCTGCACTAATCAGAGGGGCCAGATCCTGTTGGAGAGCAGAGCTGCATGCAACCACGGGTCGACGTGTGGCGATCGTCGAGGGCGCACAATACAGGTGTGACCACTGACAGTACCGAACAGTTCCGGACCAGCAGCGGGAGGTCGCCTTGGGGTGGTGAGCGTCGGACCAGGGACAATCGACTCCTCGCAAAAGCCACAAGCACCCGGAGGCACCTCTGACGGAGCGAATAGAGCCGCTCCCATCACCCAAAAGCACTAACCCGCCCATCGGGACTGATGCCAGTAAGGTCCCGATTATGGCAACTGGCAGCGTAGTGAACGGATATGAGCTGGATTTCTTAATGGTACCGCGTCCTCGGGCTGGCACCTGCATCGAGCTCCCTTAGTAAAGTCGTGTGACAACGGCTTGAAATGGCGAGGTGTTACCCGGTGCAGGGATCTCCATCCCATAAAACCTGACAGGCCTTCCAGTACGTTCCGAGTCTATTGCCTGGTAGGAATCAGGCAGGAGTAGGTTCAGATGGTTGTTCCTGACTTGCGCCAGTCGGTATAGTCATAGTTGCCCATAAGGCGCATGCCATGACCTCACTGCTTCGGCATAGACCACCATGGGACCACATAGGCGACTACTCCACCATGGACAACGATAGCGGCTGGAAGGGGGACCCAATTAACTAAGATGAATCCTTCAAAAACGAAAGAGACGGGTGCGGAGGGGTTACCAAATCCCTTCGCACGAGGTGGCATTCAGCGGTCTCCGCAGAAGAAGGCGGAGACGGATGCGGCGAATCTGGAGGTGGAAAAACGGCGAATCCGTCGGTGTCCACACCAGACATTTCGGTAGACGGTCCCTTGCTAGTCAAGGCCGTCGAAAGGTGTATGGTCACGCGGCCAAGAGTGGCGGCGCTGTCTGAACAACTCGATGCCATAATCGAGTTCGCGGCGAATAGGCGAAACATCGATGGTGACCTGAAGCAGAGCCTCCTCCTGCTTCGGAGCACCATTGATGAAGCCAGAAAGGAGCGCGAAGAACTCGTAGCTCGGGTGAAGGCGGCCGAGAAAGCGGCCAGGACCGGGAGAGCGACTGCATCTAAAGAGGTGCAAACAGACACCCCCTCGTTCGCGTCGGTCTGCTCCACGGGGCAGGTCGCTAAGCGAACGAGGCAGTCCCCGGGGGAAACCTCCTCTCCTCCTCCCCCTGCTTCGGAGCACCATTGATGAAGCCAGAAAGGAGCGCGAAGAACTCGTAGCTCGGGTGAAGGCGGCCGAGAAAGCGGCCAGGACCGGGAGAGCGACTGCATCTAAAGAGGTGCAAACAGACACCCCCTCGTTCGCGTCGGTCTGCTCCACGGGGCAGGTCGCTAAGCGAACGAGGCAGTCCCCGGGGGAAACGGCCCCCGGGAACACCAAGAAACGATTGGTCGTGCTACTCCCACGGGAGGACACGCCAACCGGTTCAAGGTCCACCGCGGAAAAGGCACAGGTGGAGGCTACGGGCAACCCTTGGACTACCGTAGAGGGTAGGAAGTGTCGGGAAGGTGCGACGCGCCAAGATGGCGGAGCGGCCAGAGGACCAAAAAAGGTCAAAAAGGCGCGGAGTGGGGGTGATGCCCTCATACTCAAGACGGATGGGTCTAAGTACTCTGAAGTCTTGAAGAAGATGAGGGGGGAAACCCAGCTCAAGGATCTTAGGGCGAATGTGCGGAGTATCCGCCGATCTCGCACTGGCGAGATGATACTTGAGCTCCGGAAGGACGCCAAGAACAAGGGGTCCTAGGGAAGGAGGTGCAAGTGCGGGCACTCACCTCAGGAGTGACTCTCCAGCTTAAAAACCTGGACGAAATCACTAAGGGGTGCGACATTGCACAACCCTCAAAGCGAAGTGCGGGGTGGAGGTGTCTAAGGAGTCAATCCGCCTCCACAAAGGTCCGGCGGGGACCCAGATAGCTACTTTCCGACTACCGTCGGCGGGCGCTAACCTGGCCCTGAAAGAAGGCAAGTTGAAGGTCGGCTGGTTTGTATGCCCTCTGGGCATACTACAGTAACAAGACATTTGCTTCCAGTGCTTTGAGGGCGGACATAAGTCCTGGACCTGCAAGTGCGGAGTCGATCATCGATGTGACGTTCTCCAGCCCAGGACTGATCAAGAACTGGAGGGTAGACGATGGCTATACTAATAGCGACCACCAGCCGGTCTGTTATAGTGTAGACAACAACGAAGAGAATACAGCGTGCGCGAAACGAAGAAGAGAGGACAGAGCGCCGCGCAGCATTCAGTTCGGCAAGATCGATGCTAAAGAGTGCGATAAAGGCCAGCAAGAGAGCCTGCTTCGATAGGCTATGTGCGAGTGCCAATACAAATCCGTGGGGTGACGCCTACAGGATCGTAATGGCGAAGACTAAAGGCGCGCTGGCGCCTGCAGAGCGATCACCAGCGATGCTGGAGCGTATCATCGAGGGACTCTTTTCGCGCCACGAGCCAAGTCTTTGGCATCCGGCGGTCGAGTCTCACGTCCGACGTTCCAGTATCTTAGACATAGACCAGGGATGGTCGGTCAACCTGCCGAGCATCCAATCCGTGAGCGACAGCCGTGTCGAAGCAAGGGAGGAGGCAAGGGAGGAAGCAAGGGTTACGAATGAGGAACTCATCGTGAGCGCCAAATCCCTAAAGGTGAGCAAGGCACCGGGATCGGATGGTATCCCTAACCTCGCGATCAGGCTGGCGATAAAAACGGCCCCCGGGCTGTTCAGGGCAGTCATGCAGAGGTGCCTGGATGACCGTCTCTTTCCGAACAGGTGGAAGCGGCAGAGACTGGTCTTATTGCCGAAGGCTGGGAAACCGCCAGGGACCCCATCGGCATATAGGCCTATCTGCCTGCTGGACACCGCGGGCAAGGTGCTTGAGAGGATCATCCTCAACAGACTGGTGAGGTACACAGAGGGAGTACACGGTCTGGCAAGTAACCAGTTCGGCTTCCGGATGGGCAGGTCCACGCTGGATGCAATCTCTTCCGTCATCAAGACGGCGGAGGTAGCAATCCAGCGCAAGAGAAGGGAAATACGCTACTGCGCAATCGTCACGCTCGACGTGAAGAATGCGTTCAATAGTACCAGTTGGGACTCCATAGCGCTCGCGCTCAGGAGCATCCATGTACCGGTGTCGCTGTACAAGATTCTGGAAAATTATTTCCAGAATCGAGTACTTGTTTACGACACGGAGGAGAGTCAGAAGTGCGTCCCAATTACCGCAGGAGTTCCGCAAGGTTCTATCCTGGGTCCGGTGTTGTGGAATGTCATGTACGACGGAGTGTTGAAACTCAAGTTCCCTGTTGGGGTTGTGATCGTCGGCTTTGCAGACGACATGACGCTGGAGGTTTACGGCGAGTCTATCGAGGAGGTCGAGTTGACGGCCACGCACTTATTGTATACGCAAGGTCGAGGACTGGATGCGCTCCAGGAAACTGGAACTCGCGCATCATAAGACGGAGGTCACGGATGTGAACAACCATAAATCGGAGTAACAGGCGGTGGTCAGAGTCGGAGACTGCACCATCACCTCGAAGCGATCCCTAAAGCTCTTGGGGGTTATGGTGGACGACAAGCTCACTTTCGGGAGTCACGTCGACTATGCCTGTAAGAGGGCCTCATCGACTATTGCAGCACTATCTCGTATGATGTCCAATAGCTCAGCGGTTTATGGCAGTAAGCGAAGACTTCTTGCCAGCGTGGTTTCGTCCATACTTAGGTATGGTGGGCCAGTAGGGTCCAGAGCGCTAGGTACTAACAGTTACCGTGGTAAACTGGAAAGTACCTACAGGCTCATGTGCCTGAGAGTTGCGAGTGCGTATCGTACGGTGACATACGATGCAATCTGTGTCTTGTCCGGCATGATGCCTATCAGCATCGCCATCAAGGAGGACAGAGAGTGTTTCGACCAACGTGACACGAGGGGCATACGAGGTACCAGAAGGTCATTCTCGATGCTCCGCTGGCAGCGGGAATGGTCCAACTCCACAAAGGGCAGATGGACGCACCGACTCATACTGGACATATCCGGCTGGGTCGGGAGACGACATGGTGAAGTGAACTTCCACCTGACACAAATCCTGTCAGGCCATGGTTGTTTCAGGCAATATCTGCACAGGTTCACCTTTCGAAATAGTCGATACTGGTAATATTTTCGAATAATTTTTGATTCTGTCGTACTCTATCTCCATCAGTCTAGACTTGGCCAGCTTAATTTATATCAAAACATCTCCTCCTCTAGCTCTTCATTCATTGAAACCTATTAGTTTTCTAAGTTGTTCACTTTTTGCGTTCCTAATACTATTATTCAATCTCCAGGCTTCTGATTTGTGAAATTGTCTGACTTTAGGTTTCATTACAAAACTCCACCATGAGCTCAAATCGCTCGTGTAGTTTGCACGTTGTGTCAAAGTTTCATATCTTCTAACAAATCTTTTCGCTATTGCTTCTGAGTCAAAAAAACCGGGATTAATCTTCCAATATCCTGTATCTCTTATAACCACATTATTTTTACATGTTCTTATTTTCAATACTAATGTAGAATGGTCTGAAAACGATGTTGGAACTGTTTGACAGTCAACAACATTTTCAACGAATTCAAGCGGAGCGTAATAACGATCCAGCCTTGAGGTGGTTGGTGACAGATCATTACGTTCCCTTCGATAGTTCGATCCAGAATGGGCATAAACATTAGCAAAATTGAACCCGTTTACGACTAGTGAAATAATTCTACCGTTTGATTCCAGAAGGACATTAGATATATCCTATCTAAGCTCAACCTTTCATATTATTACCAAGATTGATACGTACAACCCGTCTTTTTAAACTCTTCTGTTCATTGTAATTTTTTTTTCTCATATCATTTATTTGACACGGCACAAATACAATTCAATGTTTAACGGCGCCAATTATATCTGAAGACTTAAAATCTTAAAGCAAATTTTTTATCCTCGCTGCCGACTACGAGCTGAAATTAAGTCTATCTTAAAACTAGGATGTATTTTTCAATCACTGTTTTGTAGTTTGATGGTCGTCTGATGCTCTTCGAATGGCCATGAATATGCAGCACGTATGGATTTGTTTTGCTGAGCCACGATGTCATGAGCTGGAAGAGGGGCTTGTAATTCTCGGGTCCTGAAGGTATTGTGCGGGGGCTAGTTGCTGGTTATGGTTCGTTGTTGTTGATCGCTGGTGTTCAAGTGGCCTATGGTATGTGCCGCTGAGCCAAGATATCACTGAAGGCCTCGGGTTCTCAGGTCCTGGTGAATTCGTGTGGAGTACAGTTGTTGATTCCAAAACCTCTGCTTAAGGTTCAAATGTGTTCTTGTCGTTTTGTTGGGTGTAGACGGAGGGGAACGGGACTAGACTGGGGCATGGATGGATTTTAGGAAAATGTATATAAGGGTCATGTAGGGTATGTCACGGCTCGCCAAGACATCACGAACAGGAACAGCTGGCCGTCTACCTCCGGCCTGAAGGGAGGCTACTAATTTAGACCTGGCGTCACGGTGGACAGGGCATGACCAAACAACGTGCTCTATGTCGTGATAACCTTCACCACAGGCACAGATACCACTCTCCCCGAGCCCAACACGACGGAGATGCGCGTCAAATCTATAGTGATTGCACATAAGCCGGGACATCACGCAAATTAAATCCCGACCTACATCCAACCCCTTGAACCACGGGTTCGTCGATACCATGGGGATTATGGAATGTAACCACCTTCCCAGTTCCCCCTTGGTCCAAGAATTTTGCAGACTGATGATCGTATTCTGATGTACAAATGCGAAAAATTCATTGAAAGCAAATTGTCTTTCATAAATTTCACCGTTTGTTGCGCCCACCTTAGCCAAAGAGTCCGCTTTCTCATTGCCCGGTATCGAGCAGTGAGAAGGGACCCACACTAAGGTAATCTGAGAAGATTTTTCGGATAAAGCACTCAGATGTTCCCGTATTTTCCCCAGGAAATACGGAGAGTGCTTAACAGCTTTCATCGATCGGAGGGCCTCAATGGAACTGAGACTGTCCGTAAAGATGAAATAATGGTCCGTGGGAATTTTTTCGATGATCCCTAGGGTGTACTGAATTGCAGCTAATTCTGCGACGTAAACAGAAGCAGGATCATCGAGCTTATGGGAGACGGTTAAATTGTTATTGAAGATACCGAAGCCAGTGGACCCATCGAGAAGTGATCCGTCAGTGTAGAACATATTGTCGCAGTTGATGTTTCGATATTTATTGGAAAAAATTTTGGGGATCTGCTGCACGCGTAAATGATCCGGGATTCCACGAGTTTCTTCTATCATGGATGTATCGAAAAACACAGTAGAATCAGAAGTATTTAATAAGTTGACACGATTTGGAATATGCGGAGAAGAGTTAATATTTTGTGACATGTGATTAAAATACAATGTCATAAAACGGGTTTGAGAATTAAGTTCGATTAACCTTTCAAAATTTTCAATCACAGGACGGTTCAAGACCTCACATTTGATAAGAATACGAGAAGACAGGCTCCAGAAGCGGGTTTTCAGTGGTAGAACTCCAGCTAAGACCTCCAAACTCATCGTATGGGTCGATTGCATGCAACCTAAGGCGATACGCAAACAACGATATTGTATTCGCTCCAGTTTGATCAAATGTGTGTTTGCAGCGGAGCGGAAGCAGAAACACCCGTACTCAATTACCGACAATATGGTTGTTTGGTAAAGCCTTATAAGGTCTCCCGGGTGTGCTCCCCACCATGATCCGGTTATTGTACGAAGAAAATTCACTCTTTGTTGGCTTTTTTTCATCAGATACCTAATGTGACAACTCCAGGTGCCTTTAGAGTCGAACCAGACACCAAGATACTTGTGTACCAAAACCTGAGAAATCGTTTTACCCATTAATTGTGGCTGGAGCTGAGCAGGTTCATGCTTCCTAGAAAAAACTACTATCTCAGTCTTCTCCGGAGAGAATTCGATACCTAGCTGTAAAGCTCAAGCAGACAAATTGTCCAAGGTATCTTGCAATGGTCCTTGCAAATCGGCAGCTTTGGCTCCTGTAACAGAAACCACGCTGTCGTCTGCAAGTTGTCTTATCGTGCATGAATTTGCCAGACATTCGTCGATTTCATTTACATAAAAGTTGTAAAGAAGGGGGCTTAAACATGAGCCCTGGGGAAGACCCATGTAGCTAATTCGAAAAGTTGCCAAATCGCCATGCGTAAAATGCATGTGCTTTTCGAACAACAAATTGTGCAAAAAATTGTTCAAAATTGGAGAAAATCCTTGTCGGTGAAGTTTGCCCGAAAGAATGTCAATAGAAACGGAATCAAAAGCCCCCTTAATGTCCAAGAACGCAGACGCCATTTGTTCTTTGCGAGCATACGCCAGCTGGATATCTGTTGAAAGCAACGCAAGACAATCATTCGTCCCTTTGGCACGGCGGAAACCAAATTGAGTATCTGACAGTAGACCATTTGATTCGACCCAGTGGTCTAAACGACGGAGTATCATTTTCTCCATCAATTTCCGGATACAGGATAGCATTGCAATCGACCTATAGGAGTTGTGATCAGAGGCTGGTTTTCCCGGTTTTTGGATGGCGATCACCCTCACTTGCCTCCAATCCTGCGGTACAATATTTTGCTCCAGGAACTTATTGAACAAGTTCAACAAGCACCTCTTGGCATTGCCGGGTAGGTTCTTCAACAAGTTGAATTTGATTCTATCTAACCCAGGCGCGTTATTGTTACAGGACAGGAGGGCAATTGAAAATTCTGCCATCGTAAAAGGTGATTCTATCGCGTCGTGGCCTGGAGACGCATCGCGAACAATGTTTTGCGCAGGAACAGAGTCCGGACATACTTTCCTGGCAAAATCAAATATCCACCTACTTGAAGACTCTTCGCTTTCGTTGACCGTTACGCGATTCCGCATTCTTCGGGCTGCGTTCCAAAGAGTGCTCATCGATGTCTCCCTCGACGTCTCGTTCACGAACCGACGCCAATATCTGCGTTTCTTTGCTTTAGCCAAGCTTTTAAGCTTAGTATCAAGCTCCGAATACCGTATATAGTCGCCAGGTATACCTTTCTTCTGATAGGCCAAAAACGCGTCGGATCTTTGCGTGTAGACATCGGAGCACTCTTGGCCCACCACGGAGTGGGAGGCCGTTCTTTGATCGTTACGCCGGGATATTTCTTCGTTTGGGCTTGCAACGCGGCGTCGAGAATCAAGCCCGCGAAGAGGTTGTATTCTTCAAGTGGTGGATGATGTTGAATCGACTCGACCGCTTTTGAAATCATTTCCTCGTATAACTTCCAATCGACATTTCGTGTGAGGTCATACGGAATGTCAATTGGTCGCATGCGAGTTGACCCGTTAGTAAATGAAATAAGAATAGGCAGATGGTCGCTACCGTGAGGATCGAGGATTACCTTCCATGTGTAATCCAACCGTAGCGACGTCGAACATAAAGAGAGATCCAAAGCGCTTGGGCGCGCCGGAGGTTTCGGGACACGTGTCGTTTCACCGTTGTTTAGAATAGTCATGTCGAAGTTATCGCAAAAGTTTTTAAATTAAAGAGGAGCGGTTATCATTAGAAGGGGAACCCCAAGCCACGCCATGAGAGTTAAAGTCTCCCAAAATCAAGCGTGGCGAGGGAAGAAGTTCTATTAAATCAAAGAGCAGCCGTTGCCCAACCTGTGCTCTGGGAGGAATATATATTGAGGCAATACAAAGCTCTTTACCTTGTATTGTCATTTGACATGCGACAGCTTCGATGCCTGGAATCGAGGGGAGGTTAATACGATAGAAATAATAGCACTTTTTAATCCCTAGAAGTACTCCTCCATATGGGGTGTCTCGATCGAGGCGAATAATATTAAAATCATGGAAGTTTAGATCAGTATTCGAAGTTAGCCAAGTTTCACAAAGGGAAAATGCATCGCATTTGTTTTTATTTATCAAAACTTTAAACGAATCAATTTTTGGTAAAATACTTCTACAATTCCACTGTAAGACAGAGATAGAATCCTTCACATAACCAGATGAATTAGGCATCGAAGGATACGATCGCTGCAAGGAGGGGCCATTGAGCAGTCAACTGCTTCAAAAATGTTCTAACTGTTGGGAGGAATGCTGTAAGAAAATCTTTTATTGGATCGGGTACATTGAAAGTTTCAAAAATCCAGTCCACAATGTCAGAAAATTTCACCAGTCCAGCATTTGATTTTTCAACTGGATGTGCAAAAGGAACAACTGGGGTTTTAGATGTTCCAGGAAGTGCTGGGAACTCTTTCTGGGACTTTAAATTTGCAAGCCCAGGAGGGGTTTGCTTCGGTTTTTCCGCTGCACTTTTAGGTTTGTTTGTACCATTCATTTCACTTTGGGAAATCTTAGGACCTTTTCGGGGAAGTTTAGGAGAGGAAATATTTTTCCTCTTTCTAGACTCCCCAGGATTGGCATAATGTTCCCTCTGGTGAATCGTCAGAATCGGTTTCATCAGAGGACAACAGATCAAAGGGGTTCGAAGTAACGGGAGAAGTGGTAACGGTCTTCTTCAGCATGTCAGCGTAGGAACGCTTTGACCGCTCTTTGAGAGACCGTTTTATTTTATCCCTGCGCTGCATGTACACCGCACATGTCGAGAGCTCATGCAGATTTTCTCCGCAGTGAATACACTTTACAGCGCTAACACTGCAAGAGTCTTCCGCATGAGTCTCCCCACACTTGCCACAACGTGCCTCATTGCAGCAGTAGGCGGCTGTATGGCTTAACTGCTTGCAATGAGTGCAGTTCATGACGCGGGGAACGTATAGCCTCACAGGGGGAGGAACCCGGTGGATCGAGATGTGGCTTGGTAGTGCAGACCCGGCGAACGTAACTCGAAACGAGTCTGACGGAGTGTAAACTTTTTTGTCACCGACCATCGATACCGACCGCAATTGCTTGCAGTCGAGCACCTTCACATCGGGACATGTGTTGTTTTTAAAGCACCCTTTAGCACTTTTCAATATACACTCGACGGACAGACTCGAATCGGTCACGACACCGTCGATCTCCACATCTCTAGCGGGTACATAGACACGGTATTCCCGTATAAAAAGCTCGGAGCAAGCAATATCGTTGGCCTCTTTAAGGTCATTGACCACGACACGGAGCTTGTTCGGCCTGATTTTTAAAATTCCAGTCACAGCTTTAAAGTGTGACGTCAGGTCTTTCGAAATCTGTAGAATGTTTAAAGATTTCGATTTCGGCCCCGCTTTAGGCCTGAGGTAAACTGCCACCGGAAGAGTCGATCCATCTGGATACAATCTGACACGTGGAGGAGCTGAGGAATTAATATTAGGAGGGGGTGCAGGAGGGACAGGGTCGAGGGGATTCGAGGATGGAGGTGCGGGAGGTGGGGGGTCTACATCCATCGCGCTAAACCTAGCGCGCCGATGGGACAGACAAGAAGCACGTACCTTCCTTTCTTTTTCTCCTTCGTGTTGGAGTGCACTGCACTCACCACCAAATCGTTCGACAGCAGGCAGCTACAAAGCGACACAGTAACACAAAGGCGCTTGACCTTGCGATACAGCAATCTAGACAAAAGACACCGGTCAAATAATGCCACCACTTGCACACACGTATTGAAATTTATCGGAGCGATTTCGAAGCACAACCGATGCTGATGCGTGTTCGGCACAGAATGTTCATTGTAATTGAGGAGTACCGAAATTCGCAAAATATTTAAAAAAAAACGTTAATTCGTTGAAATTTTGTACTGAGTTGTGGGCATTTCTAATTTTTATCACAATGATAAAAAATTATCTATAGAAGACAAAAGCGGAACTTTCCCACAACTGGTTGTGTGCAAGGTAACCCATAAAGCTCAAAAG
The DNA here is from genome assembly GCF_029784165.1 of Wyeomyia smithii. Lineage (NCBI taxonomy): Eukaryota > Metazoa > Arthropoda > Insecta > Diptera > Culicidae > Wyeomyia > Wyeomyia smithii. Next base: position 188,636,801 of record NC_073696.1, read on the forward strand.
CTGTAAGCACGCCATATTAGAACACTAGCTTGCGAGAAAAGCTCGAACAGATGTGATTGGGCCCACGTGCATGCATCTAGATTCTCTTGTTGCTTCCGATGGAAGCTCGTAAGATAAACTTTTCTCCTTGCGACGATGACGTCATTGACGTCCCATCCGATCCGATTTTCCCCTCAGTTTTATTGGCACGTTGCGTTGTTTTCAGCCCCAGTACAAGTCACCGATATGGGGGGCCAGTACATACATACCGATGCAGAGCGCGATTGCCTTCCAGCTCTCGTTTCTCAGTTTTGCGGAATCCTCGCATATCCTTTTATCTGTGTGTATTGGTAAACATACGGTCTAGCGATGGGACGGATAGAGCTCCAATATGCAGCACAACAACAGTATTAAAAACAATAAAATCATGCGCCAATTCCACTCTCGCGGAAAAAATTTACGACGTATTTGGTCCTTCCACACTGCTGGCACTTTTCCCACTCCAATCGGCTAAAACATATCGGCTACAAACCAACTCTTGACAGCTCGGGCTAAGTTCAGGAGCAGGAACAACCGACGAATAAAGGTAACGGAAAAATATTAAGTCGTTTCCCACGAGTGTACGAGAGTGTGTTAGTGAGCATTGAGAAGTAAATATAATCGTTCAATGCGACTATTTTTTTCTCGATGAAAATTCCATCTCAGTTCCGAGCTTTTGGTCTGTGCGAGCTGCTGGTAGTATGAGCCTGAAACTTTTTCGAATCGCACGTCGGTGCCACAATGAGTTGTCTCGAATGTTAATCCTGTACCGTTAGGTGATGAAATTAAAAACTTTTTCGCTCGTGTGTGACGACCAGTAACCTGACAGAGTGGATTGCTGTTGAACGAAAGTTTTCCGAATCTTTTGGAAGCACTTGTGTGAAATTTGCACTCTGTCCCAGAATCCGCTTAGAGCAATATTGCTGCGGGGAAAAGCGATATCCTTGAAAAGGATAATGTGAGTGAAATCGTTGCTAGCAAGTTGGAGATTTTCTTGCGGCTCAGCCTGTGTGCAAATTGCGTTACTCTTCCTGCTGACATAAGTTGAAAATGCGGTAGTTCATCAGTGTTGCATAAAAAAAAAATATCGAAAAGGCAAAACGATCAAACAGTAAGTATCGTAAAAATACAACAACCGTAACAAGCATACAGCATCATACAGTATTGAAGCACTGCGGGAAAATCAATGGTGGAACAGACGAAAATTTGATATTTTTGACTTTCAAAATAGCATATATAGGATACAAAAGTTAGAGATAAGAGAAGAAAACACGAGAGAAAAAAAGAGTGAGTATCGGAAGGCTGCACAGTCAAACGCGAAGGATATCGACAGACAACACCAACAAAACCGAAGAACGGAAACTGAATTTTGGTTACGATTGCGGCGTGTGCGAGCAGCCGTAGGAAAAGTTAGGGAGAGGAAAAATCAGAAACTCAAATAAAATTTACCGATAACTTCGTTGGTAAAAGATACTTGGACGGGGGAGCCTGCTTTTGGTTTTCTGCCACCCACCGGGGCTTCACATATAGGAATTGTCGGCAAGGAAGTAGGATAGGGCAAAACAGTGTCAATGGCAGTACGAAATTGTTATCAGTATCCACGAGATAAAGGTCTGAGTACTATTTAAAGAAGAACAAAAAAAACGTTATTGTAGATTATTTGATATCAGCTTCGCATTGTTGTGTGCTCTCTTGCTATCTATAGCGACCTCTCGCAATTACTCCCAGACTCTCGCGGATAAAACCGCTGAAGAACTATTCTGGGAACGGAGACTTAGATGCCGGAGATCTCCCAGCTACCGTGCTATCATCCTTTTTCAAGTCCCTTTCGACAGTCAGTGTGCAAGTGGAAGGTTGTGAAAGCCAAGTGTAGTGACTCTGTCCAACATCAGTTCACTTCTGTGGATTGTGCAAGCAAATAGAACCATACACAGCAGAAACTAACATATTCTCAACCTTTGACATCGGTATCAGTAACTCATTTTCCATCTGCACAAAAGACGAGTGGTCGTTTAGAAGATTACACCAACGAATTAATTCAGAGCAAACCGTAGAAGTACCGTCTGTCAACCGAAATAAGTCGAATATTTTCCACCCGACCGGAACGACCTCGTGTCGAGTGCGGAAAATATATACCCCATCCGGTGAGTGAACACACACACATACACACAGCAAGAGCTACCCCATCAGAGTATCTTGGCTTCTCCTCGGAAGCAAAGTGGATGTGCAGTGGCAATTAGCGAATTAAAACAAAAGAAGTTGAAAACAGTTTCGAGTGAAGCACGCAGCAGTAGAGCATCACTTGAGAAATTGGTGCCATCGTCGTTAAATGCTCTCTACGGTCTTATAGCTTTGTTTGTGGTGAGTGATGATGCTTCTTTGTCATTTGGCCTTTTGTTACCGGATCTAAATAGTAAATAGCTAAACCTAATGACGCCTAATGAGTTTCAGAACGTTGCCTTTTCATCAATATTCTGGATAGTATCCAATAAACTAACGAATGCTCTGTTATGTGGATTTTACTAACGATCATGCATTAAATTGATAGTCGCGCACTGAATATGAATAGAGCTGTATTATCGATCCAACTGTTCTACTTTTTTCAACTAATAGTATTAGACAATATCTGGAAATTAGAACTTTGCGTGTTAAAGTGACTGATTTCCACGGCACATTTATTAAATCATTGCAACCGGCGCTGTCCTGCCCATCAATTAACATACCCAACATGAAGATAAATTAACTTAGATAATCAAAAATAAGTTGTTTTTTAGTGGTTTATTAGCATCAGAAATTACCTTATCGGCATGAAAGACACGAAATAGCTACTAGGCTTAACATTGTTTATTTGAAATCTCGGCATTGATGTGACGTTGCATAAGCCTCTCCTTATTTGGCAGTTTTCCATCTTCCGTTCTGATTCTCCGGCTTTTCGATGATGTAGTACATATAGCAATCGCGGTGGGAAGCACTAGGAACAAATAATGCATTCGATAAAAATGGAATTCATGCACGTTGCATATTTGAAAATAAGGTTTTTGATTAGTCCATTTCGAAGGCATTTCATATATCGATTAGTTATTAAGCGAAAAGCTTATCATCAGGATCAGCATTGCATAAGTCTTTTCTTATTTGGCAGTTCTCCATCCACAATGTTTCGAGATTGCATGCATTTGCATGTTATACACTGTAGCAATCGTAGTGGAAACCAATACGAACAAATGATGCGTTTATGCATGCCATTTGGTTCATAGTAATAAATATGGAATTCATACATATTTAGTAGCTGAGAGAGTCAATCGATACTGCGTCAAAGTACAGTATCGCAAGTCAAATTATCTAAAGTTCTTTATTATAATATGTATTGGTTGATTATTACTGGTTCAATTTGTAATTACCAACAGCAGTTTCTGGATATGCATTTAAATAACAGATTATATTCCTTCAGTAGGTATGACATATTACCGTCATAATGTAACTGTATTATATTGAATTTCGTCTCAGCTTTATTCCAATCGACAAACTCTCCGTTCAATATTTTATTTCGAATAAATTTGGCAACCAGACAGAAGTGGTTCAATTTCGATTGACTTTGGTATACACTAAAATGTAACCGTAAACCTCAAAAAATTTATAACTTTTCATTGGGAATATTTTGATAACATCATCAATTTAAATTGCAGAATTGTGCTAATATTACTCAGCTTGCCAAATTTGACTCATAATCGGGCGTTCCAACTGCCGACAATTACTTGCCCCACGCAATACACTAGTTTCAACAATGAAATCGATGAATAACTACTTTAAAGCTATAAACCGAATGGAGTAATTCACTATATGGGCTGCTAGCGCAAAAAACTTTCACCATAATTAAATATTTTACAGAAACTAAAATCTAAAAATAGTTTGATAGTAGAATAAATTTGATGGATAGAGTTTGGTTTTATTACGTTAAAATCGTTTCGAATCTGCAGTTGAAAAACGATCCAAAAAACTAAACTGCATTCCATTTCGGTCGCGTGCTACGCGAAGCAGAAAAAGGGTAGTTATGGTGTAGCTGCACCGCAAAAACGCACGATGAAAATTACGATAACATGTTTATCATTATAACACAATATTTAACGACACAACTTAAAATCCTTTGAAAAGGTTACCAAAAACAGTCAAAGCATTGTGAGTTTTTTTTCTTTAATTTAATTTAAATTGGGCACGTTTCCCAAAGAAAAAGCTCAAATGACTTGCACACAAAGTTGTAATTGGGAAAGTAAAAAAATGATTGATTTATGGCAGTTGCTGTCAAGCATTGAACAATCAATTTAGACTCATTACTAATAGTTTTAAGGATATAATTCCCGTCAGGCTAAGGACAGCTCAATTTGTGTCTTTATTCGAACGCAGAAAATAAAAGAGTTTTATTGAATATGACCCAAAATTAATCTGTTTTTCAATATGCATCCATTATGGACTAAATATGGCATTTGTTTTGAACATTATATCAGAATTTCATTACTTTACATTACTTTACGATTATAACACTTCCTTCTTTCCTTCCTTAAACGACCGAACAGACGTAGCCGGCGGCGTTATCGATCTATACAAAGTGGAAGCTACTGAATTGTTGCACATTGAAGATTGTGAATTGATCCTGAATAAGCCATCTTACACGCAAAAGTAATAGTGTGCGTAACCACGGATCAGCTTTTATAGAGCATTTAATGATCTATCTTGGAACCAGTACAACGCATGTGCGTTGGGCATAACGCATTTGATTCTCTAGCGTATTTTGAATGTATTTTACAGCTCCGAACTACTTCGCTTACAACGATTTCATCGGTGTTAGTATCTTCATAATGATTTATAGTGGTATTGGTCATGGGCGCAACTACGTGTTTAGCTCCCCCCTAGAATTTCCCAGAGAATGATTGTAATTAATATATATACATTCCATACTACTTATCAGAGCATCAAAATCAACACAAATTGAGATGTCGTCATTCATTGGCTAAGAACTAGTTCTGCACCCAGGATCGATTCTCAACCTCTGCTCTCTTACTCACTTTACCAGTCAGACGAGAGCTGTAGTAACTCGTGCTGTATCAAGAAGTCGCCAGTTTACTCGGTTTTGGGCTGTGTTTCACCAGTTCCCCAGACGTCTCATCACTAGCAAGTCTCTTTCGATGTGGTCGAGCCATCATGCACGCTGCGCCCCTTAATTTCTTGTGCCGGTAGGGTTGCTGAAAAGAAGTGATTTCACATGGTTGTCGTCTGGCATTCTTAAGATGTGACCGGCCCACCGCAACCTATTGTCTTTCGCCAGGTGTGCAATGGGGTTCATTCACCTTCTGTTCGAAAATATCAAAAGGACGCGCAGACAAGCTGCTCTCTAGGAGAACAACTACCCCACCGGTTTACCGGTTTTTCCTTGGTTGCTCGTATCACAGTTGGTATCACGTGGAGGTAGAAATAGGGCAATATGCCTTGAACCACACTGGGGTCTATTTTCTTCTAACTAGTACGGGTGAACTGTTAAAAAGCACTGCCCAGCCGTTTACCAAATCTAGCTCTCCTCAATATCGAATCATTGTTGCTGAAAGAGCTGGGCGTTGACGATGTGTTCAAGATATTCAGTACATCTTCGGAGATTCTAACCCGAAGTATTTTTTTTCTGCTTTTACGATACTATTTTAAGCGTTATTAAATAAGCATATTCAAACTCTTTTTTCTCTTTTTTAAGTGACATACATGAAAACTAGCCCCCCCTAGAAATTGTCATTAGTTGCGCCCATGGTATTGGTTACATTTTTCAGGAGCCTGCTCTAGTTGATACAGTGTATACAGCATTGGTTGCTGATAATTTAGGTACTTTTAAGTTTATATAAATATACCCTGATCGATTCATTTTCATGAACCAGATCATTCAAAAACAACATTGAAGCAATAATAATAAGAGAAGACATTAGATATGTTTATTTGTTTGTCGACTGTAGCGGTGATTTCTGTAGATTTATAGGCTTACTGTTCATGTTGGTACCGTTGCAGATCAATTAAGCAAAAACATGTATAAACATCACGTAGAGAAAAATGAATAATCATCAGTTAAGACATTTAATTATCGCCTTACTTACTGAAAGTTTAAGACCAAGAAAAAGACGAAGCAATGGCAAAAAAACACTAATTAATATGTTTACATATATTCTGCAAGTAAGAATTTTTCCATCCAACATTCTTAGTTTGCTCGATAAAGATTTATCGGCTTGAAATACAGAGAAACAGATTTTGTCAAAAAAAAAACAGGTATAAATGTGGCAACCCTGCTTACACCACAGCTGCGCGGGAGAAGAGTGGTGAATTACTCTAGAGAGAATGCATAGCAGAAGGCCGCGCGGAGTACACTGCTGAGATCAATTCGATATAATTCGAAGAGCAAACATGCGTGATGTACGGCTGGATATTTTTTCAGTTTCGAGATGCATAGTAAACACCATTGTCTACTTTCCTACCTGGGTATATGTTTCTCTCACAAAGCACGATCTGCAGCGATCTCTGTTGTGTTTGAGCATATTGTCCTTTCGATCACACCAGTTTGCTGCTCTCTTCAAGCAAGTGCGTCGCTTTGCTCAGTAGTGTGAGGCTCTGGTTGTAGTGGACGTGAATAACGGCGCAGGACGATTTGCCTTGCCGTGTAGTAATGATATACATTTGGATTTGAATCATTTCTATGTATTCCTTGTGCAGCTGATGCGTTATGCTTTCCACACATATTTTGTGCGTTAATAACACAGAAAATTTGTCAACTGAAAGGACACAGTGGTTGCGCAAGACTTGAACTTTTGCGTGTACGGTTATTCATTGTGCAACTTAACTAGTTAGATCCATCACGGAGGATCTACTCCGAATTGTGCGGTCGTTGAAGCTTAAGCTCTAAAGCTAAAAAAACGAAAAAACGTCCAAATTGAGAAGAGCTTAGGAATTTGTGACTCCTATATTAATATTCAATCACGTATTTTGGCAGAATTTTAAAGACGATTTGCTTACGGCTGTACATCTAACCACGGCAACGAGAATCGTTTCGCGACGCTATCCGCGTTTACTATGTCACCGGTAATTCATTTGTCATTTGCAGTAGTCAGTCTATACACCAGAGAGACGCCGAGACACTCACCGTTAAGACAACTGCCAACATGAAAACGGGCGAGCTGTATAATTTTGCATTGCCGTTATCCGTTTCGATGTTGACAGTTGCCTTAACGGTGAGTGCCTTGGCGATTCTCTAACATACAGGTTTCTTAATTTGCTGATAAACCCCTGACGCGATGTGCCACCCACGCGCTTTTGTACGACGGCCTTTCTTTTGAAAATCCAAGTAGGTAACATAAAACAGCTCCTATTCTACAGGGTCCAGCAGAAAAAATGCGAAAATTTATGGTGTTTCTTTCGAATATTATTAAAAGTACTTTCGGTAACAATATCAACATTTTCGAATTCAAATATCTGTATAAGGTCTTATCCAACAAATTTACTCGTCGTGTCCTCCATTTTTAACAACGACATCCTCGAGACGACGCCGGTAGCTAGAACATGCCTTTCAAACGTAGTTCGCCGGCATTGACCGTTATGTGCGCGCTATGTTAGACTTAAGGCTGTTCGGACTAGGGTGAGATATTTTGCAGGCTGTTGCTTCAGCATACGCCCAAATCGAACAATCCAACGGGTTGCATATTCAGGTTATTCAACGGGTCCGGGCTGCTAGAAATATTTCGGCCAAAACTTCCAATTTTCCACCAGCCAGTGTTGGGTCGGATTAGACGTATGACATGGCGCTCTATCTTGTTGTAGCACAACTCATCATCAGAGAAGTTGGCCTTCACCCAGGGTAGCACTCGGTTCTTCAAAATACTAATATACACTTCGGTATTGATTCCAACACCAGTATTTATAAAACAGGCGGAATTTTCAAACCGTTGGACGCTACTTTACTTTCTCAGAAACATCCTCAACATTCTCCGGTAAAATGAAGTTTCCTTATAGAACGTACCGGGTTGCATGCAATCTTTGCACGGACTTATTTGATCACAATTTCCGTACCTGCAAACCGTGAAAGTCCACTTCCCGACTTTCGCTGCTGGCTATATTGTGGAGACTTTTCGATGAGATAAACGGTGGCCAAATGACATCCAACGACCTCGGCAATCTCTTTCGACATCTTCTGGGCGAACAGTAAACTCATAATCACTTCTTTGATGTACAGTTTTACTTATTTGCAATTAACCGATTTCGATGTTCTATTGCAGCACTTAAAAGTAAATATAAACAAATACACTATCAAACAAAACCGGCCATTAGATACACAAACTAACACAATACTAACGTTCAAACATTTTTGCATTTTTTCTGCCGCATACTGAACGTTTATGAATCCACTTTTTACACGGATTGTAATTATTATTGTCACGCGGAATCCGCACGCAAAAGTTGAATGGTGCGAAACCAGTACAAAATTGTGCGTTTTCAGCGCAAAAGTTGATGTAATTTGGAACCAGTACAATGATTGCGTGTTGGGCATTACGCAATCACTGCTCTAGCGTTTTTTCAATGTATTTGGCAGCTCCAAACTACTACACTTAAACAGTTTCAACTGGTATCAAGCAGCATTGCAAAGCGAGCGAGAAGCAAAACCTTTCTCCTCCTTTCTGCTTGAGAACGAGACATATGCTACGCTTCTCAAGTCTTTTGCACACACGCTTTCGAGATACTCTTTCTTCTTCATGCATTCCCCGCAGCAAGCACGCACCCCCAGTATGAGTGACACTAACAACACTAGTATCAAGTATGTACAGCACGGGTATCTTGCTCATTTCGTAAAGCGACGAGACACGAGACCTTGCGCGTCGCAATACGAACCGAAAGAAAAGCGAAAGAGCAACCAGCAAATTGTATATGACGTGTCTAGTCTTGTCGCACCCGCACGTACATGGGAATTCTACGAGCGAGAGAGAAATTTCTCTCGTCGCTTGAGAAAAAAGCTGCACAGGATGATAAATAATAATAATTCACAATTTACAAGTGTTGCCATAAGAAATCAGCAACGCTTTTGTGGCTTTGCGGAATGGAGGGTTTTCGGTGAAGCTACCGTTGATTACAAAATGTTGTGAACAGAATTTTGTTTCGTTATTTTTTGCAAATCATTCAATGGTACTTTCAAATGACCAAATCCATCGAGATAAATGGATCGAGCATTATAGCTATATAAATCTAGTGAGTTCACAAGTTGTTGTTCGCTGCTTGCACTGCTCCATGAGTAGCAGTCACTAATACACTCGATGTGAGAAATATAGTGTCGATATATGATACATATTCTGATTTCAATCTGTGTCAATGTATTCGCAGTACAACTGTGGCGTTATCCTTTTCACACATTTATTGTGCGATTTTAGTGCAAAATTTGTGCGAATCGGGAAGACACAATGCTTGTACAAGACTTGAATTTTTGCGTGCGGAATTCGACTTTTTTTTGCACGCGGATTCTTGACTTTACGTGGTTTTTTACGGGGATTGCCCAAACAATTCTGCATGTTTTAATGGTGCGTTAGCATGTTTTCAATGGTTTTTCATTTTTAAATCGTTTATTCAGAGTGTCCGATAAGTTCACCTAATCCAATATATTGAATATTCACTAATTTGACCTAACTTTTTTTCCTGATGTTCATCTCGATTCGAAACTGGAATCGTTCTTTTTTCGAAAACATATAGCAGAAATGATTAAAAAGCTTTTCTGCCGTAATCTCGCAGACTGACGTATGTGATAGCGAGTAAAATTTTCAGTACGAAGCTTTTTCCAAAAACCTTTGTGTAATAAGTGTTAGGACGAATTTCAACTATCTGATCTGTGCATAATCTTATAATATAATCACAAAACATCGCCGAATGTATGATGACCGATTTACGTACATCCATCGTAGTATGCGAAAAGCCGCTCAACAATTCAAACAGTCGCGATCCGAGAATACGCTTTTAGCTCCTGTTCATTTCAAGCTGTTTTCCGGAAAAATTGTCTCAAATATATATTTTATTTGTACGGAAGCCTTATCTTGCGGAGAAGGGAGAGGTGTCGTACCACCATAGAAAAATTTCCTGCTCAGAAAAACTTCTACATGCCAAGTTTGGTTCCACACGCTGTGTCAGAATCGGAATATTATGCAAATTCAATGCACCTCGGATTTTTCTTCACCAAAAGTTAGTTTAGGGTCTAAGCTTCGAAATGCAAGTAATTTTAAAATATTCTATCGGGGAAAACTTTAATAAAATGAGTTTAAAATTTTTTCAATGTTTCGATCATGTATGCCCATGTATGGATACGATAGGTACTAGGGTGGGGAATTGTTGTATGGAAAAAACGAAACTTGATAGTAGAAGGCCAGAACCAAGTTTTTTTTGTTCTTTTTGAGGCCCCTAACAATCCTAAATTTATCGGAAGTCGATTGATTTTGTCTCCGCTTGGCGCATTGCATTTCAAATTTATATGAAGATTTGTATGGGAAAATCAACTTTTTTGCATTTCCCATTCTAAAGAGCTCAAAATGGCTCAAACCAAAGGTTTTATGACTTCAAATTGTAGGTTTTTTGATGCCTAATAACTTGGCCGAAGAGACTAGAGAGCTAGGGTGCCCCAAAAAAATACTAGAGCTGTTCAAAGTTGAGTATGTCGAAATTTATGTTGCAAATCATTTTTTCTGCCAACACTGCCAGTGTACCGGCGTCAGTCAGATTTCCATCAGAAGTTCCCTCAGAAACACGTTGTAGTTTCTACTTACGCCTAGAATGTTGACCTAAATTTGTTTGCTTGAGCCAGCTGAGTGTATAAACTCGTTACGACAGGTTACTTCTGATGGGAATCCTGCTGACACCGGTACATTGGTAATGTTGGCAGAAAACAAGATCTTCTGCATTTAAATCGACATACTCAACTTTGAACAGCTATAGCTCTTCTTATGGACATCCTAGCTCTTCAGTGTCTTCGGCAAAGTTGTTAGGCATCTAAAATACTATACTTAAACATAATGTAGTGCATTATTAGAGTATTATTGAGCTCTCTAGAAAAATAAATGCAAAAAAGTAGGTTTTCCCATATAAATTTTCATACAAATTTGAAATGCAATGCGCCAAGCGGAGACAAAACCAATCGACTTCCGGTATGTTTAGGGGTGTTTGGGGCCCCAAAAGGAACCAAAAAAGCTTGGTTCTGGAAAATCGATCAGTTTTCCCCACCCTAATAGATACATTGAAATATATAGTATGGTAACGATATAAACAATGTGTGTGTGAATGTGTGTGTGGATGTGTGTGTGGTTGTGTGTGTGGATGTGTGTGTGAGAGAGAAAGATATAAAAAAGGACTTGTTTGTCAAAACTTACAATGATTGTTTGATTCGAGTAGGACCTAAAAAAGTGCATAAGGTATCATGAGGTTTCGAAGGCCATTTGAAACAAGTTAACAAATGATGGTTAGTTTTACTTATGGTAAGTTTTACTAATTTCAGGGGAAAACCTATCCGTACACGGAAAACTTCAAGTCTCAATCAATTAATCTGTTTGTTTTTCTTCCTCAAGAGTAAAAGAACTTTGGTGACTTCAGGAGAGTTTTAGGCAACTCAATTGTCTATCTAAAAACCTGTTTTGAAAAGAAAACTGAGATGACCGATTTTTTTTAAATCACTTTTTGCTTTCAAAATGATTCTTTTAGTGTAAAATCTTAGATTGAATTTACTTTCTAAAGACGTCGTTTTTATAATCTCTCAAATCTATAATCTCTCCAAGCAAAGTTGCTTAGGGTAGTAAGGCCTACACACTCACAAAGTTCCAGTGAATTTTGATAGGATGCTGCCAACTTCTGGTCATCGAAATCCATGTTCTTGCGAAAATCGGTTAGCTTATCAAACTTAATGTGACTGGGTTTTGCTTTGCAGCAAAGTACAAGTTCTTGGACGGTGTTCGGAGCAGACTGTTGGGACTATTCACTACGATTTTGTTACAACATTGATAAATTAACTTCCTGAAATGCATGAAAGATATCAGCAGAATATTCTCAAGGCAGTCGTTGCTAATATGTAATAACAGCCTCACATAAAACCACAATAAAAAAATCACCATATCATAAACATTTTGCATTTTTTCTATCGATAGAAGTCATATTGTACACACTACTACACTGTACTACCCCCGCCCCTCCCTCCTTCTCTCTCTCTCTCATACACACATATACTCACACAGATATTGTTTATCCTATGGTGTATATAGCCTCTCCATATACGGGTAAAAATAATGGAAAAATTGAAAAAAAAAATCAAACTCATTTTATTCAAGTTTTCCCCGATAGAATATTTTAAAATCACTTTCATTTGAAAGCTTAGACCCTAAATTAACTTTTGGGAAACAAAAATCGGAGGTGCATTAAAGTTGCATAATATTCCGATTCTGACACGGCGTGTTCCATTTACTTGATTAGTTCTCGAGTCGATGAATGTAATAAACGCATTGCAAACATAGCTGTGTTGGATTTTCGTCACGTGGAGTAGAAATGGCGGTTACGCCTTTTCGTTTTTGTGAATTAATGACGCTATTTTTTACACTTTTGATCAAATTTCGACGCCTATAGGTCCAATTTGGTGTGTTCTATCGTTTAATCGCATGAAACACAAATCGGTCATTTTGGCCCTTACGTCAGTCTGTGAGATTACGGCAGTTTTGGTTTATTTGTACGCGCTACATACTCCCGCTTAAAAACCGTGGCTTATAGATACATTAGCCATTTTTAATTGTATGATTTCAAACACTATTTCGCGAAAAAAATATGTTGGTTTTTTAAATACTTCAAAAAATTATTGCTGTTTCACGGCAACATCGCATAGTGCAAAATAGTATTGTTCGGAAGCAAACCAAGACAACTCTGATAATGGGAAAACACCATCATCGTTGCTCTATATTTCGGTGTATGCGCTGTCAAATAATTTCACAATTCAAACCGTTGCACAGTGGGGAATCGCTGGCCATCAGCCAAAAATTTTTTTTTTCTTTTGCTAATACATAATATTTTTCCTTTATTGTTATAACATTCAAGTGTCTAAATCCGAAATTTGGGAGCTATATCATGAAATCTGAATTTTTTATGACCTTTCAAAGCTTGGCGAACTGACGTTTTTTGTCTTTTTTTCTGAAAAAAGTACATTATTTTGAAACGCTCTGTAGCTTCCTTCAATGATAGCTTGGATTTTTTTAAGTCAAAAGAAAAGTTGTTGTAAATATTGTGCAAAACAAACTCTTTTCATTGGATATTGTAAAATTTGGTCATAGTAGGCCTGACACTAGAAAAAATTTCAAAAAACGTGATTTTTTGTAGCAAGGTAGCTTAAAAGTTTAGTTGCCACGGTTGTGACTACATTCAAAATTTAGGTTAAAACGTAAGCTTTTTTAAATGCATACTGTCCGCTGTAGCGCAAAACTGCGCAAATTGTCACTTTAGTGAAGAAAGCGATAGCAGATTTTTCTAGTTTTTATTTTTGAAGTTGAAATTTCATCCAGGATTAATTTTAATCATAACCATGATACCCCATTAATAAAAATTTATGATATCGTACTCAATCCGTAAGGATAAAAGATAAATTAGGGCAAAAATCACAAAATTTATCAATGAAAAGTTATTAAATAAGTTTTAAACAAGAAAACAGTAAACAAATCTTTACGAAATTTCAATTTTGTCAAACTTTATCACTCTCTGCAAATTTTAAACAATATTAAAACATTCAGCCCTTTTCAATTTATGATCATAAAATTCGCTAAACTGATTGAAGAGTCAAATACTAGCAGCAAATTCATACCATCAAACTCCGCCTAACAATAGCCCGTTGGAAGATTACTTTTGCTTCCCCCTCGTTTGCATACAAAAGTAAAGCACACATTTTGCTTTTTGAGAAAAAAAAACAAAGAACAGTCGTCGCCCTCCGCAACTTTTCGTATTCAGTTAGAACGTTGTGTCATTCCAGTGTCTTGGTTTTCAAATTCATAAATTCGTTAAATTTTGTTATGGAGCCTTCAACTTCAGCGGCACCACCTGATTCAATGTCTAGTAAGTTGTCAATTCATGGTGTTATACATGTATTTAAATGTCCTCTTTCAACCATTGAAACCGGATTAGTAAGATAACATATTTATGAAACAATGAAATATCGAAAATTATTAGAAGAAATGAAAATTGCAGCGAAAGACAATAATGATAAGTATAATGATCTTCAAATTTTCTGGAAACAATTCAACACGAGATTTAAGCGATCACAGCGGAAAATGATGATGCTGATGATGATTTTTTCAATTTGTAATTAGTTTGTATTACTTATGTTGTTTCAGTTTATTAAAAAAAAAAAAAAAAAATATATATATATATATATATATATATATATATATATATATATATATATATATATATATATATATATATATATATATATATATATATATATATATATATATATATATATATATATATATATATATATATATATATATATATATATATATATATATATATATATATAATAAGGCAAAATTTGTTTAGTTCGAGGGGTCTTTCATAAATTACGTATTTTTGCAATGGGGAGGACGCCCGGTGGCACTACTTGTGGGCGAAGATCATATATTTCTATAAAAAAGGAAGTGTAAATTTTGGAAGTAAACCTCATTTCAATCCGCCATGAAAGGGTTAAATTGATATATTAGTTGTTGAGCCTATACTGCTTTGAATGGTATTACTAGAGCATTTCAAAACAATTTTGCCATTTTTTATGAAAATCAGTAGCCGATCCATTCAAAGTATATTGTTAACGGTTCTGATTCAATGACATGGAAACACTGCCGTAACGCTGCAGATACAGATGCAACGACAGAATTCATCGATGCGATAATTTAGTGCAAGCGCAGCAATCAGTAAATTAAGTTTGTAAATGATAGGCAAATAAAAACCAGTCGACAGTTGAAAATCAATGAGTGCACTGGTTATTTCAGCTTCCTCTGCCATGGGGAATGAAACTATCTACACCCCATCTTTTTCACGAATGATACTTTGTGGATCGTCGAAATTGTTCAGTTTTGATTGGAACGGACTTTTCGAGCTTATTTCCTTTTAATTAGCATTTCTTTTGCAAGATTTAACACAATTTTACATTTTTAATTAAATGGTGTAGTGAAGCATGAAACCAAACAAGGTATAGAACACCTTTTTTCACATATTTGTTAAGGATTAAATCTTATAGACACGCGCTCGCCGAACTCGAACAATTGAGACGAAAAATACATGTCGCTTGTTTGAAAATGATGAAAAATAATCATATTCGGAAAGTTCAGCACCTAACTACATACAACTTTCAGAAAAACTGATATGCATATACTTAAGATTTTATATGCACAATTCACCAGGCGGACTCATTTTATTGCACTCGGAACAGAGAAGCGCTATAATCACCGGAAATAAAATCTAATTCAAAATAAGACTTGAAGTCCTATCTACTGAGTATCCTGCAGACTTCGTATTCCAGCATTCCATGTTTACTGCCGTATTAGGATCAAGGGGCGCCATCGGGTCCAGTCCACTAGACGCTGCAGGATAACAAAACATACCAAATCACCAAGGAGGAAAGAACGTTTTATTCCTAACTTCTCGGTTCGATGGCGACTGTACATAACGAAGATAGGAACTTTGGGAAACCGATTAATATTTTATTACGGACACTTCATTTAAACAATGCGAATGTTATATGTGGTCGGAGACATACAGAGCTTCACTATTTGCTTGATGACAGTTGCTTATGTAATAAAACGGCCACCGCCGGGAAACCGGTCGCTATCGTCAATAGAAAGTAGGTAATAACTGAGAAACACACAATGGGATGGGAAATTGAGGGAAAACGTGGGCGAAATGATAATGGCCTAAACAAGTGAAATATAGCGCACAAACTTGTCGTTTTCAAATCGACTGCAATTTATGGTTATGCCAACGGCGTCGGCCAACTGGAAATCCTAAGTAGGTATATGATAGTGGGTACAGGAAAAAGTACAAAAACAAACGTGCAATGAATAATGGAGTGTCGGTATTTTGCACCGGTGTTGAGTGCACCAAACACTAGACGGTGCACCCAGGGTACTAGAGTTTGCCGTGCAATGTGTAGAATATTTTCCAGCAAGTTCAATTTTTCAAGTTCAATCGGTTAGGGAAAGTGACAAGCTCTCGTGAATAATCAACATAGGTAGTGGAGCACCATTATTCTCTATATGTATCCAACCAAAACTATATTTCATTATTTGTTTCTCATCACCTACGTCAGATCTTTCACTCCGGAAGTTTTCTATAAATACCTTGAACTAGTTAAAACATTCCGCCTGAACATAAAGTATACAGGAATGTAAACTACAACACAAAAATTATTTTCAAGTTCGTGTGCTAATTCGTTTTGTGATATTTTTTCCAAAGTAGAGAATCTGTTTATCTGTGCTCAAGGTATGAAGATTGTCGATTGTAGTAAAATGTCTGAAAGTCCTAGTTTCATTCCATCATATTATGGTATTATTTGGTAGCTGAAGAGCGAGTTCTTTAGATTTCCATTTCAATTAGCAATACTTCGCTAATGAGACGATATGTCGAGAGAATGGGAGAAGGGATCTCTCAGCTGATATTAGATGTTTGTATGAGCATAGAAACATTTCTTTTCTTTTGATCTGAAAGGATCTTTTTCGATGAGTTTCTGGTATCTGTTTTGCCATTAAATTGACTTCGAGCAAAAGCAAGTGCACAGAGAACATGGATGGTTTTTAAGATGTTACACCATCTTCAATGTGCAGCATTGCAGCAATTCAGTAACGCTCACTTTAGTAAGATCAATCATTCCGACAAAAGTCGACTATAGATCCAAAATTCAGATAAAAATGACTTGGAACACTATTTGTACATCCTTGATCCTCACGGTAGCGACCATTTGCCTATTCTTATTTCAATTAATAACGGGTCAACTCGCATGCGACCAATTGACATTCCGTATGACCTCACACGGAATGTCGATTGGAAGTTATACGAGGAAATGATTTCAAAAGCGGTCGAGTCGATACAACATCATCCACCACTTGAAGAATACAACCTCCTCGCGGGCTTGATTCTCGACGCCGCGTTGCAAGCCCAAACGAAGAAATATCCCGGCGTAACGATCAAAGAACGGCCTCCCACTCCGTGGTGGGACCAAGAGTGCTCCGATGTCTACACGCAAAGATCCGACGCGTTTAAGGCCTACCAGAAGGGAGGTATACCTGGCGACTATTTACGGTATTCGGAGCTTAATACCAAGCTTAAAAGTTTGGCTAAAGCAAAGAAACGCGGATATTGGCGTCGGTTCGTGAACGAGACGTCGAGGGAGACATCGATGAGCACTCTTTGGAACACAGCCCGAAGAATGCGGAATCGCGTAACGGTCAACGAAAGCGAGGAGTCTTCAAGTCGGTGGATATTTGATTTTGCCAGGAAAGTATGTCCGGACTCTGTTCCTGAGCAAAACATTGTTCGCGATGCGTCTCCGGGCCACGACGCGATAGAATCACCTTTTACGATGGCAGAATTTTCAGTTGCCCTCCTGTCCTGTAACAATAACGCGCCTGGGTTAGATAGAATCAAATTCAACTTGTTGAAGAATCTACCCGGCAATGCCAAGAGGCGCTTGTTGAACTTGTTCAATAAGTTCCTGGAGCAAAACATTGTACCGCAGGATTGGAGGCAAGTGAACGTGATCGCCATCCAAAAACCAGGGAAACCAGCTTCTGATCACAACTCTTATAGGCCGATTGCAATGCTATCCTGTATCCGGAAATTGATGGACAAAATGATACTCCGTCGTTTAGACCATTGGGTCGAATCAAATGGTCTACTATCAGATACTCAATTTGGCTTCCGCCGTTTCAAAGGGACGAATGATTGTCTTGCGTTGCTTTCAACAGATATTCAGCTGGCGTATGCTCGCAAAGAACAAATGGCGTCTGCATTCTTGGACATTAAGGGGGCTTTTGATTCCGTTTCTATTGACATTCTTTCGGGTAAACTTCACCGACAAGGATTTTCTCCAATTTTGAACAATTTTTTGCACAATTTGTTGTCCGAAAAGCACATGCATTTTACGCACGGCGATTTGGCAACTTTTCGCATTAGCTAAATGGGTACATGGGCCCCAGGGCTCATGTTTAAGCCCCCTTCTTTACAACTTTTATGTAAATGACATCGACGAATGTCTGGCAAATTCATGCACGATAAGACAACTTGCAGACGACAGTGTAATCTCTGTTACAGGAGCCAAAGCTGCCGATTTGCAAGGATCATTGCAAGATACCTTGGACAATTTGTCTGCTTGGGCTTTACAGCTAGGTATCGAATTCTCTCCGGAGAAGACTGAGATAGTAGTTTTTTCTAGGAAGCATGAACCTGCTCAGCTTCAAACACAATTAATGGGTAAAACGATTTCTCAGGTTTTGGTACACAAATATCTTGGTGTCTGGTTCGACTCTAAAAGCACCTGGGGTTGTCACGTGAGGTATCTGATGAAAAAATGTCAACAAAGAGTGAATTTTCTTCGTACAATAACCGGACAATGGTGGGGAGCCCACCCAGGAGACCTTATAAGGCTTTACCAAACAACGATATTGTCTGTCATTGAGTACGGGTGTTTCTGCTTCCGCTCCGCAGCAAACACACATTTGATCAAACTGGAGCGAATACAATATCGTTGTTTGCGTATCGCCTTGGGTTGCATGCAATCGACCCATACGATGAGTTTGGAGATCTTAGCTGGAGTACTACCATTGAAAAACCGCTTCTGGAGCCTGTCTTCTCGTATTCTAATCAAATGTGAGGTCTTGAACCGTCCCGTGATTGAAAATTTTGAAAGGTCAATCGAACTTAATTCTCAAACCCGTTTTATGACATTGTATTTCAATCACATGTCCCAAAATATTAACCCTTCTTCGAATATTCCAAATCGTGTCGACTTATCAAATACTTCTGACTCTACTGTGTTTTTCGATACATCCATGATAGAAGAAACTCGTGGAATCCCGGATCATTTACGCGTGCAGCAGATCCCTAAAATTTTTTCCAATGAATATCGAAACAACAACTGCGACAATATGTACTACACTGACGGATCACTTCTTGATGGGTCCACTGTCTTCGGTATCTTCAATAACAATTTAACCGTCTCCCATAAGCTCGATAATCCTGCTTCTGTTTACGTCGCAGAATTAGCTGCAATTCAGTACACCCTAGGGATTATCGAAAAAATGCCCACGGACCATTATTTCATCTTTACGGACAGTCTCAGTTCCATTGAGGCTCTCCGATCGATGAAAGATGTTAAGCACTCTCCGTATTTCCTGGGGAAAATACGGGAACATCTGAGTGCTTTATCCGAAAAATCTACTCAGATTACCTTAGCGTTGGTCCCTTCTCATTGCTCGATACCGGGTAATGAGAAAGCGGACTCTTTGGCTAAGGTGGGCGCAACAAACGGTGATATTTATGTAAGACCAATTGCCTTTAATGAATTTTTCGCATTTGTACGTCAGAATACGATCATCAGTTGGCAAAATTCTTGGACCAAGGGGGAACTGGGAAGGTGGTTACATTCCATAATCCCCAAGGTATCGACGAACCCGTGGTTTAAGGGGTTGGATGTAGGTCGGGATTTCATTTGCGTGATGTCTCGGCTTATGTCCAATCACTATAGATTTGACGCGCATCTCCGTCGTGTTGGGCTCGGGGAGAGTGGTATCTGTGCCTGTGGTGAAGGTTATCACGACATAGAGCACGTTGTTTGGTCATGCCCTGTACACCGTGACGCCAGGTCTAGATTAATAGCTTCCCTGCAGGCCGAAGGTAGGCAGCCGGCTGTTCCTGTTCGTGATGTCTTGGCGAGCCGTGACCTATCCTACATGTCCCTTATATACGTTTTCCTGAAATCCATCCACGCCCCAGTTTAGTCCTATCCCCTTCCGCCTACATCCAACCAAACGACAAGAACACGTTAAGACCCCGGATCCGGAAACAGCAATCAGACCCGCACGATACTCTCAAGGCCCGATGGAAACAACCCAATCCGTAATATCTTGGCCCAGCAGCGGAACAAATTTAATATGCTGCTTACCTATGGCAATGAAAACCATCAAACAGCAAACCTGTGCTTTTAATGCAAAATATTCTAGCTTTAAGTTAGATTTAGTTTCAGCTCGTAGTCGGCAGCGAGGATAAAAAATTTGCTTTTAGTTTTTAAGATACTTTAGAAAGTAAGCTACCAGATATAATTGGCGCCGTTAAACATTGAATTGTATTTGTGCCGTGTCAAATAAACTATAGATGAAGAAAAAAAAAACTATTTGTACGGTTTCCGAGGTTTTTCATTATAACGGTCTAGTGGGACACCGTAATATGAGTCACATTCTTCAGTTCTCATTATTTTGTGCATTTCAAAAATTTCATACAGTGTCTGCTTTGCAATACACAGTGTTAAACCCCAAAATGTCTATACATTCGTTTTTGATACCATTCAGGAGATTTCATACATGTTTCCTCAAGTCTAAGGACCTTCAGTCTTGACAATCCTCGAATATTTACGAACTTTCTGTTTCATGAAGGCCCAGCATTTCGTAGCCAATTCATGAAATCAATAGCATCAACCCACTTTTCAAGCAACACAATTCGTGCATGCAAATTACCTGGAATTCACGAAAACATTACACGAAAAGTTAGATGGGAAATGTTCACATGACTTTTCGTATAAATTTGATGATTTAGTTCCAAAGACCGCGGCTAACGGCATTCTCGAAACTCATGTTAACTGCCCTATGTGTTTGACGCAAACGGCGTTCAATACAGCAATTCGATACTCCGATGGGAGATTGATTCTGTCGTGCTGTCACTCAAACCACGGAATGTACTTCTGAAGGTTGTCACGCGATGGTTCAAATATGAGAGGAGGAAAATTGGGGTCCGCATGGAAATATGTTCTAATTGCAACATTTGTTTCCGATAGTGAACAAACGTGCGCGCCGCGCACTGCAAGCGTCTTTCACCTAGGTCTGCAATTGCGGCGCGACATGATATCGATTGGCATCGGTCGGGTGTCAATTACATGCAAACGTACAGTTAGTTTCAATTTCCAAAGTCAAGGGCTTTTGGTAAAGTTACAAACTTTATCGTCCGTCGCACTATAATCTTGCAGTTGCATAACTACTACTGCAGTGCGACATGAAACTGCAGCAAGGTGCTGGATTGAAAGTAAACTCACTCCATCACTCTATAAACTTCAAAACTTATGCACTACCGTTCACTGAGCAGACTGAATAATAATCCTAATGCTGCATCATACACTAACGAAATTTCACACACTTTCGAAAGCTTTTCAAGTTTTAATTGGCCGCAGCTCATTAGTATGCATCTTGCTGCTTCAATAGCAAGGCTAATTACTTTTACAGTAAATGAGCACCATGTTTTATTTCGATGTATCTGCTTTAGAGCTACACAAGCATTCTGAAAGCAAATGTACCATTTTATCTGTGGATTCTGCTCAGATACTACTAGAGAGAATATGGCACTTACTTCATAAAAATATGGCACTTACTTCATAGCGTGATAGAAGAACAAAGAAAGATCTTATCTCAAATGTGAGACCATGTGATTATATCTTGAAGTATTTAAGAATATGTATTTGGAGAGCAGTAGCGTATTTCGAATGAAAAAAGGACAGTCCTGTGTACCGAATGAAAAACAGTGCGATACACTAATGTAATTTTCCCATCAAATATTATTGATTGAACCGCTAGACATAAAATTGTGATGTAACATGAATAGACTAATTTCGATCGAAATAGTCTATCTTTTAAATTTACAGAAATAATTAATTTTTCGCCATGATCGACGGAAATTTATATACCCACCCTTTTTTTTCTTTATTTAAATAACTTCGAACATTCAATGATTCAATCCTTGCGATTTGTTTATAGTCTGCGAATGCAGGACGAATCGGATACTGAATAAGATCAAACTCAAAAGACAAATCATTTGAAAAGATTGGTTTTATCGCAATGAGAACATCCTCGCCTTTGTTTGGTTCCTCGATTATAGAAATATACGGTATATTAAAATAAAGTCTTTTTCAGCTGGTTCCCAGAAACCGGAAGTCGTCATTTAGAATTTCAAAATAGCATGTGTAGTCAATTTCTGGCCTCTGAGCATCAATCTGATTCCGAAAATATCTATATTGAGTGGTATTCAGTCATTTTGAGCTGTTTTCCAACAACCGAAAGTGGTCATTTTTAAAATCAATATGGTATCCAGGGTCGTTCCGATTACGGAAATACCCATATTGAGCGGTATTCGGTCATTTTTAACTGTTTTTCAGAAACCGGAAGTCGCCATCTTGGGCTCCAAAATGGCATTTGATGTCCATTTTTGGCCTATGAGCGTCATTCTAGTTCCGAAAACACCCATATTCAGTGGTATTCAGTGATGTTCGGCGGTTTTCCAGAAACCGGAATCTTCTACCTCAAATTTTAAAATGGTGTGTGGAGTCGATTTTTAGCTCCTGTGTCTCGATCATTATAAGCTGTTGTCCGGAAAAATAGGTTGAGATACAGATATTACAATTTGTATGGGAGATCTCCCCTCTCTTTTAGTGTATGGAGGGGTATCCAATCATCGTAGAAACATTTCTTACCCCCAAAAACCTTCACATGTTAAATTTCATTCCATTTGGTTGATTAATTTCCGAGTAATGCAGAAATTTGTGTTTGATTTGTATGGGAACCCTCCCCTTCAGAATGGAACCACCATGAAGATATTTCTCTCAAAAACCACCACATACCAAATTTGGTTTCATTTACTTGATTAGTTCTCGAGCTGTGCAGAAAAATGGGTTTTCCCTTCCAGAATAGGGAGGGGTCTCGAATTATCTCAGTCGCCTTTCCTGGCCTATAAAACTCCTGTATACAATCTCGCCGAATATGTAAACTCGCCGAATCTTGGCGATTCTTTTTAAGTGTGTATGGTTCCCATTTCGGCTGGGTCTATTTTGCTGAGAATCCCGGAAACAAGTATTTGACAGATGTCATTTTTTGAATCTCGGTACATATTTGACTGCGCTTTTTTTTCCTTTTGTGCCGGCCCCGATTGCTGTGCACAGGTTACGGATTGCTCGTACTCGTTGATGGAGTAGAACTGTTTTGTTGTAAACCTGTACCTCAATTAAGTACAACATAGTTGATGAAAATAATGACCTGCTTGGGATTAGCGCTCCATACTTGGTAGTGAGTTAAAAGGTAGCTTCCTAAGAAGTTGTACCTAGAGGAAGCAAGAGCTCCGCAAGAGCAAAGCAAATGCTCTAAACTCTCTGGTTCAGATTTGCAGAATCGGCAGGTGTCGTTCAACACTACACCGATTTTCTTTAAATAATAAAAAGCGGGACAGCGTCCGGTAAGGAGTCTCGTGATTATCCGTAGTTCACTATGATTTAGACTAAGTAACTTTCTGGCGGTTCCAGGGTTCGGATAGATAAACTGTTTAGCTTGTCTACAACCCTGTACCTGTTGTCATTCGGATGCTATTTCTAGCCTTTCCCAAGTTAGTAGTTCGCTTTTGATAGCGGAATTGGACGTACCCAGAAACGGCTCGGTACCAATAAACCGCTGAGCTGATCCCTGTCTGGCTAGGTAGTCAGCGTGTTCATTACCCTCGACTCCGCAATGTCCAGGCACCCAAAACAGAAAAACTGAGTTCTGTCGGGAAAGTTCCCGTAGAGTTTCAATGCATACCCAAACAAGTTTGAAAACGCATTTGACTGACTTAAGTGCTAGTAGTGCTGCTTGACTGTCCAAGAATATACCGATTTTCTCATGTTTGTAGTTGCGTTTCAGACATATTTTTGCGCAGATATATATATATATATATATATATATATATATATATATATATATATATATATATATATATATATATATATATATATATATATATATATATATATATATATATATATATATATATATATATATATATATATATATATATATGGCATATACCTCTGCTTGAAAAACGGTGGGCCATTTGCCCAGGAAAAACGTTTCCCTGATACCGGGTCCGTATATACCAGATCCCGTTAGGGATCCCATTTTCGAGCCTTAAAGCCGTATGGAAACTGACGATTCCAGGTGGAAGATTAGGCCCTCCATTGATCCTCATAGAGCGGTTTGTTTCCATCACTCTATACGGAATATCCATGTTGGTCCTAACGTCCATCCAGTCGGAGACTGTAGTTAATAGCGGAGTTAGTTTGAACTCCCCTCCCTGCGAAGGTGGCCGATTTGGTCCCCTTCGAGTATAGTTTTCCTCCTTTGCAACCTCAGAGCGCCAAGCTCTGCTTCCTTTTTCACATGAAGATGTAGCTTCCATGGTTGCAGTTGGAGCTGTTCGCATAGCGCTGGTAACCGAAAGACATGCAAGTCTTTGAACATTTCTGAGTTTGGTTTGCGCAGTCACTTCGTTCACCTTAGGCCACCACACAAGGGCAGCATAGGTGATTCTTGGTCGGGCAATGATCTTGTAAGACCAGAGTGCCAAGTCTGGTTCAGTCCCCAGGTCTTACCGACAGCCCTGCAGGCCCAGATCGCCGAGGTCGCTTTCTTAGCGACATGATCCAGTTGTGCAGATCAGTTCAGTTTCTTGTCCAGCATAATTCCGAGGTATTTGACTTCATTGCTGAAGCCCAGTCTAACTCCATTCTGTGTTGGAGGAGTGCTGGAGATCTTCCTTCGTCTACTGAATAGAATTAGGACTTTTTTTTAAGAGGTTTATGCTTAGACCCTCCTGGAGACACCCTAACAAGGTGGCATTCAGAGCCGCTTGCATTCGGCTGGACAGAGTTGCGTCGTGTTTACCTCTGACGATAGGGACGATGTCATCAGCGTATCCAACGACCTCGTAACCAAGCTGTGAAAGCTTATTGAGAAGTGCGTCGACAACTAGTGACCATAACAAGAACGAGAGAAGCCCTCCTTGCGGGCATCCCTTGATCACTGACATTGTAACAGACAAACCCAAGGTTGCTGTGATCACTCTCTAGAGAGCATTGCGTGTATCCAGCTCCTTGAAATGTGGTCGATTCCCTTATTGAAGAGAGCTGTATTAATTGATGCAAAGGACGTGTTATCGAAGGCCTCTCCAATATCAAGAAAGGCACATAGCGCCGTCTCCTGATAATTCAAGGACTTTTCAATCAACGTCACTAAGCTGTGAAGAGCAGTTTCTGTTGACTTGCCGCTTTGATAGGCATGTTGGTTCCTATGCAGCGGGTAGTCTTTAAGAAACTCTCACGGATATATTTATCCATTATTTTCTCCATCAACTTGAGAAGTGATGAAGTCAGACTTATGGGTCTAAAAGTCTTAGGTAGAGTTTTGTTCTTTCTTTCAACTTTGGGGATAAACACTAACTTCACCTTCAGCCAGTTCTCCGGATTATGGCCCAGGATAAAGCTGGCTCTGAAGAGGTTGATGAGTTCGGACATGATAACTGCGGCCGATTTTTATAAAAAGATTGGTAGTATGCCGTCTGGACCTGGAGACTTCATAGGGTCGAATGAACTTAGAGCCCAACCTATTGAAGCTTCCGTGAACAGTCGACGGGCCAGCAGGATGGACTCCCGAGACGACATATGTCTCAAATTGTCCCGCCGCGACCCATCACTATTTAGTTTTTCAGTCTCTGTCGATCCAGGAAAGTGGGTGTTCATAGAACCTCTAACGTTTCCTTGGTAGTGACAGTGAGGCATCCATCCTCTTTCCTCACTTGTCCTAAACCGTTAGCATGGTCTTTGGACATCGCCTTTTGGAGCAGCGTAGCTGCCGGCAGAGTTTGGATTCTTTCACAGAAACTAAATCTGGATTTCCGTTTAGCCTTGTGTAGCTCGGCGTTGTACTTAGTGAGGGACGCTCTGTAGTCGTCCCAGTTAGACATGACTTTTGCCCTGTTGAACGACCGCCTAGTTTCCCGACGAAGATCACTGAATTGATCATTCTACCAGGGTACGCCACGGCATACTGACCGCTGTGTTAGTGGATAGTTTGCGTTAAAAGCATCCATGATTCTGTTTTGTAGATCATTTGCTGCCGAATTCAGGTCAACTGAATTCCGAATGTTGCTGTAACTGAAAGTTCGTGAATCGATCAGGTGTTCCTCAAGGGATTCCCATTCTGTATTCTTAGGATTTCTGAACAGCTCTCTTTTCAGAGGGTTAGCCTGACTGCGCTTTTGGCAAATCTAACCGAAAGGCGGCAAACTAGTCTCACCACCTTTCGGTTATATAAGTTGAATGTTTTGGTACAGTAAATAGGGATTTTTCAGCGAAATCCAATCACAGAGAATAATTTCGCCTAGAAACCAGTAGTTTTCTTTCAACTCATCTTTAGTGTTGAATGTTTACGGAATATTCAAAAGTCTCACGCCCTCCTCTTGCAATTTCTGTTGAGCCGCGTCCATTTTACTTTGATTTGCTTTTTTCCGCTCAGTGCTTTATTTGTACTCGA
Source organism: Wyeomyia smithii (assembly GCF_029784165.1). Lineage (NCBI taxonomy): Eukaryota > Metazoa > Arthropoda > Insecta > Diptera > Culicidae > Wyeomyia > Wyeomyia smithii. The sequence continues at coordinate 188,663,464 of NC_073696.1, forward strand.
GACGTTTGCACGATTTTAAACTACACTTTTTCACGGGTTCTTACCACTTCGCACGAATCTGTACTACCCTTTTTTTGGCTTCGGCTTATAAACATCTGTTTGTAGTTTGCACAAATTTTAGTAAAACTTTTATCTGCTTCTTGTGTACTCGTACGTAACATGTTTGCGGAAATTTGAACAAAGAAAAATGGCGGCTAAATTGTTTATCAGAATGACAGCTGTGTTGCCGAAACTCGCCAACGAGCAAAATTCGTGTCGAGATTTCAGTAATGTTTTTGCTGGCCTCGGCATCAACGGTGTTTAACGATAATCTCGGCAAAAAATTCAGACGAGACGTCCAGCTTAGTAAGGCGACATCCATAAATTACGTAACGCTAAAACCCAATTTTCAGACCCCCACCCCCCATACGTAACGAAACGTAACGCCAACACCTACCCCCTCATAAAAATTACGTAACGCTGTAGAAGGATTTGCTTAATAAAAATGCTCGTTTTTGGAGAGTCTCTCCAATTTTTTTTTACGTGAAGCTGAACTCACCTCCTCCCCTCCCCTGTGTAACAAATCGTAACGCTCAAGGATACTCCCCCTCCCCCCTATGAGCATTACGTAATTTATGAATGCCTGTTGCTTCTCGGCAACCGGCTTTTTTCTGAAATATCAGTTGAACTCCCAGTTGTCGAATGGTCTCGGATTTTCTTAGCCGAACTCGAGACCCGGTTTTAAGGGTGTTAAGGGTACAGTTATATTTCAGTCGCAAAAATAACGCCTGTACAGCAATGTTTGTAGTTAATAGGGGTGAGTATTAGAACATTACTTTGATTGAGCGTCATGCGTTGAGCTGTTCGAAGTTCGACTTCGAAAAGTGATCTGAATGGCAAGGAAACACTTAATTGTTTGAATGTATCTTAAAGCATTTTTTCTCAACTTTCCAATGGTGGTGTAAATTTAAAATCGGTGGTTACGAAATAGCTCAAAAACACGCTTATCTGATAAAATCCAAGATGACGGCGAGATCCAAGATGGCGGCCAATTTTTTTCTACTTCAAATTGAAGTTTCATCATTCTTCTCTAAGCCGACGTGCTGGTTGTAGGGGTTTAACATATTCAAAAGAAATAGATCAAGAATTGCTCAGAATACAACTTTTCTGAAAACCGTTTGACCCCTTGGTGCCCGAGGGCTCCATTGATATACAGTGGTGGAAAAAATAATATGTGTGAGCATTACTTATAAAGTCATCTACATTTCAACCTATCATGCATAAGGCATATTTGAACGCAATATCTGTGTGAGATTGCTTATATTATGGGCAATGAATCTAAAAATGCCTTCTGTCAAAATTCATGGTATTTTGTCCACGAGCGAAATAAAAACTTTCATTGACCAATATTTTAAATGGAAAAAATAATAGGTGTAAAGTGAACTATACGTAGATACGTGACTGTTAATACAATTTGCCTATTGAAAAAAATTGATTTACCGTTTTCTGTGAGTGAAGACAGTAAGCCTGTACTGATGAACTAATGTTTCATAAGTTGGGTTTATAATTTAGCTTTTTGTTTACCGGTGAAGAGGCGCGGGAAAAATTTTAGCCCAGATACAAAACGGCTGATCAAAAACTACAAGATGAAGGTGAAACTTTTAAAAAATAGCAGAAACCATCGGCTGCTCACAGAACATAGTTAATAAATCTGTGGAATACCAGAAGAAATCAGAAACACGAGGGTGAAAAAAAACTAGTTCTAGGAATGACCGCTGTAAACTGAAACTCGTAAATAAATGCATTCATCACATCTATAGCCATCAAAACGGAACTTCGAAAGTGACGGAATTGAAGGTGACGTCTAAAACTATCCGGGACCGTCTGATTGATTGTAAATACCGTACTCGTACCACCAGAAAAACTCCTTTCGTTTGGGAAAGATTTTGCGAAAACTAGTTATTTTACACATTTACGGCAAGTTTTCATTTTTTGTAATTATTTTTTGATGTTGCCTAAAAAGTATACAACATAAAATAACTGTAACAAAAAAATGTCACTTAAAAATAAAATTCGGCCGATCGAAATTTCGGCCTTTTCAAAAAGACCTACGTAACATTGAGAGACTCTCTTTGTTTACTTCCTCTTTGCCTAATACCTAAATTATTTCAACATTTTTCATATTAAGGTAGGCAATATAATAATTTTTCAATTTGTGGCAAGAAATCGTTGAAAACTTTTAAAATGTTGCTGTAATTAACAAAACAGAGTGAGAGAGGAATTCGTTTTTAGTGCAGTGTTGAATCTGCATATTTGTTCTATAAGTGCTCTTGATCTGTTTGTAACGAATTTTAACTATATTGATTTGCAGGTTCATTATGAAATTTTATTTAGTAGCTGTCAGTAAATTTCATGTTCAATCCTGTCCGTGAATTCTCAAATGCATTTTTTAAAAATAGGTTATAATATTTGTTGGATTGAGCAATCTTTATTAGTGCAGATATATTGGGGGCTAAATCCCAAAAAAAAGTTGAAGCTTGTTTTGTAAAAATCGGTTTATGGAGGCTTTCAAAATTCATATCACTTAATGCCAGTTAACATGTTTCTATGTTGACCTATTGAATGCAAACCGTTCTTTCACCCAAGCATTTCAAGCAAACATTCAATCAAAAAATATCTAACATCAGTACAGGACCCTATACGTTTCTACGCAGGTACTCACAAATTAATTCATACGATATTTTTTGTATCAATCTGAAAATAATCCAGAGAAAAAGATCAAGATAGAATTTCGTTTTACCATAGAAATTCGACAACTGCATAAATACAGGGAATCGAATGTTCATTTCTTTGTTATTTTTTCTACGCGTTGAAGCAGACTTATTTTTGGTTTATATCTAGGATTATTCTGTAAGAAAATGAGATAATGTTCATATAACATTGCGCCGTCTTAAAATCAAATGAAAAATTTGTACTCTTCTTATGATTTCTTGTGAGAAAATATTCGATTAAATTTTTATTCTTTCGAGTAATTTATATGCCTTTAAAATGCGAACAAAATTTTGTCGTCTATTCGAATGATGCTAAAGCAAGATGTAACATATTTTTTCATGGTGTTAAAAAGATCATTTCTAACTCATAAATCTGTGAATTATTACCGGTTTTCTTATGCAGTGTATATAAGAAATCATGTATTGAAACTAAAAGTAAGCGCCGTTCAACTCGTTTACATGTCAAACACAATCAGCTTCTACCAACAGCAAACAACTCTTCTTCTCGTTATTGATTCGTTCAGGCTGAGGGCGGTGATCGGATAAGTCTTATTATATTAAACGTTCTGCAGTGTATCCGTTTCCTGCAGCCACGTGAAACGGTCGCAGCATTCCGTATGTACGCCGTTACCATCGACGCCGCCAGCGCCAGCTTTCACCTTTCTACCGTAGGTCAAAGTGGTGAAAAAGAGATGAAGAACGAAAAATACTCTCGGGTAACCTTGCGTTTAAATAATTATCTGCATTGCATCACATAGTAAGGAAAACTTTTCCATTAGCCTCATTCTCTCGCTTCGGACAGGCTCTAACTAAAGCTGGAGTTCTTCTTACCTTACTCACCACAACAAAATCACCGACCGGCCGCGCTCTCGGCTCTCAGCATATCCTCCTCTCTCATACCACACGATACCAACTACCCTGCACCACCCACAACCGATGCCGTATCATTCGTTCCATCGACCTCACATCAGTGATACCCCTGTACCACCAGTAAACCGTTCTAGACAGTAGCGTCACCAAGTGACAACACTTCGAGAAACATTTGTTTCTTTAGAAAAAATGGAAGATTTTTCTTTCCGCTAACTTTTCTCGAGTATTTTTGGCTTATAAGTATAAATGCTAATGCTGAATGCGTGGAAAAAACTACGCTCAATAAAGTAAAAACTCAAACAAAAAACTGTCCTTTCTAAACATAGAACTTCACCTCTCTCCCCACACGATTACATTACCTACACCCATGAACGTTTTCGCAGGTTAGAACCAAGTCACGACACAGAACATTCCCTAAAGCAATAAACGATGTTTCGTGCGACGATTTCACACAACATTTAAGTATGTAAATATAATCAATCTGAAAATAACGTGAAAACAAAACGAAAGCGAATAGAAGCGCCCGGCGAATGGGAAGTGCCTCTCCCCGATGCGATAGCGTGGTGGCACGTTACTGCGTGCGTGCAGTTAGTGTCAGGACCTCATAATAGTATGAACGACTGCAGGCTAGCGAATACGTCCGGGTAATGGACGGTTATGGAATTTAGACTGCAGGATTGAACAAACATTCACTTTATTGGCAACGTAGTCGTACGATTCGATAAAATGTTCTTTTAAAACGAAGTAGTTCTAGAATGTTTAATTTCTGGCAATTTTTCATAATTGTCTTTTTTAAAAACATTTATTTACAACAACTAATATTTCTTCAATGATTTTTGAATAATATGTATTGTCGATGATCCTGACAAACAGAAAACAGTTTTCTACTAAAGGCCTCGTGAAAATACATTCACTGCAAACAAAATAAAAAACAAATATGTGTGAAAATTTTGTACTTTTCAATAATCTTCGAAATTCCGTAACATTGTAACCAAACTAGGGACAGATCGAGTTGCATGAAATAGAAATAAAATGAATTAGAGCTAAGTTGCATTTTGGACTAGAATAGGCCTTGACAAAATTAATCATAAAGCTTGTGTTATAGCCATTCACTGACCAAAAAAGCTTCTGTGATAAGATAAGACTACCGGCAAGTTGATACAAATTTATGAGAGAACATCGAATTAAACAATAAGACGACATTTATAGTGTCTACGGGAATGCAATACATTTCTAAATCAACCCTTTCTATTTTGGCTAAAAGTTTACATATTTCCTTTGTTTGACTATAGAAACAAGACGCAAAAAATGCACAACTTGCATTGAAAAATAGCACATGAATGAAAAATTAATGGTCTGCTTCAACCGATTAAACAAGGCATGAAACGGATAAGAAAGCAAAGCAGAATAAAATCCATATGATTGTCAGAAATAACAAAAATGAGGAACATCTCAAAAATATTAAAAAGGCAAACATTTCACAAACAAACATTTCAAACGTTTGAAATATAAAAAAATTCATAAAATCTTTAAACTGTCAAAAATGGCAAAAACACTTAAACTAGAAAAAGAATATATGGATGAATTTTCTTATCATCCAAACCTGAGATTTAAACCGTTTTGTATTAATTATTGTGCTTCCTTTTTCCGACATCAATGTATGTCTGTGCACTCGATTATCCTGAAGAGCGTAACCTCAATTAGAAATAATCACTGATAGGTTCATCTTGCGGTGGTAGTGATACGAGTCTTAAAATTAATCCTTCGTTTAGCGAAACTAATCCTCATTGCGCAGCTGGAGTTTTCTGGATATACCGTGTGGCACGCTCAAGGATGCACAAGTACGAGTCTTTGATCATCTCTGGCTTTATTCGATAGGGGTTGCTGGCTGGTACAGGCACACTAAGCCATCCCCCTAGAACTCCTTTGTGTGGTCACCATTTGCAACAATTTAGTAAACATGTGCATCCGAACAAACAGACATGCAGACCATACCGTTTTCGGTAGAGCTGAAGCCGAGACCGGGCCCCAAAGCCACGGTTTAGGTACTACACATAGATATATACGAGCACCCTGGGAAATGAGATTATGATAAACCGCACTAATGAACTGCCAGTCGCAGGTGAAACCGTGTTTGACTCGTGTTGTTCGGTAAAACCAATGTCATATTCTGAAAACGAACCAAAGTACTAAAGAGCTGCGGCTGGTGCGCTGGCAACAATGGCTTCACCTGGAGGCGATGATCCACAGTTTTCTATTCATCGGAAAAACAAATTTGCATTCTTCATTCATTGCAACACTATCCTCACCGCAAGCAATTGAGGCTGCGGCGCGTTTGGTGTCAGACGACAATTTGCAACAAAATGAAACAAAATTTGGTTTGAAGTTGAATGGCGTTGGTTTGCAACTGAATTCAAGTACATTTAAAGTACATACATTGTTTTGAATGTTACATCATTGAATATGCTCTTGATGTTGAATTTTAATACCCAACAAATTAATAGATTTTTGTGTTTAAATTCAAGACATGACAACAAATAAACAAGGAGAGGTATAAAACTCATTGAAACTGACAATAATATTAAAATTGGAATTGCATTCGATGTACTATCAACAACAATTAACAAACAAGTAGCAATGCAGAACAACACGAGCCACATCGGCTCTAACCTTCGACGTGAAGAAGAAAAATGTTTATGTTGTGTTTGGCAGTGCTAATGAAAATCATTTTTTTTACTGAAACTCTACGAAAATTGCAACCAATCTTTTTAAATTTTCATTTCTAATGAACGCAGCACACTTTCAGATATGTTAGATTTTCATCTTTGTAACGCAATAAAATTGTCTGTAAATGCAACCAAATGACCTGCGTCATAATGTTACGCCAGCAAACTCCATTCATGGCAGCTTGTCTCCATTTTTTTGAGCAACGCACACTTTCAAGATCGTGCTCCACTTGGTCCAACCACCTAGCTCATTGCGCGCCTCTACGTCTTGTGCTGGCCGGATTCGAGACGAATTTTTGCGGGATTGTTGTCCGGCATTCTCACAATGCCCATAGAGGACTACCGGTCTTACAAGCATCTTGTACATGGTTCACTTGTTACGGGGGCGAAGTTTACCAGATCTCAAGGTCTTGTGGAGTCCGTAGAAGGCACGACTTCCAGCTACGATACGTCTGCGAATTTTTCTGTTGCAATTGTTGTTTGACTTTACCAATAATCCGAGGTACACAAATTCGTCAATCAATTTGAATTCATCTCTGTCGATCAATACGCTATTGCCTATGCGATTCATATCGCGCTCGGTTCCCCCTGGTAGCAGATACTTGGTCTTCGACTTATTCATTTTCAATTCAACCTTTTCTACTTCACGTTTCAGCTTTATGTACTGTTCAGTAGCCGTCTGGAACCTCTTTTCCGCAAGGTCCATGTATTCAGCAAAATAAATAAACTGGATGGATTTATTGAGGATCGTGTCCAGCGCGCCAAACACCGTACGGTCCAGAACACCTTAAAGCGCAATGTTGAATAGGAAGCAGGAATGATCGTCGCCTTTCCGAAATCTTTCGCGAGTTTCAAACGGGGTTGAAAGCGCACCCGAAATCTTCACATGGAAACTTGATATTCGTAATACTGTTGGAGGATCTGTCGCAGTGTGAAGATTTGGTCCGTTATCGATCGCCCAACCACAATACAGGCTTGATAATTTTCCATTCACCTTCTTGCTAGCGGTAAGAGAGGACGAAAGGCGATCTGAGAGAGCACTTTGTATGCTGGTGCAAACATGAAGCCTACATATCCAACTTGATGAGCTCCGCTGCGATACCATCTTCTCCAACTGATATGTTGTTCTTGAGCTGCTATTAGCATGATTAACTTCACTTATCGTGGGGGCGGAATGTCTCCCTCATACGCTACTGACGGATTCGTTCCTCCTGCCGTCTTGGTCCTTTACCTCTACGCCATTCAGGTGTTCGTTGTAGTACTGTTTCCACCTGTCGATCACCTCACGTCAATCCATCAAGGTTTCTCCATTGTTATCCCGATACATTTCGGCTCGCGGCACAAAGCCTACGCGGGATGCTTTCGATTTCTTTTGAAATTTTCGTGTTTCATGAGAACGATCCCACTGCTCCATTTCCTCTTCTTTTCTATTTATATCGCATCATATTTTGACGAGTCTTTCGCTGCAACATCAACAGCGTTCTTCTCGTCTAGAATCGTCTGACAATCTTCGTCGAACCAGCTGTTACGTCGATTCCTCTCGTCGTACCCAATAACTCCTGCAACAGGAGTTGGAAGCCTTCGCTGACTGGTGTCAACTCAACCGGATGTGGTTGAACTTATCCAAATGCTCGGTCATTTCGTTCAGTCGCAGACGCTCCAACATCAATTTCAACTACGCCTTGGCAGGTATACAGATGAAGCGCCAAACTGAACTTCAAAAATCATGTTGCATACATCGTTTTGAAAGCCTCGTCGCAACTAGTATTCCTGTTTCGCTTTGCCAAGAAGTTTAAAAACGTTTACTGCCTGAAAGCTTTATACTGTGCAATTGTTCGGCCGTTATTGGAATATGCGTCTTCGGTTTGGGCACCCTATAATCAGGATGGGAAGAACCGCGTTGAGGCTGTTCAACGCAGATTCGTCCGCTTCGCTTTACGCCAACTTAGGTGTGCAAGTCCACGCCACCTACTCTGTTGTGAAAGTCGTTCCTTGCTGTTTAGGTTAGAACTGTTGGAGGATAGACGCAACTTGGCTAACGCGTTCTTCTGATTGCTCTTCACTACTTAGCTCTTCGAACATCAACATACGCCGCTGCAGCTTCCGATCACACCCGTTCCTGAGAATCTCTCGGGCAAGGACTGAATATGGCCGTCATGAACCAATGAGTAATATGTCTCGCGTGTTTAATAGCTGTTACCATGTTTTTAGCTTTAATGTGTCTCGCGAAGCGAACAAACGTAGTTTCAAGCGCATTTCGTGTTAATTTCAGCTATTATTTTTAGTGAGGTCATTGGGGTAAACATATTAGGGGTCTTCACATCGAGCTCGTATACGAATACCCAGCCGTAAAATATGTATCTTCCATTACTCGTCAATGGAGGTGAGTATTTTTACGGCTGGGTATTTGTTTACGAGCTCGACATGAATACCCATATTATCTGTTGACTGAAATAAATAAATAAATAAATACCACCTCTCGCTGCGCTGTTAATAGCTGCTTTTACAGTACTTCAGCAGTCCTCTAGTGAGGGTTTTGTGAGCTCTCCCTAATCCGACAACGCTGCCTCAAGGCTTCGCACGTACTTAGTGATGACTTCGAGGAGTTTAAGACTCTCCAGGTCATATCGTGGCGGATGTTGTTAACAAGCGAAAGTCTTTGGCGCCTTTTTTTTTTTCATTAGGATACAGTGGTCAGAATCGACGGTAATATCGATAATATCCGCGAGGTCCGTCAATAAAAACGTGATCAATTAAGGCCTTGCATTTCCATGATCCGAGTTTCCAATCGTTTTCACGGCTGGCTTGTGGGTTCTACGCCAAACCCCTGTATCGCCGGAGGACCATCGTACCATCGCACTGTTTAGAGTCCCACGCTGGCACTAGGGCGTTGATCGGTTGCCCCTAACATGGAGAACAGACGCTGTTTTGAGCCGCACCATCTTGGTGAACAGATGCTTGGGTTGGTGAAGCATTTTTCCTACCGCCGAAAATGGTTAACGCGCCAATGTTCGCGTTGCACCCGCTCATTTAGCTATTGTCCAGGCTCCGCCAACCAGCTTTAACCATGTTCCATCTGGCAGTCTATCGTAATCATATGACTTGTGGAGGCGTGAGATAGGAACTTGTGAAGGCCGGAGCTAAGTTTTCCGCTCCTTCCAGGTTAAAATTTATTAACTTCTGATCGAGCGTCTTGATAGAATATGTACACTACACATTACACTTTTTATCCACTTCACTATTTAGTTCTATCACTTTTCACTTATCACTTGCATATACGTATTTCAACGCTTACTTAGTGCCTTCGTCAGTGCATATTGGAACTGTGGAGGCAACCTTCCAGGTTGCCAAGTCACCGTTTGAAGCCCAAGAAAGAACATTGCATGAAATTGAAATATTTCCTTGTAATGGTAGAAAGAAACGCTAACGTATACGGTGACTATTTTTCACTTTCATGCAAAAGCACTAGAAAATATGAACCGTTGCGAACCAGAGTGGTCTATGTGCCATCGAGCAAATTGTTCAGGAGAAGCAATTTTCGAAAAATCTCTGAATAAAATTCTGTTCAACGGATTCTTTCAAACAAAATGTTATAATATAAAGGTTATGAAGTGGTTTAACATTGGGATACATAAAATTAACAGTTTCTTTGCGAAATCGGTGATTTTATCTCACCAATGTACATAGACCACTCTGAATGCATATATATATATATATATATATATATTCGCTGGAATCCTCGAATCGTTTCGGAACAGAGTGGTCTATGTACACAAATTCGGTAAATGACAAAGAAAATGACGGTAAATTGTATAAAATGGCTAGTGTCACATGTTATATGATACATATAGCATGTCACATGTAAGATGTCACGTGTTACATTACATGTAACACAAGATATTACATATCACATAACATTTTTCGTGTTACATTACGTGTAACATGTTACATATCACTTGTGACATGTACAAAACAAGTGGAATGTTCCTTATCACATGTAATATGCTACATGTTACGTGTTACATGATAGTATTACATCGATTTATGTACATAGACCACTCTGTTCAGAAACAAAACGGCCATTCTGTTTCGGACGAATTTTCAACACGGAATAAATCTGCTTTAAAATTCGATTTTCCGAAATTTTCTTAATCTCCCAACTTCAGCTTCTTGAGTAGATGCGGTTTATGCAAAAAAACTCATTTTCGAAAAAAATGGTTTTTAGACCACTCTGTTCCGCAACGGCTCATATATGTATGTAAATGTAACACACTGTGTACTACACTAGATTTACATGAATGCTTAAATTCAATAAAGGTAAATTCACTCTTTGGGTTCTAAAATATTGTTGTTGTAATTGAAGTATTAAATATTAAATTTGACGTAATGTTAGTGCTTAAGAAATAGCGAAATAAGAGAAATGACTTTTAATATCAAACAATTCCATCACGAGCAATACCGGGAACGTTAAAATAGTACGATACCACATTAAAATTATGTTGAGCTCACATATATCGATCAAAGCAGGTATAGCTTTAAATAGTCTTCGAATTTCTTTTCGTTCCATAACTTTTGAACCACATATCAAGTTGTTATGAAGTTAGTTATTTGTAAGTTTAAGAGATAACTCGTTCGTATGACACTAGTTATGTTAAATAAGTCGTGTAATCTTTGAGATAATAGACTTTCGTTGTTATTACAATTTTATACATAATGGTTGCTTAAGGTTGATTATAATCGAATGAAATAGCAGCCAAATTATGAAACCACTTGTTCAATCATAATTCATCAGTTAACCCTTAACTAGCCCGTTCATCTGATATCAATATTGTTCAAATCGGTTGTGTACTTTCTGAGATAATGAAGTTTCCTGATTTTCACATTTCGATACATTACAGACGAAGTTACAGTCCGATTACAGTTAAGTTCAATAGGGTTTTATGAAGCAGCTGGAACTCTCATTTGACACTAATTTAGTGTAAATCGGTTCAGCCATCTCTGAGAAAAGTGAGTGAGTTTAAGTTTGTGAATATTTTACTTTTCATTGCTGGATTTCACATTTTTAAACATAACAGGCAAAGTAATAGTCCGATTGCAAAACAAATCAATAGGGTCTTATGGGATAACTAGACCTTCTATTTGACACTAATTTTATGAAAATCGGTCCAGCCATCTCTGAGAAACATGAGTGAGATTAAATAGTCTCGAGAACACTTTTCTTTCCATAACTTTTGAACCACATGTCCAATCTTTATGAAATTCGAAAGTTACGGGGTTTTCAGGTAGCCCGTTTATTTGAAATTAATTTTGTTCAAATCGGTTGCGTAGTTTCTGAGATATTGATGTTTCGTGATTTTTACATTTTGATACATAACCTCTAAACTAGAAATCCGATTACAATGAAATTGAATAGGGTCTTATGGGGCAACTAGACCTTTCATTTGCAATTAATTTTATGAAAATCGGTCCAGCCAACTTTGAGAAAATCGAGTGAGATTGGAAAAGCGTTACACACACATACACACACATACAGAAAATGCTCAGCTCGTCGAACTGAGTCAAGTGATATACGACATTCGGCCCTTTTGAGCACTTTTATACCTTTAGTTTTTGCAGCGATTGCTATACCGCAGACAGACGTCCAAGCAAGAACAACATTAATCAAAATTTCCGTGTAAATTTTCAAAGTAAATTGCGTTATAAATCACTTGTACACTAGCGCCGCCTAGTGACCTTATCGCTACAAAACATTTTCTTTCGCTGGTGCACGAGGCTGGCGGTACTGGTAGCGCTATCTGGTTACGGATTACTACTACAAAAAACTTTACACAAGTTTGGAACTCAGCTTGGACGTCAGTCTGCGGCTATACCTTTCTAGGAGAAAGGCAAAAATTGAAAATCGCGTGTAAAAATTGGAATCAAAATACGTTTATACACTAACGACATCTGTCTTGTGGTGCCCCAGCTGCACTGCATAAATATTGCCGTATCGATATTTTATCGATATTAGTGCTTGGTTTGTAGGTGACGAGAGCGGCACATAGCGGAAGCATTACCACTTACTGCTAAATGGCGGATGCAACTTTTACACATCTTTTGAAAATAAGCTGAACGTCTGTTCTCTGTGGATATTATATAATAGATGTTATTCGAAAAATAAAAAGTGGACACGAGATTATTGCAACACAAAGAACATAGTGTCAAACATTGCATATTTGTCGCATATCGACTCAAATTCAGAGAGTAGTTATATACATTATTGAACATTAATATATACATAATTGAACTTGGTCTACATGTATTGGATCAATTTTTGAATGTTCCTTGATGAAACGCTCGACACCTTCGTATAACACCATCCATTAGAGTCTGTACAGTTGTATCCAGTTCCTTTTTATCATTTTTCTACATGTCACTTGTACTTTTCAGGTTCTTCTAGGTCTTTCTGAGTTCCATCAAGATCCTCCTTGGCATGGGCGTAACCAGAATTTCAAATAGGGGGGGAGCAAGTTCTTCAAAATTTTAGAAGTAAAAAAATGGTATTTTGAATAATAGAAATAAATACTAGTGTTAAGTGGTTGTTACATCAAGGCCACCAGTGATGAAAAGTTGCCCTTGACATCAGAGTGGAAAATTTAATTATTCTTTGTCCAGCCTCGAATAGAAATAGATGTTTTTTAGTAAAAACTCTTAAGTTCATTTAAACCTTTGGACATCTCAGTGATCAACACTAAATTTCATTTTTTATTAACATTTAACTAAACTAAACTGTAATTTAATTTACACTAAACGTACCGTAGAAAGATAACAATAACAATGTCGTTGATTAAAAACCATCTTCCTTTTATCCTCCGCAAATCGCTCCAGCACTAATTCAGTAAATTTTTCGCGATTGCTGTTAACCATCTGCCGATGAACACTCAGCAAGCAGAGAGCACTCAACCGCTGTTCAACCATTGTTGACCTCAGCCAGGTTTTCACCCGACGTAATGTGCTGAACAAGCGTTCAATCGTGCATGTTTCACATAGTAGAGCAAGTGCAATTCTAATTGCTTTCTCAGTCGCAGAGAAGAAAGAACGGGCTTCACCTAGCAGGTTTATAAGGTCCAGCTCTTCCATGTTCTTACGGTCTGCTCTCATGCTGCTGCAATGTTGAAACCAACAAAAATCCAACAAAATTGTCAACTTCGTAAAAAATTACGAAACTTTCGGTTTCGCGCTTGAACTCTTCCAACGAGATGCGTATTACGTTAGCGGGATGCAGCAAGGACAACTCGTAGGCAGGGCATACTCCAAGCTAGTTGATGCAGGCGGATTTGCTCGGAACTTTCGCCGCTGTAATGTCCTTGGTGAATCAACTGAAAAACCTGTGCGAATCCACGCAACATAGGGCAAGCATTTCAATCAATTATTTTTAATCGGCTGATACTTTACACAGATGTTTCTATGGACCAAAGATGTCGTTTTATGCTATTAGAGTTATTGAAAACAAAATTCTGCACCAATTTCAACAACTAGGGAGGGGGCGGCGTTGCCCCCCTCTGGCTACGCCTATGCTCCTTGGTCTTTCTGAGCTCCATATCCCAATACGTTTCGATAGGCCGAAGCTTCGGGAAGTTTGGCAGATTCATGCCTCCTTTCCCTTACCCCCCCCCCTCAAATCCGGGCCAGAGCTCCACTCTTGTGATCCAACGTCAACTTGTCCTTGAACCTTCCAGGAACTCTTGAGACGGTCAAATTACAAATGTGAAACATTTTTTCCAACCCATGATGGGAAAGCTCAGGATTTTTTCCGCCCGTTTACTTGAATAGCTTCCATATTGGCGGCAACGAAACATACAACTGTCAAATTCACAGCATGTAATCAATACATTATGAAGACAAAAAGTTCGAAATTTGGGTAATTTCCTTCGTACAGGAAAAATGTTACAGCTAATTGAAGGTATTGCAATAATTTCATGTCCACCCTTTAACAGAGCAAAACATTGAAAGTTAAAATCCGTAATGTCTACATCAACATCACACATGTGCTAATGTAGTTTGAGAGAATTTTGATTGGGTAAAGGACCTTAACAAATGTTATTTTTTAAGTCAGCACTCCTATTTTACCTTTCTATGCTGTTGTTTTTAGATTCGCCTTTTTCTTATACACTTTTTTAAGGAATACGCGTGGTATTTAAAATTGTTTGTATAAATTCCAGACCGTGAGCAACACTTTAATAGAGTTTGGTGCATGTCTATTGATTTTTTTGTAACGAGGGAAAACCTTCAATTTCTGCATAGATAATTGCCAAACAATAACAATTGAATTTTTATTTAGGTACTGAATAAGAGTTTGAACAAACGTCACTCATTTTTTTTCAACATTTGAGAAAAAAAATCAGATAAATTCATTCTTAAATAAAAATTACCGAGCACTTGAATCGAGACTGTTTAAACCCAGAAATAATTAATTACCTGGGCAAAAAACGTTTTTAAATGTAAATAATATTATTCCTACATATTTATTTACAAACCTTCGAGTTGGTCTCGAGGTACGATGCTAAGAACTTCTTAGTAAGAAGCCTAAGAAGCCAGTCGTCGTAGGTTCGAGTCTCGGCTCGGAAGAGACTGTTAGTGTCAGTAGGATCGTAGCGCTAGCCCCGCAATTGTCCTGTACATTAAACAAATGGCTGCGAAGTCTCTGTATAATAAAACAGAAGGTCGAATTCTGAATTGGAATGTAGCACCAAGGCTTTGGTTCTTTGCTTTTTATTTATTTACAAATGCCAATCAAGATTGACTTAAGGAAAATAAAATATTCTGAAAACGATTTTTTCTTGAATATGTAAAACAGTTATCCCAGTAAGGTTTTTCTACATGCTAATTGGCCACGTGTCACTTATAGTGTTCGACATCGGACCGGGTAGGGTCCGGTAAAAGTCCGGTCCGGTCCGGTCCGAAGTCCGATCGGACCGGGACCTTCAAAGTCCGATTTTTTTCCGGACCGGAACGAAGCCATCCGGACTTCGGAACGGACCGGGTAATGCTTTCCGGACCCCGGACATTTTCGGTGAAAAAAAATTATTTAATTTAAGTCATAGAACGCAGCAAGTTTTTCATCCTTTTTGATTTTCTTCGCTGCTTTCATTAAAAGTCAACCCATATGGCCTTGCTCGCCTTTCTAACCTGTAATATATGCTTTAATTGATCACATGGTTCTTATTAAATTAGAAAGACATTGATTGTTACATTTTGTCTGCTATTTCAATTTTGCTCCTGCTATCACTTCGAAACGAGTGAACAACTGATAGACTCGCACAACTTGTTCTGAGTTTGTGCTTTATTCTAGGTGGTCAGCGAACCGGGAAAACCGGGAAATTTATCATGTCCATTTTTAACATTATTTTTCATTTACATTTCTGTTATATTAGTTCAACGCACTATACATTTTCTTCCATCTCACAAACACTGGAAGGCTCAAGAAACCATTTAGTTGGTCTCGAGGTAAGGTGCTGGATTAACAAGCCAGTCGTCATTCGTTAGAATCTCAGCTAAGAGAGACGACCGTTAGAGTCGATAGGATCCTAGCGCTAGTCCCGCAATTGTTCTGTACACAAACAGTTGGCTGCGATTGTTTTTCTTTAATTTGTCTCCCTTCTCATTCGCACTGATTAGGGTTTCAACAGTAAGTAGCCATCAAACATCAAAACAACCACCACTTTACAGGATCAACGTCTAATGTCATTTATGGCTGAGTTTGTTTCAAAGTTATGTACCGAATTCTTCACAATTGATGTAAAAATACTCTTTAAAAAGAAACAAGATTTGAATCTTGGGTTACAAATCGCCAACAAAAACCTACAAAGCCCAGGGAAGGTAAAAACTTCAAATTACTAAAAAATATTTTGAAGGTCAGAGAAGTCAAGAATGATTCCAATAAAATTTTATATGTTAACTTGAAATAGGCAATAACTAAACTATGATAAAAAAATATTTTAAACCTGAAACAAGTAATGCCTCCACCAACCACACTGGATCTGGGTTCAAATCCCAACGCCATAGGTGTCGATGGTTGTGTGGTGACGTTATTCACTCACAATCAACCAAAACTGATTTAGATTCAATCCTCCGGAGATTTTCTGAGGCAAAAAATCTCTGGGTTCTTCTATCGCATGGGAATGTGAAGCCGTTGGCACCGGTCCGTTAATCAACGGATCGTTAGTTAAGATTCTAGTTGAAGTCGCCTCCCCGGGTGTCGGTTATTGACATAATAATGGCAGACCATCAGAAAATAAGCAAAAATAAAAAAAATCGTAACCTAACCCATTCCCGGCGTATGATGCCATATGGCATTACCTGACATTCAAACTTTGATTTAAGTTCAACATTTATACTTGAAAATTTACACGAGGAAACTATTCAGCATCGTTAGAGAATTGATGCTTAATATGCAATACAGTTTATGTTAATTATGCATATAGTTGATTAGTAATAAGAGTTTAAAGTTCATTGTTTGAGGTACAAAACTGATTTTTCTCCACCGGTAATCGGTTAAGCTTAAATCCGCTTGAGAAAATGTCTTGAGGCCAGAAATTTCAAAAATTGATTTTAAAGAATTTGCGTTTCAAAAACCCGATGCAACGAAAATAATTTAAAATTCAATTCAAAGTTTATTGAATAGTATTCTAGAGGCTTAAAATGCAGAGCCTGTCTTTGTTTTTTCTCAAATTGCTTGCATACTCCTCTAAAATCAGAAAGACATATTTTTCAAATAAAAAAGACAAAACTATAAGGGCCATTGCGGAAATTATTCGCCAAAAAAAACCTGGAACAATACCACGTAAGGATAACAATGGTATCAAATTAGTCCTTTCTATATTGTCAAGACAATAACTGAGCCTCAAGAGATCCTTAAAAAAACGGAAAAAAAATTTTGAACGACAGAAATACACACAGTTGTTCATAATTCAGCTCACAATTGTCATGAAACGTTTACAGAGACTATAAAATGATAAAAGATATGTTCAAATGTTTCTAAAGTTCTCGATAAAAGTCAGCAATCAGATTTTAATTTAAAGCCAGAAATGCACCATAAATATGAAAAGAATTCAATGATATTATAAAAGTAATAAATTCAATTTTTTTAAATAGATTTTTGTTGAAAATTCTGAAATCTAGAACGCGGAATCAGAATTATCATTTAGCTCAAAAAGGCAAAAATTGTTTCTAGGTAGCAATAAAATTAAATTGATTTAAGTCTAGAATTTCAAATAGATTTTTGTTGAAAATTCTGAAATTTAGAACGCGGATTCAGAAAAAAACAAAACAATCTTCTTGTTTAGCTTAAAAAGGCAAAAATTGTTTCTAAGTAGCAATAAAATTGAATTGAAGCCTGGAAGAAACTAACAATATCAATTTGAAATCAATTTCAAAACTGAAGTGTGTGAACACTAGGAAATGGGTAATAATTAGGTTGAAAATGCAAAAATTTATTCTTTATGTTTATATTTATTCTTAAACAAATTTAAAACTGCCAGAAACGGCTATCATTGCAGATTCAAGCAAGGCGAAAAACTATCTCGATTCGAGGTCAAAAAAATATGTGTCAATTATTTTAAAAACTCTGAAAAATAACTAGAATGTTTCCTCTTATCAACTAAAAACGACTATGAACAAGTTATCAGGAAACAAGAAAGAAATAGTAAAAAAATTTAAAGTCAATTCAATAAAAAAAATTTAAAGTCAATTCAATTTAAAATTAGGTTTTAAAAGAGAAAATGAACTCAGAATTGGGAATTTAGCTAAAAAAATTGCTAAATTTTAGTCTGACGAGAAATCAGAAGAAGAAACTCTAGAAAAGATGCCAAATTGAATTTAAAAAAATCCACAATCATATTTGAAATTCAATTTAGAATTAGTGGAAAATAAATTTTTATATTTTATTTTTAAATAAGCACTTTGAATAAGGCCAAAATCCGTAACAAAGCTTAAAAACAATTAATGAAATTTCATAAGGCTTGAAATGATAGAAAATGATTTCAAAGATTTGTCGTTTCCGAAGCTCAACAACAGCCAAAACAACTTTGAATTAAATTCCAAATTTGTAAAAATATATAATAAAGGTTTGAAAAAGCAGAAACCAGTCCTACAAAACGCAGAAAATCTCAACCAGAGAGTGCAGAAAGTTACAAATATTGCTTTAGTTAAACAGTTTAATTAAACCAGTAATTATTTACGTAAGTCTAAAATGACAGAAAATTGTTCCAAAAAACGGTTCAAAATAAATAAAAAAATTATGTGAAAATATTCTGAAACATGAAACACAAATTGATTCTAAATTATATCCTGATTTTCAATCTCCCAGCTGGTCTCGAGGTACGATGCTCACCTAACAAGCCAGTCGTCGTATGTTCGAGTCCCGGCTCGGGAGAGACTGTTAGTGTCAGTAGGATCGTAGCGCTAGCCCCGCAATTGTCCTGTACATTTAACAGTCGGCTGCGAAGCCTGTGTATAGTAAAACAGAAGGTCGAATTCCGATACGGGAATGTAGCACCAAGGCTTTGCTTTTTTGCTTTTTTTTATATCCTGATTTTAGCTGAGTCAAATAATGAAAATATTAGCCATGAAAAGTCGAAAAATCAATAGCAAATACATGTTGGCCGAAGAAATTAACCCTTTTTCAAGTTTTGAAGTGAAATAATGATTTTAAAAACAAGTTTAGTAAAGCGGGCAATGTATGCAGTTTTGCGAGGATGAAACCAGACGGGACGAGAGAAAAAATTTTCTAAGCCTAGAAAAGTCACACCTTCTGTTCCCGTTCATTTTCGCATCCTCGCAAAACTGCATACATTGCCCGCTTTACTAAACTTAAAATGTAAGTCACATGACAAAAATGAAATAAGTTCGTAAATTAAAAACAAGATTCTCTCACAAAATTATTTTGTCAATAAATAAACATGGTTGAACTTATATATTTATGCGTTTTAAAACCGGGAAAACATCAATTTCTAACCGGAAAAAACCGGGAATTTGAAATTGGAAATCTCTTGGCCACCCTGTTAATTGAATGCCATCGGCTAAATTGGTGGAAAGTGAGTTACAATATACATAATTTTTTTTTTCATTTATGGTGTTGTTTATTTTCTTTTCATCATTCAGGACAATTCTGAAAGATTTCCGAACCTGTCGTTAATGGCAAGAGACGTCCTGTGTGTTTCTGCATCGAAAGTTCCACTCGAAAACAAATTTTCTTCGGGACGGGTCCTCGTCACATCACGCATAAACAGACTAAGTAGGAAAAGAATCCGGCAGCTACTTTTACTAAAATATTGGCTTAAATAAATGTTCCAAAACTAGGAAAATTGTAGAACCAGCCTTTTTTGTTACTACACTCCAAATTTTTCAATTAAAAAAAATATTATAAGAAAAAACAGAAAAACAAATCGCAAAACATGATTTGTATTGTATTGATTTAGTCAAACATTTTTAAACATGCATAAATAATATTTTTTTCACTAAAATAACGCTCTCGAAAAAACTGGCAATTTTTGTTCCCGGACTTCGGACCGGACTCCGGACCGGAACCGGAACGAAGCCAATCGGACCGGACCCAAATCGGACCGGAACGAGCTAGTTCCGATATTTTAGCGGACCGGACCGGACCGGAACGCGGACCCAACGTTTTCGTTCCGATGTCGAACACTAGTCACTTATGCTATTATTAGTTATTGATTTCGAAAAACCAACATACTATTTGTTTCTGTCACGCCATGAAGAATCAGCAGTTTGGTCTGGTATTTTTGTTGCAGTATGCCAACATTTTACCGACTACAGAACTAGATGTTTTTCCCGTTTCACATATCGTGCGCTATATTAAGGGGCAAAGCAAAGGGCAAAAAATAGTACAAAAAGTTCGATGGTTGAAAAAACAACCACATTTCATTGAACTTCACTCGTTCCGTTTGCTCGTATGTTTTGAAAAGGGGTAAGCTAGATACTGCGTAATGTTTCTAGGAAGTTCGCACTAACGAAATTTAAAATTCGACTATGGTAACTGGTAATTACTTTATGCCTGAATATTAATAGCGGAGCACTACAATTCGCTATTGAAAAAACGAGGCTTAAATTGCCCTTCTTCACAATGCATTTCGTAATATCCAAACAGCCCCATAGCATAGCTCATGGCTCAAGGCTCAAGGTAACCCCTCGGAATTGCGCGGCGGTGAATGCTAAACAGGAAAACTAGACTAACGAATGCCAACCTGATTCTGTGCCTTTTTTTTCATCAACCAGTAGTGACGTGAAGTGTTTGCATTTTGAAATAGAACCTCTCGTGTAAGGTTTAGAAACTGCTTTCAACATGGTTGCGGCACCATTCTGATTCTTCAAAGTGCATATTTTCATCAATTGAGAATTTAGCGTCAAAATTGTGAAACATACAAATTTATGCCTATTTGAAAAGATTCCACTTTTCTATCCTGTTTGTTGTACTATTATAGTACGATGAAAACCAATCTTACTAGGTAGATACATAGTCTCATCACGATTTAATCATGACTTCAAAAGAAATATACGATACGAGTTTTTTCGGACAATATTAAATATTTATTGTATTTGCTGCATGCGAATTAATTGTTTTTGCAAGATGAATATAGTATTCAATTCTGTCATTGCAGATTCAAAATAAGTTGTTGTGGAAGAAAAACAATCGTTACAACAAATGTTCTCATTGTACTTTAAATATCAAATTCTTCCACCGGAAAATTCAATAAATTGTGTTTTCGAACTCGACTACTGGCATACTTGATTCACCTGAGGCACAATGTATCCATGAGAAGAGTAACAAATTATATTTTTAATCTGTTTTATCCAGTTTCACATGCAACAATATCAAACCACATAGATTTTTAAAATGACCGAACTCGCTATTGCACCGCCTGGTAATCATTTTTGTGTCTGCTTAGTTGACAGCTTTTATGCACGGCATGGTTCTATTGAAAATGCAAAGCTTTTTATATCATTTGCCACTGGGTGAGGGTAAAGTGAAAGTACTGATAAAAAAAACTTTGATCCATCTAACTGTTAGACATTGACTTTTGAATGCCCTAAGCAAAAGATAGAAGAACAAAGACGCAGTTCCATCTACCTTAAAATGATCCTCAATGAAATGTCGTGCGTCACAACGTTCGAATTCATCTCAGTTGGCATTTCATTCCGTAGGCTATCCGTGCACTAGAACGATGGGATTTGTGACATGAACGGAAAAGCCGGCCGCACTTGGTTCCGGTCTATTGCAGCCTTTAAAGGCGAAGAAAATAATCTTCCTGGCAGACTTGAATCCGTTTCCTCAGCAAAGCTCGATACAAGAGCTCCAGCCCTATGTTCCAAAAGTAGCGACAGGCAAGCGAGCGTTCGGGAAAGTTCAGCCCAGAAAACAAATAAAACCAGTCTGTGTAGAGAAATAAACTTAGCAATAAGGCTACCGAGTCGAGCGAAAAGCAAAATAAAAAGCATCGGTTGAACGTTGAAAAACAGTTACTCTGCTTGAGTGCGGGAAGCTTACGGTGCAAACAACAGCATCATAAGCAGCATAGGAGGAGGGTGAAATTAATGAGAAAATACAACATCCGTCCACCGGTACGAAGCGTTCTATTTCCGAGGGTGAGTATTGAGCCTTGGCTCAGCGATATTGTTCAAAGTAGAGTAAAAGATGCACAACGACAGTTTGGGATTAACCGTTTACGATGGGCGGTGCTGTATATTGACGCGATGACTTCGCGAAGCGGAGGGCAAGGCTCGAGTAATATTGAGCTTTTTGATGCTGCCGAGCTTTCCAATTACAATAGAAAAATAATCAATATTGCTATCGAATTAATACCAGGTTTTCCGACGATTGAAGATGTAACGCCGTATTAAAACTTCTTCGACATTTTACGCGCAGCTCAGCAATGAAGTTTTGTGACCATGGTGTCGAGTTGAGCAATGTAAAATATTGATTATCACTTAGTATATTTTTGTACTGGTGTATTCAAATATTGGAAACTATAAAAGGTGTTCATCAAACGCTACAGTTTTATTCGAGCCGTAAAATTTATTTCGACCGCTTTAAAATGTTAGTTCAAAATACTTTTTGATGCCTGCCAAACGGATCATATGGGAAATGAATGGCAATATTTAAACTTGAAACTTTATCTTACTTTTCATCTCGTATTATGCAGATAAAGTCATAATTTACATATCATGGAAATCTTCAAACAAAAGTATACCGTTTTTACCGCCGTATAAACTAGCAATCCACGAATAAAAATTGCACGCAAAGTTGTAAACACGTGTGACAAGTAGAAATAATTCCATTCCTATGTTTGTATAATGAGTAAAAATTTGAGGTCAAATGATATAGGAGACTATGCTCATTTCGCATCTTTTTACAACTAGTTTGAAGCGGGTTTGCCCACTAACATCAGTATTAGAATGAAACGGCATGCAGTGTTAAATATGCGAGCTAGCAGAGTATGAATGTGTCAGTGCCATTCAGATAGATGAGCGCATTCATATGCTCGCGAGCTCTTGAATTATATTTTTTTTCAACACCCAAGTATCCCTTTTTGTGTGCTGGTGTACAATCTCACTTTCAAGGTGTAAACAAATTGTTTTATTTAAAAATAAACCGTTCTGTTAGTCTAGAAGCGTTTCCCACTTCATATTTAATTCGATTTTTAATAGTTTGTGTTATGCTAATCCCCGTTATTAGATTTTCTTAAACCGTAAACATCAGAGGTAGGTGTGGTTGGTAAGCTAAGACAAGACGCGACCTAAGACAAGGCGCGACAGCTGGCTTCTTATTTTTCTTTTCGTAACGGCCGTCATCCCCGTCGGAATTTTTTTGAACGTTCCATACCGTTGATGCCAGAATGATTATTTTTAACAACTTTTGCAGGTCAATGAAAATAAAACAAATTAAAATTGCAATATATAATACTCAATTCTTATTTATTATTTTATTTTATGTTCAATAAAGCATACTTCTATTATCAAATTTTTTCTTCCTAAGTTTCTTGGTACCCAAATTTTTTGTTTCTAAGTTTCTTGGACTTCAACCGAAATAGTAATAAACGATTAATCAATGCATTTTTAAAGTTATAACAGTGAAATACATTACTCGGTAATATTATGTACCTTGCATACTTTTGCATCATTATTTATGAACAATTATAATAGCTAAATTATGACTCTCCAGCATCACTGCTTTACCGTGAAAAGTAACCTCGTTGTATTTTCTACGTGACGATTGCGTTATCGGATTCAGCCAATCAGCAGCCGGTTCAAATTGGTTGCATGTAACGGTGACCAGCTGTCGCGTCTTGTCTTAGTTGGTAAGTTGCCACAGCAGTGTCTAATTAAACGCTGAAACATTCATGCTTATTAAGTTTAAATGGCAATCGACTTGATCCGATCGAATAGAAACCTTGAAGGCATGAAGGCTTAGATTAAATTCACGAATAACTTTATTCAGATAAATTTTTAGGAAATTATTCGAACTTTCTTGTTTCTGATTTTACTCTCAACTGGTCTCGATATACGATATTGGTATAACAATCCAGGCGTTGTTTGTTCGAATTTGTGTGTGTTTTGTTTGTGTAAATTAGTGAAAAAGGAGGGAACTAACACTTTAAAACTTAAAACTAAACAACATTGTCTGAATTTGCAACATCATAACTAGGGACAGTGGTAAATCGCGATTTCGCGATCAGTCGCGATGACCGTATGGCATTGTCTCTTTTACTCTTTTTGATGGATCTGAGTCTTTCTCAGATAGCAGCACTGCAGTATCTGCATAACGGATAAGGAGAACCATTCGTTCTCTCTCTTTTGTTTCAGCGTGTTACATCTCTTTTGTTTCAGCTCTACACATTATATTTAACTTAGCAATAAATGGGTATCTTTAACACCCCCAGTGTTGAGTTTATGAACTTATTAAGTGCCAATCGATCATGTTCTTATTATATCCCACACGTGGAAGCCGCGAAATCCAGCATCGGCCGCGAAATTTACAAAAACCCGCAAAATGCCGCGAAGGAATAAAAAACCGCAACATTCTATGCCAATCATGCACACCAAATTTTCATTGCTGGAAACCAGCAAAATTTTGCTGATTTTTGGTGTGCTGTGTTTCCAGCAAACTGTTCAGCAAAATGAAATTTGCTGATTATTCAGTAATGCTCAATTGCATAAAAATGACAGATCGTTTGCTGCATGTTCAGTAAAACAAAATACAAGTTGCTGATTGTCAGCTATGACAATTTGCTGTACATTCAGCAAAGCATAAATCAATTTACTGGTTAACCAGTTAGTTCAAGGGAACCATGTTTCCCTCAGGCACCAGCTTCCATCCGCCCATCGGATCATAGCCAAATTACTGTTGAACTAGAGATGTATTATTATCATTTCAACCTTTAAGTTCATCTAGCCCAACAGTGACTTAGCTATGGTCCCATATCCGCTATCAGGAGCTTAGAGATGATCCCGTACCAGCTGCACAGCGATTTGGCGCGTTTTACTAATGTCAGCTTGACGTAAAATATTTTGACATATCAATTCTTTCGCTGGATTCCAGCAAACATTCATTTACTGTTTTCTGTTCAGCAAATAGATTTGCTGTATTTTTGCGAATCACTGAATCGATTTCTGGTTTTTCAGTAAATTTATCAATGAAATACTGGTTTACAGCAAAAATAAAATTACTGAACGAAATTCAGTAAACTGTAGAACTGAATTACAGTAAACTTTTGAAAAAAATGCTGTGATTCAGTAAACAAGTGATTTGCTGATACACTTTCAGCAATGTACTTTGCTGAACCATAAAGAGAATTTTTGGTGTGTGAAACATTCCGATTTTAAACCTGCGAAACTCATGAAAACCAGCAACACGGACAAATTTGAGAATTAATGGGCACTTCGATGGTAACGGGAAGCCTTTTCCTTCGTAACCAATGAAATGAAATAGTACTCTTAAAACGCGATTTTGTCAGCCTGGAGTGAATTGTCTTCGGGCGGTTCGGTTGCTAGATCCTCTTCGAGCAAAGATTTTGGCGATTGGTGACCTGCATGATAGAATTCGTCAGTGTGCAGCCATAAAATCACAGTTGCAAGATGATATACAAAGCAATCATCCTCAAAAATACTTGACAGTAAGATTGGTATTTTAATTTTTGTAGATATTTGGGTCGCGGACGAGTTGTATTTTGAGCTGTTTTGATCTTATTTTCATAGTTTTGGATAGGAATGTCACGGATATCCGCATTAAGGTAGAATAAAAATAAATGTTAACTCCCATGCACTTTTCGTGTCCCTTCCCAAGAAATATCGCAGGTTTTAAAGTTTTTACAAGTACAAAATAAGTTTTAAGTGAGCCTCCAAGAGCGTCATGAAACATAAACTGCTACTTGGGTTACTTACCTTACCAATCAGTCCCAAGCCGTGGTGTGGTGGTAAGAGTCGTTTCCATTCAACTCGGTCCATGACTGCAGTTCACCAGCTCTGCAGTCTGCGTCAGGGGCGGCGGTTCATGTGGGTAGTGTGGGTAGTAGTACCCATTCGGAAAACGTCTCTGTGGTTACTTACCCACACGAAATTATCTCCCTCCATTGCTTACTACCCACTAGGGAAAATAATGTGACGCCGGCCCTGGTCTGCGCAGGATCCGTAGGTCGTCTTCCACCGGTTCGATAACCTCATCCACATCTTTACGACATGCCCAGCCCACCGCAACCTGCCGATTTTAGCGGTGTTTCGTTCCGTTCTCCATCTCCACCGAAGATGGTACGCAACACCTTTCGCTCGAAAATTGCAAATGTGCGTTGGTCCTCCACAAGCATAGTCCATGTTTCATGGCCGTAGAGGCCTATCGGTTTGATCGGCCTGTAGACTTGATGCGATCGGAGCTTCCTCCGAAGACCTGCAATAATGCGTTGATGAATTTCTCTGCTGGTATCGATGTCAGCAGGTATCGTGAGCCCCGGTACACGAACACGTCGACCACCTCGATTTCATCACGAGCAACTTGATTTCGGGGTGGGATGTTAACACTGTCCTCTCGTGAACCCCTTCCTTTCATCTACTTCGTCTTCGATGCACTGATGACCAGTCCAATCCGTTTGGCTTCGGCCTTTATTTCGGCCTTCACAAAGATTCGTGCCACCATGTTGATATCGTCGGCGAAGCCAAACAGTTGGACCGACTATCGTGCCACTTGTATTAATCTCCGCTCTTCTCATGACACCTTCCAGAGCAATATTGAACAGTAGGCACGAGAGACCATCACCTTGCCTGAAACCTCTTCGAGTTTTGGAAGTGCTCGAGGGTGCCCCCGATACTCGAACTACACACATCACTCAATCCATCGTCGCTTTGACCAACCGCGTTGGTTTGTCCGGAAATCCATATTCGTGTATAATTCGCCATAGCTGGTCTTAATCGACAGGGCCGGCGTCAATATATTTTCCCGAGTGGATAGTAAGGAATAGGGGAGGTTCATGGGTGACAAAAGCGTAGCCGGGGGGGGGGGGGTGGTATGACCTTCTGATACCTGAACAAAATTTTACGAAAAGTCGACAGTGCATCAACAATAGGGTGCCAATGGAATGTTTAAGACAAATTTCATTTTCGAATTTCGTTCAGTAGTCATGTTTCCCATCAATTTCCCATGGAAGGCAATTATATAGGCTCATTTGCAAAAGTAATTCCACGCCCTTGCGAGTGGCTTTCGAGAGTTTACCGGAACATTCGCCATGGTGGACATGCGCGTAGGCATGTTTTTGAGTTCTTTCTTCGTTCTATTTATCAATTCCTCCTCAATTTTCGCGTCAAGATTGTTGAGGTTGTCTCACACTTCTGGTTTGTCCAGAAACTCTGGATGGGATGCAGCTGGGGAACGTTGGCTGGGTTGGCCGACCTGGGTACCGCATCGATTTTCATCCGCTCCATCTCCTCCAACGATTGCTCCGAGTAGTGACACCAGATCGAGCCAGAGCACCGCGTCTTCGCTCCTACGGTATTTCTCGATAAACGGAGCAACTTCCGGCAGGCACTTCGTACTATAAATTGCCGTGAACGGGGAAATTTATGACCGGAGCTTCTCGCTGATTGTCAGCCACAGCAGCACCTTCTCTGGGAACTTGGTGTGTAAAATGAATTTCACCTCGGAAGGTCACTTCCTTCGTGGGAAAAGTAAAATATGGAGTGCCCTGCCAGTTGTTGTCATCCAGGGTGAGATAGGTCTCGGCGTGGACCACCATCATCACGTCACGATTCGCCGGAAAAATCGACTTGACCATCGAGCAACTCCGAAACCAATGGACGGACTTAAGCTTTCTGATGTCCATTTTCGCCAGCTACTTTTCCACTGTTTGGCCGGATGAACCGACCTCCCGATCAAGCATACGCAGCGATGTAGCCACTTCCCCCTCAGTATTCCTCTTCCGTCCGGAACCGGTCTTTCTTTCGATGCTCTGATTGTAGTCCAGCAGTGCCAAGATGTTGTAGATACCGGAACAAGCGTAACCGGCCTCCCTTTTCCGTACGATGTCTGTTTTCGACGCGACGGGGTAACGTTCTTTGATCGCGCACACTTCTAAACGGAGTAGCTTCACTGTTTTAACCATTATTGTTAGAGTTTGAGTCATTTTTTTCTGCTGACTCATGGGTTACTATGATTGATGCTTCATGGGTAGTTTCGTCAGTGCGTGTAAAGGTAAACTCATGAAAAATCGGCCTTTTTTAAGCACTTTTTTCAATGCTAATGTTAGAACTCAACAATTATGTCTTCTCGAAAAAGTTTCCATCGAAAATTTGAGCTTTATCGAACTTGTGAGAGGGCTTCACTTACAGTCGTGAAAGTCTTACAAATTTGATTTTACAACCTAAAAATGCAAAAGAGTAGTTCTTGAAGTTTCAGAAATCGATTTTTTTATAGCAAATTTCTTAGAAATGCATGAAATGTCTAGAACTGATACTGTTTCATATAAGTTTGTTTCAAAAACAAAAATTAAATTTCAGGGACATGGAAACTTTTGCATTGGGAGACTCGAGTTACACCAGAACACACAAGACACACTCCCAGCTCGAACATTTCCTTTATCGATCAAAAAACTGTAACTTTGACCACTTTGAAGCTCTACTTCCCAAAGTCCGATTGAGCTCAAATTTGGCATGGGAAATTTTTACGAGAAAACAAAACATTAGAACTCTATCGTAAATGAAACAATTTAAAAAAATAATCCTTTTCTCTGAGTACCGTTACAACTTTACATAAGTCTGTAGATTTATAACCTCTCGCTCAACGATATCCATCAAAAAATCTGTCGCTCGCAACAGTACTTTTTTTTGGTTTTGTCCGATAGTTCCGTGTGGGTAAGTACCCACATGGATATTTTCCGAGTGGGTACTAGTGGGTAAATGAAACGCCGGCCCTGTTAATCGATTGTGTCGTCGATGAATAGATGATGTGCGGGCACGTTGTGTTCGCAGCATTTCAGCATAACCTGCCGAACCCCGAATATATGATCCGTGGTGGCGTGGACACCCATGAATCCTACCTGGTAGATTCCTCCGATCTGCTTCGCAAATGGTGATAGTCGACGAAAGAGTATTTGACTGAGTACCTTGTAGGCTGCGTTCAGCAGTGTGAATGCCCGGTTATTGCATCACTCCAGTTTGTCGCTAACGTTGTCTTCTATTCGTGCACCAAGATCAGTTACCATACCGGCCCCACGCTCTACTGCATCGCCTTTCAGATGCTCATCGGAGTGCTCCTTCCACCTTTCAATCACTTCACACACAAGTAAGTTGGCGTCCAAGCTCCTGTTTATATCGGCTTGCGTCACGTAGCCTTTACGGCAGCTGTTCAGCTTCTCGTAGAACTTCCGAGTGTTGTTACCTTGGTGCAGCTCTTCCATCGCTACGCGGTATTGGCCCTTTTGCTGTCGCTCCTTTTTTCGGGAAACTGAGTTTTGGCTGTTTCGTGCCTGTCGGTATCGTTCCATGTTCGCTCTCGTACGGTGTTGTAGCATTCTCGCCGGTGCTATCGCCGTCAAACCAGTTATTCACATAATTCAGAGCCTTTGTATCTAGTAGCGCTACAGCAGTGCTCCCTTTGGCGAATCGGATGCTCCTCCAGCTACTTTAAGAGTTGCTGCGCCAAGCTGCTTTTCCGTGGACCCCACAGTTGCTCGATATTTGGTCGCGGCGTTCAACTTCGGCAGGTGTTGTACACCGTTGCGAGTTTTGAGCGCATGCACACAGTTATTAGGTAGTGGTCCGAATCTATATTTGCACTGCGGTAGTGTCGGAGAAGAACCTGCAGTAGATTAGAACGTGATCAATTTGATTCTATGACTGCTGATCGGGTGATTTTTGAGTGGATTTGTGGATATCCTTGCGGGGGAAGAAGGTACACTAAAGTCGCTTTTTTCGCGGGGAATACGTGCCGCGCAAAAAGAAACCGCGTAAATTCCAGAATCCGCGTAAGTAAAAAAAATACCGCGTAAATTCCGGAATCCGCGTGAAAAAAAACCGCGTAAATTCCGCAATCTGCTTGAAAAATCCGCGTAAAAAAACCCGTGTAAAAAGGGACCTTAGTATACTTCAGACTACCATACCACAAGGGGCTCCAAAAGTAACAGACCGATGGTCGCTATCATTAGACACGGCATGCAGGCTAGCTTGGCCGATTACTGATCTGTACATTGCCTCTCATTCTACCCTTTACGTCCC
Organism: Wyeomyia smithii; assembly: GCF_029784165.1. Taxonomy (NCBI): domain Eukaryota; kingdom Metazoa; phylum Arthropoda; class Insecta; order Diptera; family Culicidae; genus Wyeomyia; species Wyeomyia smithii. The sequence continues at coordinate 188,693,561 of NC_073696.1, forward strand.
CAATGACGACTTTCAAGTCCCGTCGGGGGTAGCTATCGTATTCGTGGTCCTAAAATTAACTTCTCAAATCGACCGGTGGAACTATACTTTCGCACCCGATTTATTAAGGTTCCATTCGATTTTATATGGAAAAATCCACTTTTTCAAAACTTATTTTCTAGAGATATCCAGTTGGCTCTTAAATATAAATCGATACATGATATTCGTAGAAAACTTTCCTGGGGAAAACTCTTCTGCACACCGTAGGCCGCTCAGCTAAATCCACAGAATTCTTCACGCTTTTGCCAGGGTTTACTGGGTATTCTTTTCATTTTCGACTTTGACAGTATGAGACCGTGCGTTGTCATGCAGTAGAGTCACTTTTTCGTGCTGCTCGCATTGCGGTCATTTTTCGCGCAATAATCGTATGAATTGAATCGATACCGTTCCCCAGTGATGGTTTCGTTCGGTTTCAACACCTCTTAATAAAAACCCCGGCCTGGATCCACCAAATACACAGCAGCATACACATGCAACGTGTATATTCGACCGAGCTGACCTTGCTTTAAGTTTTTGCAAAACAACACTATTGGCGATCGCTATTTGGCCACTTAGGCGTGTTCTGGCCACTACTGGCCGAGTTCCGGAAATCGGTTCTGGGAATGGTTCCGGGACCTAGTTAGCGGCATATAAAAAAACTCGGACAGGAACGGCCAAAACACGCCCAAGTGGCCAAATACCAATCGCCAATAGTGTTGTTTTACAAAAACTTAAAGTTTGATATGTCGCAAGCAAGGTTTCGCTACCATTTTTATTCTAGCCTGTGTCTCTGGAAGGGTACTTACCCCACGGTTCCGCTCGATAAATCCGGAACAACGGAAAATTTCGAAATGTCCCCTTCTGCCCCAAAAACTATGATTAATTTGTGATCTTTTGGAAAAGTTTCGATCAAAATCGGTTCAGATCTTGCGGAATGGCAGGTAAAAGTATTTTCATCTTTCCGGCTCCGGAGGGGTCGGGTACGCAAGTGTTAAAAAAAAATTCTTATTTGCGCCTGGATCAGTTGTTCACAGGTGAAATAACGACACTCAACGTTCCTTGGCTTCAAATCGTAATCGTAATCTTTGTTGCATGCAATCGTTTGAAAATTACTTGACGAGTAACCGAACACATTGAAGCAAGCTGTTCCTGCGTTTGACATTTTTTTTTTGTAAGATTTGGACCACTGCGACCATTGTTTTGATCTTTTGTGGTACTGCGTTTGACATGCAAATTCATATATCAATTCCAATTGCGTTTGACATGCAAATTCATATATCAATTCCTCTTATTGAACGTCTTCGAAAGTTTTTGCCCTTCCTTCACGCGGGCAGTTGTCAATATCGAATTTACCATCTTTAAAGTGACGGAAGCGGTCACGGCGCGTTGTTTCATTCAGAACAGCATTTCAGTAAACTTTTTTTAGCTCTCGATGCGCTTCAGAGTATATGACGTCACAATAATATCACTTTGTTTGTTTACCATATGTCTCAGCTTGGTTCATTATGTCTTATATATGTCAAAATCGTCCTGCACTCACTGTTGGTGCGTTGGTTGTTGAGAAATAACGATAAGTTAGTTGCGCGCCGAATACTGTTTTAGTTTTCTGGCTTTCACGGTGATACGGTTTAAATTTGTATCTTGCCTAGTAAAGCAAAAAACATGACGCATGCAAATTTTCATCGCCTTTCAGAAAAACCATTTCCCACACTTTTCAAAAGTGATCAAATGCATTACATCGATTACCGTGCTGGATCGAAATCCGTACACCTAAGCACATGATAATCTTCGACGGTCAATATAAAACCAAGAAATCACATATTGTTTTAAACTGACATGTTTAGTTATAGGTCTACTTATATTTCATCACTATTCTCCAGCAAAATAATTAAAATCACTCCGAAACTCGAAAAAATCATGTTTAAATAGAACATGTTTTGAATTGAAATCCGTACACAGTTTTTTGTCTGAATCAAAACCCGTACACTTTTGAATCGAAATCCGCACACACGCGATATAGACTGGATCAAAGTTCATACAACAATAAATCATACTCCGTATAGATGAAGAAGTACAAAAATGAACATCTTTTATTTCTAATTTATCTTTTAATTACCGAATAAGTATATTTTGAGGATCAACTGGCTCCTAAAGTTTCACACGGTTTTCTAATTTTTGATATCAGCTGAAATAGTGCAATTTTCGTAACGTTTCGTAGTAACTGGAACGCCGGAACCTCTCGAAGCTTCCCGGTACGACTTTCCCTTGCGCACCTCAGTCACAGCTCGTTTAAAATTGTTTGCCGTATATTTATACTTGTTTTCTTCCATTATAAGCTGAAAACAAAAAGAAAGTTCAACAATATATGCCTGATACACACGCTGTACGGATTTAGATTCAAGCAAATAACAAGAATCAAAATCCGTACGGCACAGTTTTTGTTGAATAAATACAACTTACACTATTCATTAGACAATATACAGCTCGAAAATAACAAGGACTTACCTTTTCCATCAATTTTAAAAAGATTCACAGAGTAAAACACTTATATCCCACTTGAAAATCGTTTTTATCTGAAGAACGTTTCCTTAGTAAATTCTCTAACGATACAACGAAATGACAACTGAAACCGATAAACGATTGATTTTTCATTTTTAATATTTTTATTTCATGGCCTACTGGCGCATAGTTTAATTTAACAGAAGGCCAACAGCTCCACGCACATGTACATGTAACTATCATATGAATTTTCATTTTTATAATGCTTAAAACTGAAGAAAAACATCAAGGTGTACGGATTTCGATACTGTACGGGTTTCGATCCAGCACGGTACACTGAACAAACGCAAACGGATAATAACAATTTTGAAAAACCTGCAGGTAGTAATGCCAACGATTTTCGTAGTTTCTGTTGGTTTTTCCCCGTCAAAGTTCTAGAGGTATTTGGGTATAATGTTTCAACTCCCATGCCGTTCTGTTGGTTTTTTCCCGTCAAAGTTTCAACTCCTAAGCCTCACCAGAAAACTGCTAGGCAACGCACCAATTCATATCAGCTAACAGATTTACAACACAATCAAAAATAGATTGCTATTACAAAGGCATCTGTACCACATGACAGGTTCGATCAGCGTTAAACTAATCGAATCATAATCGTGTGAATGACAATCGTATTATCGAATAATAAGCTACCTGAAGCGTGAAAACTCAGTGGAAGTTAATTTGATGAACGCCTGCGGTATATGAGTAAGCATGATTGTTGGTCGGGATAATTATATTTAGTCCTGGTGCTTCCGACGTCCCGACAACGTCGTCCATAAACTGTTTCGTTCCAACAAAGGAAATCTTTCCAAACATACAACACGAAATTAATTATATTGGCACTAGGTTTGTCTACTTTAATGTTTTGCCTATTTATTTCAATATACTCCAAATTCATCTGCAATGTAACAATGCTGTAAAAACTGCGAACACGAACGACGATATAAACTATGGGTGTGGGAAAATATTCGTCTCATCGAACTGGTACGATATTTTTCACATATCTATATCCGATAGTTTCGATAGCCCTTCAACTAAAGGACTCCGAGCTGCTCACCAACACCTCTCGTGCCTATTATGTCTGAGATTAAAAAAAAAAGCTTTAACATTATATAACATTCAAAATGGTGTTCTATGCTGAACGTGTTGACTGCACCCACATATTAAAAAAACTAAAAAAAAAACATAATCAAACATGACTCAACATAAGCCTTATACATACGTTATATTCTTGCTTGTATCTACGTCAGCATGTTGTCCCGATTCTGAACGTGCACAACACCCTCTGCAATGCATAACTGCACCCCATTTTGGGAAATAGGAAACATTCAATAAAATTTGGTTCTTCTCTAAATCATCTCGTTCTGTGCATCGCAGGAGAAAACGTCAACTGCTGCTGGCTTGATTAGTATTCAGCTCACGCCAATCATTTCGGAGAGGACACACATGATTTTTCGTTTTCCTTCATAAAAATGAAAATCAGTACGTGCGAAAGGAAGAAAAGCTCAATAATTTACGATGCTAAATCCCGTGACAGTCGTAGAGCGGACCGAAATGCAAATCTCATGATACAACATTGGTTTTAGACATGGGCGCAACTAAGGAAAATTTCTAGGGGGGGCTAGTTTGGAATGGACGGTGCTTTCTAGCAGTACACCCGTACTAGTTGGCATAAAATAGACCCCAGTGTGTTCCAAGGCATAGAACCTTATCCCTACCTCCACGTTGTACCGACTGGGAACTTCACCATCGTTGTGCTCCAGGAGCTTTGCCGGAAAAGAGAGAAGGTACGGTGAATTTATGGCAGGGCACAGTGATCTGCTCGCACAGCCTGCACACCGTGACGAACTACAACGGCCAGCTATACGCCAATTTCGCAGCTTCCCGCGAACTGGCAGTCCGAAGTCCTTTGTTTCCTCGAAAGGACATACACAAAACCACATGGTTCACCTGACTAACGTATAGTAAACCAAATTTACCGTGTTCTCATCGACGGCCCGTTCTTCGCAGACATTACCAACGTACGCACCAATCGCGGTGCGCATATTGGCTCGGACATGACCACTTCGTCGTCTAGTGCGACGACGCATGGAGTTGACCCTCCGCTGTACAAAACCCTGATATAACCGGTAGTCTTTTATGGAATCGATATAACGACGCTTTTCGCGGAGGTTCTTAATGCTCTTGGAGTTTTCGAACGGAAGGCGCTGCTGACTATCTACGGTGGAGTACAGACAGACGACGGATAATGGCGACAGCGCATGAACCATGAGCTGCAAGCGCTGCTAGGAGAGAACCCATGGGCGTAGCCAGAATTTCAAATAGGGGGGGGGGGGGGCAAGCTCTTCAAAATTTTAGAAGTGAAAAAAATGGTACACTACGACGCTTTTTACGCGGGTTTTTTTACGCGGCTTTTTTTTACGTGGATTCCGGAATTTACGCGATTTTTACGCGGATTCCGGAATTTAAGCGATTTTTTTACGCGGCACGTATCCCCCGCGTAAAAAGCGACTTTAGTGTTTTTTTGAAAAATAGAAATAAATACTAGTCTTTAGTGATTGTTACATCAAGGCAACCAGTGAAAAGTTGCCTCTGACATCAGAGTGGAAAATTTGATTATTCTTTGTCCAACCTCGAATATAAATAGATGTTCTTTACTAAAAACTCTTAAGTTCATTTAAACCTTTGGACATATTATTTTGGCGACGAGGATCTCAAGAATCCACGAACATGGCAGAAGATAGAGTTGATTAGCAGCCGCAACAGGGAATTCAAGATTTGATTCACAAGATGGCCCAAATTTTACAGCGGATAGCGGTCCAGCAGCAGCAGCGTCAGTATCAAACCCCGGAGCAGATTTTGGAGTCCCTCTCATCGAACATCACCGAGTTTGTCGTCGACTAGGAAAACGGAGTTACGTTCGGACTTTGGTTCAACCGCTACCAGGACCTCTTCGAGAACGATGCAGGCCAGCTGAATGATGCGGCGATGGTACGTTTACTTCTCCGGAAGCTGGACACCCATTCGCACAGCCGCTATCTCAACTACATCCTATCAAAGCTTCCCAAGGACGTGAAGATTGAAGACACAGTCAAGATTCTCAATACAATCTTCGGGCATCAAACGTCAAACGTTCCGGAAGCGGTTCATGTGTCTTTTCACGATTGTTATTGACCATCTGCGATGAACACTCAGCAAGCAGAGAACACTCAACCGCTGTTTAAGTATTGTTGACCTCAGCCAGGTTTTCACCCGACATAATGTGCTGAACGAGCGTTCAATCGCATGTTTCCATGGTAGAGTAAGTGCAATTTTAATTTTAATCAGTCGCAGGAAAGAAAGAACGGGCTCTAGCTAGCAGGTCTATAAGATCCAACCCTCCAAAGTTCTTACGATCTGCTCTCATACTGCTGCAATGTTAATACAAAACTTCCACCTCTCCAACAAAATTGTCAACTTCATAAATAATTACAAAATTTTCGGTTTTGCGCTTGAACTCTTCCAACGACATGCGTTATACGTTAGCAGGATGCAGCAGGGACAATGCGTAGGCAGGTGCACTATCTTCATCGTACCGTGTTTCCAGTGAGGTTACAAGAGAATCAAGGTAAGGAATTGTCACAGCTCGGTTCCAATACTCCAAGCTAGTTGATGCAGGCGGATTTGCCCGATACGTTTGCAGCTGCAATATCCTTGGTGGATCAAATGAAAAACCTGTGCAATTCCACGCAACATAGCGCAAGCATTTCAATCAATTATTTTTGATCTGGCTGTTACTTTACACAGATGTTTCTATGGGCTAAAGATGTCGTTTTGTGAAATTGAAAACAAAATTCTGCACCAATGTCAACATCTAGGGGGGGGGGGGGGGGGGGCAACATCTAGGGGGGGGATCCATCAGTCATTCGACGTGATTAAAATGAACACATAACATATGGACTGTTGCTGGCAAGTAAAACCAAGAGTATATGGAAACCAACAAATGATCTACATGCAATTCAACGTTGCGCTACAATACTACAGATCATTACATCTGGCCGGTAAATAAACGCATCAAAATTCAAACACTGTTGTTTGGGAACTGCTCGTTTGTTGGTGTCCATATGAGCCGTTGAGAACAAAAGTGGTACATGTGCCATTAAGTAAATTTTTCAGGAGACGCGATAAACGAAAACACTCAAATAGTAAATTATTTTCAACAATTTTTCCCAACATAACTGCACTAAATCATTGCTGGAAAGGTGTCAAAAGACGGTACATGAAAGGATAACGAGTTCTGGTTGAGAAACCTACACAAACTTCAATGGAAAAACATATACCACTTTTGTTCTATGGGAAAAATAATGACAACCAGAAAACGTTGAGAGCAAAAGTGGTACATGTCCAGTCTAAGTATGAAGGATGCATTTGCTCGCTAATCTTAAAACATAGAACATTCATATCTTCAGCAGAGTTGTTCAAGTGGTTGAGTACTATAGAATGATGATCTGTTTGTTAAGGAATTTTGTCACTTTGTGGCGCTAGTGTATATGGAACAGAAGACATTTCAAATAATCTAGATCGAATGGGGCCAATTCAAAGGAAAATACCCTGGTATCTTTAGAATTGCTATTTGGTCGATAATAACTACCCAGGTTCCAGGTTCAACTTTCGGTAGACTACCGGGTGCCTTCCGGATCCAGAAATACCGTAGAAGGGGAAAACTGAAAATTATTTTGGCTATAACTCTGGTATAAGTTATCAGATCTCGGCTTTTCTTTGATAATATGGTATATTTTTGCATGTGATAGTTTCGAAGAAAACACGGAAAATACTAGGACCTGTTCATTAAAGCAGACAGTGTATGTAGTTATAGGAGCGACAAATGAGTGAACTGAAAATATGATACAGCCTTGGAAAAATATACACCGTATCCAGATGGAACTAGGACCTGTTTTTCAAAATTAATCTCGTTTACGGTAATTCCGGATCTTTCGGAGGGCTATCTGATTGTAAATTTGAGTAACATTCTGTCATGAGATCATTTATTTTCTTCTGGGAATGGTTTAGAAAAAAAGTGGGACTGTTCTTAAAAATTAATCTCTTTTATGGTAGTACCGGTGGTTCATGTGATGGCCATCTTGGAACATATTTCGTTAAAAGATCATTTTCCTTCTAGAATCGGTCTCGAAAAAAAACAGGAAGCTTTAGGAACACTGTTGAAAATTGACATTTTACGCTAGTTCCGGATCTTCCGGTGAAATCATTTCGTTTCTAGTCAATCCCGCAGAAGCAGTTTCGAAAAAATGAGGAAGCTCTAGAATCACTTTAGAAAAGTGATCTCAATTACGGTATTTCTATAACTTCCGGAAGGCTATCGGCGGCCTGCCTAAAGCCAAACCTGGGTCCAGTGTGTAAATATATATCTATATCACAGACCTCAGAGAGTTATTTTCTGAATTGGCCACAGCATACGAGTTGATACTGAAATAGATAAAACTCTTTCTGTTACAAAATAGTCACGAGTACACTAGCGCCACGTAGTGAGAAAATTCCAAAACAATAGATCTTCATCTGAAAGTACTCAATCACTTGACCAACTTTGCTGAAGACGTGATTGTTCTATATCCTAAGATCTTCGACTTACAATTCATCTAATATGCACAGACTGGACATGTACCACTTTTGCTCTCAACGAAATGGTGATTATGTTAATTACCAAAAATTGTTCTGGCTATACCTTTGGTTTAGGTTATCAGATCTCGGTTTTTCTTGGATATTCTAGTACGTTATTGCGTTCTGCATCAATTTATGCATAAAACCCAAAAAGTGTAAAAATGGCACATGTACCACTTTTGCTCTCAACGGCTCATATATCCTTGGTTTTACTTTCCATAAAATATTATTTCACGGTGCGGACATTATTAACCATGTTAATATTCCATCAGGCCAATTATCTGAAGAACCGCAAGAGTCACTGAACAAAGTGATAAAACGGTTCAGGCTAGATCACACGCGAAAAATTTCACGAACTGTTACTAACGGTGATCTTATACGTCGTCTATTGGTTCCTTAAGATCCAGTAATTGCCGGCTTGCGGGTCAAACCGCAAAAGAAGCATTAAGAATTTTCAAAAGATGCTAAGCTTATACTAATTTTCACATAGAGTGAAAACGAGACAGATGAAGATGAAATAAATAATTAACAATAAACATTGCATTTATGTGTTTATTTTACTCACGTTGAATGACTAATGGAAGCACCTATCAACAACTAAATATACCTAAGAAACGTTCTCACTAATTTTGAAAGTATTGCGAGTTATCTATTTCATAAATTTTCAATTCATCGTTCATTAATCAGGTAGTTTGTGCATTTTTGTATAGAAAACCCCAGAAACATACATACCTAAAACATCACTCTACTAATTCATTTATGAATTGTCAAGTATCAAAGTTTAATTAGCTTATAGTACAAGGTCTAAGCTTTAAAAAAAGTATTTGATGATGTGCACCGGTTTGCCTCTTTCTCCCCTATACGCATTTAAATCTGGAAAATAATTTAGTGAAAAAACGCTCTAGCTCAGTATAGAACGATTGTAGCAACATGCTATCTTCGAAAGAAACCTGTGTTTTTATGTTGGTCATATTTGTCTAGAACATTATGTTCTTAAAAAAACAATATTTAAAAAGTTATGCTAGAAAAACTAAATTTGAGGGGGTTGACAGCGAAAATGCTTTGTATTTCAGTAAATAGACGTCATAGAAATTTAATATCTTCTGCAAAGTTTCATATTTTGAAAAGTTCTACAACTTTGCTAAAGAAACTATTCATGTATCTTCGCTGTATCAAAAGTTAGATTTTTTATTTTTATGATAGTAGGCCATGATCAAAAAATTTTCTTATCAACATTTCCGTTATATTTTTGTGAATAATTCTTATGAACATTGTCTTTGGCTAACATCAACTGTTTGAGTACAAAAGAATTAAGTTCGTCAAATTGCCATTTCCGACCACTGTGCATTGTTGTTTCTACCGCGGAAAACAAGGTGTCTGAACTTTACTCAGGCGAAGTATTCAACGAAAGGTTGCATTGAATATCTGTCCGTGGTAATGAAATTTTGTAACTATACCTGATTTTGGGAAAGAGGCTACACGATCAAGCTGAAATTCAGAAAATTGATTTCCATTGGCATTCTATTGTTTATGTCATTCGATAAATAACAACTCGAATGTTTTTCTCGAAATTACAATTGACTAAACCACGCAACGGTTTATTTAAACAGCACGTGCGTTGCACGGTAAGTGGTATCGCTTATGACAGCAGGAAATCACCTCATTTTTATGTTGTTCTCTATTCTCTCCCTTAAAAATTGCCAACCACTCATATCCCACTATATCATGAAGAAATCATAGTGAAAAAATAAGAAGTAAAAATTATCAGTGATACCTTTTAATGCTGTGTCGTAAGGTAATTTTTAAATGTTGAAGATTTTCTGCAATTTTTATCATTAAACTCACACATTGATAGACCATTTGCGTTGGCTCGTCCTTAAGATACCTCATATTGGGTCGTTCAGCGTCATTAATACACATCTATCAAATAAATTGAGTCAGCATAAAGACCAGAAAACATTCTGGTGATTATTATCTACACTCTGAAAAAAATCCACGTAAAATTTACCGGGAAAAGTGACTGATTCTCATCCACCTTCTTTTCACGTAACTTTTGCCGATTCCTCGAAAGCCGACCATGTGTCAGTGTGTTAGTGTCAATCAACCAGGTGTCGGTCAGGTAATTGTTACCTGATTTTTACGTACCTTTTTACGTGATATTTAGGTGAAACCATAGATAAAACGCATAAACCCCACATGATTTTCACGTACTTTTTACGTGTTATTCAGATGGAATCCACGTGATCTTTAAGTAAATAAAATACATGGCGCATATGACAAATAAAATTTAATTTAAATTTTGAACAAATATTTACATTCTCCGAATCGACATTTCCGACAGGAGAGAAACAGGATTGGCCGGAACGATTTGCAACCGTTCATCCGCAGCTGGAGCCAGAGATGTTTTGCTCGAGACTACCTGTTGATGATTCCAATCGTTCCGGAAAGAATTCACCAACTGAAAATTCAAAAAATTTATATGTTTCTTTTGATAATATGAATATCATTCTGGCTACTTACTTTGCGTGTTTTCCGATATTGAATTAGCTGGAGCAGCTCAGGAGTCCTTTGTCCGCCATATTGACTTTTTTGCATACTAAAAATTCACGTAAACATCGTTGTCGGAAACGTCAAACCACAGCCGCTCTAACCCTAACAAAGTTAAAAAAACACAAATACCAACGCGCTGTAACCACATACCGATTGTACGTGAATTGACAGTGAATCGTACGTGAAATTTAGGTGAAAGTTACTAACGTCACGTAAAATGGCAGATTTTCTTAAGGTCAGTCACTTACGTGATTTTTCAGGTGGATTTTACGTGCGTATTTCCAGAGTGTACATTGAAACAACCCGAAACTGATTGAAATTTCTATCCAAATGTACGTTAACACTGATATCGTAGTTAATGTCGTTTATAGCTAGAAAAACGACTTACCCGCATTTGACAAAAATCAAATTCTTTGCTATCGATTTATTCTAAAAATCTGTAATATTCTGCTCATGTGGCCTTGATGCAGCACGAAGCATACCATATTTAAAACGAGAATATATAAAAAACATTGCGGTTACGATTCGAATGCAGATCAAGTGTCGTACGCTGTCTGAGACCGTTTACACGTAATGGCCTTTAAAACGAAATGAGTGATTGATTTTCGCACATCCTTTTTATATGGTAAACCAGTAAGCAGCCGAAAGCGAGAAAAGAAAAACGAGAAAAAGGAAGCGAACTTGAACTCAACTTGACTTTCCGCTAGTTTACTATTTGAAAGATATCAAAATTATTATATCACAAGCTTAGGGAATATTTCACCTCTCGATCAAGACATGAGTGTTCAAAATCTGGTCAGTGACAGCAATATTATAAGCATATGAAGATGATATTATGACATCTGCTATCGCTATAGTATGCGAACAGAAAGCGAGCTCATGATTGGTTGACCGCTGTGTTGTTAGTTTCAGCTCATTTTTTTAATACTTTACTATTCAAAAGATATGTCGAAATATGGGGAAACTTCAATTAAAACTTTTAAGATCTGTTTTTATTGGGCTTTGAACCGGACTTTTCGAACTCTATACGAATTGTTTTTTATTTCAGTCACGTTACTCATTCACTGAAATTACTAGTTTGAGAAAGTTAACAGCAGCCTATCATGACTTTCCCCTCATGATTTTTTTAAAGTGGCTTTGGTAATTTTTAATCTTTCGCTCGAGAGTCATGAGATAGAGTTATAAGTTATTAAGCTGAAAAAATTGTAAATAATTTATTACAATACTGCATGCCATTTTATTTCGATTATATACCTTTTCAGACTTGTCCATTTACCAACTTTCAATAGATTTTGTGGTTACGCTCGTTCGTCTGCAACATACGGAGTCATTTACTCACTTTTTTAAATCGATTTAGTTCAGACAACTCATATTGTTCAATATTAGCGTTAAACTTCAGATAGTCTTCAGATAGATAAGAATTATTTATAATTTTAATTATATGTGTAAATTATACATAATACATCAACTCATTCAGATTTCTTGTAAGTAGTTAAAAGGAACTTCCAACTAACGTACGCGTTCTTCACATACGACTCGCCAATTAAATTGGCCAAGGTGTTGTGCAACTGCACCTTAGAAGTGTTTGATGGCATGTTAAGTGAAGGTGGTCATTCATGAGAGTGCTCTATTATTCTGGCTTCAAAGAGAAATGCAAAAGTGCCTATGCTTGGAACAGTGTTATATTGAGGCTTCTGATGCTGCAGCCCCTGATGTTTATACCTTTATATCATACAATTTTTAGCACATTCTACCATGGATGTCATGTGAAGAGCCCAATAGAGGGAGTATTTCGCTTAATAAAGGAAACTTTTGAGAGTAATCTGAAATCTGTTGTTCTTCCTGGAGTATATAATTGAAAACTTATATGACATAAGCGAAATTTGGTAATAATTGCTCTAGGAATATCTTCTAATAAAACTCCGTGCGCTTATTTCTCCTATCTCAAAACGTGCTGTGATACTCTGTGGCCAGATCATCTAATTAACACAACGTACACACCACTAATTGAGGCCATTCGCAACTTTTCCAATTTTCTGTTCCACTGCGTATTTCCGTTAGCAGTCTTAGAGAAAAAATGTATCGCAACAACTTATATAATGGACAGGGAAAAGCGGAGTGGTTCAGGCTAATAATGGGACAATTCAATTTACATTTGAAGTGGAGGTATGGCTTGTTTGCGATTAGAGTTTAACAAATAAGTATTGTACTAGTTTCAAATAACTTTCGAATAGTTTTTCATAGAAGGAAGTAGATCTGTATTTTTATATTTTGCGTCATTTGTGTCATTTTATGTTTCAAAATTGCAGACTTAATTCCAAATCAAGTACATTATTCTCGGTCTTCAATGGGTATGAGTTACCCCTCTTTCTCCTAAGTGTGCTCGTTCCTCGCAGCGAAAACAAATACAAGTCGTTTCCTCATCTATACTTGAGCGATATAATCTTATAAACGATCAGATGTGTGCTCTTTAACATTGAAGAATAACTCAAATGCAGCAATGATTAATTTAGATAATTAGAAGGATTTATATCCGCGTAACGAACTAAATCCTTCCATGAGATGTTTGTGGGTAGACTTATTTTTCCGCAAACAATTGATTGAAGCAGTTTTAATGCACTGTATATTGCTATGCCTAACAAGAATTCATTATCGAAGTCCATGCTCCTCGAATTAACTGCATAATATCAACAAACGAAAACATGAAAAATCTGATATTTTATAATTTCTTCTGTTTACTCCTTGCAGATTTCTCCAAGCCATGGAGATCCGAGGCATAATAACCCGATTGCTAGGTCCATGCCACATTCGACATTTAATATTGTGCAGCTTGGGACTCTATTCCATCCTGATGCACTCAGTAACCTGTCGGCATCATGACATCGGTAGTTCGGTTGCACACCAGCTAGGATCGAAACACTCGTTACAATCATCATCCTTGCTATCGTCATCCTCGCAATCGTCCTCGTCGTTAGCTGAAGAGCCAACGTTGAATAAAGATTCAGGTAATTATAGCTTAAACTTCACTGCACTCTTACTTGTTTCCTTTTCTCAATCTACTCCACTTTTATTAGCTCGCTTATCAATCTATACGTATGTTTAACCTCTTCAAATCATTTTATCGTTGAAGTAATCCCTTTTTTCCAGCTTTTATCGCAACGATCTCTATGTGCCTGTGAATGTTTCGATTTCGATTGTATACTTTGCTTTTTCTTGTATCTGCCTTAGCTTCCATCTGTCCATGCACATTACCATACCTAATGACATATTCACTGTTCGCCACAGGTAACAAAGCGATAGCCAAGCTCGAATGGAACCTCGTCGTTATGCTAAAAGACTACAATCAGTCATACAGCCCGACAATAGTACACCTAACCTCTCTTTTATGGAAAAAGGGGAAGAACAAGAAATATAGAACCGGAAAAACTTTATTTTCATTTCAACTTCAAACTACACTCAAAACAATAAACATTTGCAAAACTAAAGACAGAAAAAAAGTTTACCCTTATTTATTTATTTAAATCTCATGACGAATTTTAGTTGAAATAGCTTAATGCTTCTGCTAACTATTGAATAATGTTAACAAATTAAAAAATCAAATTACTAGGTTAAAGTACTGCCAGAAACAAGCGGAAGCAGCCGAATTCAAATAAACTCTTCCACGACAACATGCTAATAACCCTAATAGAGAATAAAGTGATAATTCTTATATAAACAAATAGTATTTTAAAAAAATGTGCTCAACTGCTCATTTTGGAATCAGCGATGCTGGCTGTATGGGAACGTAGAATTAAAATCATTGTGACATTTCTATAATCATGAAAATGTGTTAAGCGCCAAAAAAGTGTTCTTGTTTTTATCAAAAGTTGTTAAAAATTATGTGAGATAACTAAACGCTACAAGAATTAAAACACAAAATTTCTATATTTTTTGAAAAGAATGAAATACTTATTGTTCTACATACGTATTCATTCGTTCGGCTGCAATTCAGGTTATATTTTAGGTTAGAACTCTACGGTTTTTGTTGATTTGAAAAAGTATTTCTTCAACAGTTACCGATTTCTAAAATGGTCAAAAAAATATTTTTTATGGATATCATCCACTGAGTAATTTTATTTTACTTAGCTGCATTACGCTAAGAATTACAATTTTGCCTGCATAATGAAAAGATTACAAAACAAATAGATTCTAACTATTTATTGAGTTATGTGTTTCGACACCAAACTACAAAAATGTTTTAATTGATTTGTTAAAACGAACAATAAACAATAATATTGTTCAACTGTGCAAATTAAAAAGGCGACTATGGAAAAAAATACATTTAATTGCATACCCGCAATAAAATTATGACTTATAGCTCGTATACTTGCATTTTTTGGAAATTTATGTTTTATTTCTAAAAAAAATAAATACAGTGCAGTGTCAGCTACAAATGATTTATTATCAATCATTTCCGAAAGGCAGCATGTATTCGCAATTCTGATCTGATTTAATAAGCAACCGTCATAGAGAATATGCACTGTTGCGAAATATACTCCCTCGATGCTGCTAGTCTGCAGTGTGATGACCTATGCTGCATACGGAAGTTGACATTTCAGTTGTTTCTGGGATGTACACCGCAGGATCAGCACCAGCCCACAATTTATCTTTCAGCTTGTCGAGCCACATTTTGCTGTTTCGTATTTTGGTTCGGTGACGAGCGGAAATTAAATTCACATTACCTTCATAACGGCACACAATGCAACAGAAACTAAAAATGATAATCGTAAGAAGATTTATTGAGTGTGTACTATCTATTCCAGCGCGTATGGTCTGGACGTATTCTAAACGACATTCTGGTGAGCAAAAGACATAATTTATGTGCAATAAATAGCAGTGCTCTTCTGATTATATGTCTCTCAGAGAAGCTTTACTCCCATAACCTCCGAAGACTATTTAGTTGGACCTGCACTGTAAACCAAGCACAGCTGGGTGAAATAGAATATTTAAGTGAGGCAATGAACTATATCTGAATAATGCAATGAAAATGAATTTCCGAAGTGACTTTCTTAAATTCACATGAAAGAAGATTTTCTCTATCATTATGAGCTTTACGTTTCAAAAATAAGCTTGAACCATATATTTTGAAAGTGGCACACAAAACCGCATTGAATTGTGATAGACTGGGGTCGCTTCGCATTCGGGGAATAGGGGTTAAACAAATTTGTAAAAAACTATGTAAACTCTAAAATCCGTTAGAAAACCGCGTAATTTCTCAAATCCATATAAAACAAACGTACTCAAACTCACGTGAAAACTTCACTTTAAAATTTTTAATGGCGCATGTAATTATTGGTTCCCTCGGAATAGTTTTTATTGAATTGTAACCTTATCAATTATACATCAACACTAGAAGAAGGTTTTCTGATGACAGTCTAGAAATTAAACAGTATCGCCAACAAATTTAAGGTTCTTCTGCAGTTACCAAGCCAGATTTTAATAAATGCAATAAAAAGCAAAAACCAGATAGTTAAATTTCACAGATGTCTCTATAAAAAGAAGGGCTTAGTAAAAAAAAGAAAAAAACAATATAAACAATAATCGATAAATATTTGATCAAAAACGATATTTCTCCACAGTATTTTATTTATGAGTTCATTTCCTATTTTTTCAAACAATCGCGTTGATTCAAACATTACAAACGACTCCGAGTATGCTTCCCGGAATATATTCATAAAACATATTCCCTTTGAATGCATTTTTATCGATTCCTTGTTGGTTGTTGTTTTTATATCCGTGTATTGTAATTCAATTTTCAGATGCATTTTTTACACCATATATAGGTCACGGGGATTCTGTTCGAATTGTAGATGCTGAACTAGGTACGCTAGAGCGTGAACTCGTCCATGGCACTACCACTCGGCGTCGTGGTTTGACGAGAAGAGAATCTAGTACAGGTAAACGATAATCCTTCCCACTGGTGCTACTTGTTGAAAACAAAAAAGTATAATCAAACTTTTTACACGCTTCTAGATTCGTCCGATAATGATCCACTGGTTATCACCACGGATAAAGGAAAAATTCGGGGAGTCACGTTAGAAGCTCCCAGTGGAAAGAAGGTCGATGCCTGGATGGGTATACCATATGCCCAGCCTCCAATAGGAGCGTTAAGGTTCAGACACCCAAGACCGGCTGAAAAGTGGGTGGGGGTTCTCAATGCGACAAAGCCACCAAACTCGTGTGTTCAGATTGTGGATACCGTGTTTGGTGACTTTGCCGGTGCTACTATGTGGAACGCAAATACGCCACTATCGGAAGACTGTCTTTATATTAATGTGGTTGTGCCACATCCACGACCAAAGAATGCCGCTGTCATGCTATGGATTTTCGGAGGTGGATTTTACTCTGGCACAGCGACGCTGGATGTGTATGACCACCGAACATTGGCATCAGAAGAGAATGTCGTCGTGGTTTCACTGCAGTATCGCGTTGCTAGTCTGGGATTTTTGTTTCTGGGGACACCTGAAGCTCCTGGAAATGCTGGATTATTTGATCAAAACTTAGCCCTAAGGTAGGACTGAACAGCATTGTTGGACTTAACATTGAGGAAAAGTTGATATTTTTGTTACCAGGTGGGTCCGTGATAATATTCATAAATTTGGGGGTGATCCTGGCCGTGTTACACTGTTTGGCGAGAGCGCTGGCGCAGTTTCCGTTTCATTGCATTTACTATCCGCACTTTCCCGAGACCTGTTCCAGCGCGCTATTCTTCAGAGTGGTTCACCTACCGCCCCTTGGGCTTTGGTTTCTCGCGAAGAAGCTACGCTCAGGTATGCCCGATATAACAACTAGTCTAAACTAGTCAGCTAATTTTTTCTTGTTATTATAAACAGAGCTCTTCGTTTGGCCGAAGCTGTTAAATGTCCACACGATGTAACAAAACTAAGTGAGACTATCGAGTGCCTCCGTGCCAAAGATCCCAATTTACTAGTAGATAATGAGTGGGGTACTTTGGGGATCTGTGAGTTTCCATTTGTTCCAGTTGTTGACGGTGCATTCCTTGATGAGACGCCACAACGATCTTTGGCCAGTGGCCGGTTCAAAAAAACTGATATCCTTACTGGAAGTAATACCGAAGAAGGATATTATTTTATTATCTACTACCTGACCGAACTACTCAGAAACGAGGAGGGAGTTACTGTGTCAAGGGAGGAATTTTTACAAGCAGTTAGAGAGCTGAACCCATATGTGAACGGAGCAGCCAGACAGGCTATCGTGTTTGAGTACACCGATTGGATCGAACCTGAAAACCCAAACAGCAACAGAGATGCCCTAGATAAGATGGTCGGCGATTACCAGTTTACCTGTAATGTGAATGAATTCGCCCAACGATACGCCGAAGAAGGAAACAACGTGTTCATGTATCTGTACACTCACAGAAGCAAAGGAAATCCTTGGCCTAGATGGACTGGTGTTATGCACGGTGATGAGATCAACTACGTGTTCGGCGAGCCACTGAACCCAGCCCTTGGGTATATTGAAGAAGAGAAAGATTTCAGCAGAAAAATTATGCGATACTGGTCCAACTTTGCCAAAACTGGGTATGTATATATTCTAATCGGATAAAGTTGTCAATTGATGTCGAACCTGGCGTCTGCTTTCAGCAATCCAAATTCCAATCCTCCAACCGCAGAGCTTCCAGAATGGCCGAAACACACCTTGCACGGCAGACACTATCTAGAACTAGGACTAAACACAAGTTTCGTGGGTCGAGGCCCACGATTGCGACAATGTGCATTCTGGAAAAAATATTTACCACAACTAGTAGCAGCTACCTGTAAGTAAAGCCACTTTATTTTTTTATAAGAAACCAATTATTATTTTTTATGTTCAAAAAGCCTGAATATCAATACTTCTGGCCGAGTCTAACTACATTTTCCGTAATCAATCTGATACATATCGCAGCGCTGCAACTAGTTAGTTTTATTATAAAACAAACATAACACTGGTAACTTGGCCCTAGAGCTGAAAATATAGAACTGAAAAAAATTAAAGGTTATAGCTTTTTGCCTTTCTCCTAGAAAGGTATAGTAATCACTGCAAAAACTAAAGGTATAAAAGTGCTCAAAAGAGCCAAATGTCGTATATCCCTCGACTCAGTTTGACGAGCTGAGCATTTTCTGTATGTGTGTGTATGTGTGTGTATGTGTGTGTATGTGTGTGTGTAACGCTCTCCCAATCTCACTCGATTTTCTCAGAAATGGCTGAACCGATTTCAATGAGATTAGTTGCAAATGAATCATCATCATTTGAAATTAATTTTGTTCAACTCGGTTGTGTAGTTTCTGAGATATTGATGTTTCGTGATTTTTACATTTTGATACATAACCTCTAAACTACAAATCCGATTACAATAAAATTCAATGGGGTCTTATGGGACAACTTGACTTTCCATATGACACTGATTTTGTGGAAATCTCTGAGAAACAAGAGTGAGATTAAAAAGTCTCTAGAACACGTTTCTTTAAATAACTTATGAACCACATGTTCAACCTTAATGAAATTCAAAAGTTAAGGGTTTCTAGGTAGCCCGTTTTTTTTTTCAAACCCAATGTTGTTCAAATCAGTTGTGTAGTTTCTGAGATAGTGATGTTTCGTGATGTTTACAACTTGATACATAACTCTAAACTAAAAATCCGATTACAATAAAATTCAATAGGGTCTTATGGGGCAACTAGACCTTTCATTTGCAATTAATTTCATGAAAATCGGTCCAGCCATCTCTGAGAAAATCGAGTGAGACTGGGAGAGCGTTACACACACACATACACACACACGCACACACATACAGAAAATGCTCAGCTCGTCAAACTAAGTCGAGTGATATACGACATTCGGCCCTTTTGAGCACTTTTATACCTTTAGTTTTTGCAGTGATTGCTATACCTTTCTAGGAGAAAGGCAAAAATATAACTTATAACCGTTGCAAAACTGTACAATTCTTGTTGAGTAATTTATGGTAATATTTATTTTTATGAGATAAACTTCCAATCAGCAGCAGCATTGCGGTTTTTCCTCGATTGCACACGAATAGAAATGTACGAACAGAAGTGTACCACTGCAATACGAATAGTAACGCGCGCTGCAGTACGAATGGAAGTGTACCGCTGAAATGTACGAACAGAAGAGTACCACTGCAATCATAGACGACGAGAGATCTGCAGCTCTCTGCTCCACTGTTGCTTATACCAGCATGTTTTCTTTCAAGACATCAGTTTTTATTACGTTCTGACAACAGGTAAAGGAATTGTTCATTAATGGGAATTGTTTCAAACTTTTCGAAAAACTTTTACCTTCGAGACATCATATCAGTCTAAGCGCATGGAAGCAAAAGTAAATTGAACTATTGGGACGGGGAGACTCTGTCAATTTTGACGTGGGACTACGTCTTTGTTTACTATACTGGGATGCATTCTGTGAAAATGTAAATGAAACTGGCAAATGTTGCGTCAGATTCCAAACGTTAATACAGCATGACCACATGAAGGAATACAATAACCAATATGTTGTTGGATAGATAAAATGTATAACAATTGTATAATATGCTAGTTATCACTCTAATTTCATTGCTAAGCGGTAAAATTGATAAAAAGTTTCAGTGACAAATTTACGCGAATAATGAACCAATAACATGCGAGCATTTCTAGCACAGACGACGTGAATGGACACCATCCGTTCCCTGTGATATTCTCTGTATCAATATCGAAATAAAAATTGACAGAGTCTCCCCGTCCCAATAGGTCAATTAATGTTCGCTTTCATGAGCTTAGACTAATATGATGTCTCGAAGGTAAAAGTTTTCCAAAAAGTTTGAAACAATCCCCATTCTTGAACAATTTCTAAACCTGCTTTCAGAAATCAGAACCTAATAAAAACTGATGTCTTGAAAGAAAACATGCCGGTAAAAGCAACAGTACCAGTGGAGTAAAGAACCGCAGGTCTCTCGTCGTCTATAGGGACGTTGCGATACTACCGATACTAATACAGAATCGATCCTTTTACTTCCGATACTCGGATATTTGGTATCGATGTTTTACCAGCGATACTTCTTCAATATCGATACACACCTCTCAGTATCGAAAAGACTCAAAACAACCCTGTATAGAAGAACGAACGAAGCAAAAAACTTGCTGTTTCCTGTGACATTTTGATGCATCGTATGCATGCATGCCATCTCATCGGCAATGCCAATTTAACAGAAATTTCTGTAGATTAGCCTACGGGAACGATCCTCTTCTACGATCATGCAGATCCGAGGGTAAAATCTACAGAGCCATGCAAGCCGCTCTTTTGGAAAGCGGGATCAATTAATAAGGCAAAGCGTAATCGACTTTTGACTAAGTTTCTGCAGAAGCTGGTGTTTCAAGATTCAGCAAATTTATAGACCATTTTACGAACTGACAGGTGTCACGTATTCTGCTGCTGATGATGTTGCTTTTACGTGAGTTATGTCAGCGGCTCCGAGCTCTCTGTCAAAATTCCATTCATAGATTGAGTTCCTTAACGTCTCGTAAAAGAGTCTACACTGAATTCTGTTTTTACGCAACTTTTGTTATGTGATTTTATTTTACGCGATTTTTTTACGCGATTTTCTCGAAATTACGCGTTTTTCCCTACGCGATTCTCTTGAAATTACGCGATGTGTGACATGGGAAATATTGTTTATGAGCCAATATGTAACACACAAACATACACACACATACACATACATAGACATACATACACACATACACACACACTTACCACACAGCGGAAGGTTTTGTAACGACGCGATCTTTTTTTACGCGATTTGCTCCAAATTACTTTTTTTAAGCGATTTGTTCGAAATTACGCGTTTTTTTTACGCGATTCTTTTTTTGCGCGCACGTATCAATCGCGTAAAAAGAGAATCCAGTGTATATAAATGGTTTGAGTGAATTAAACGTTTTATCTTGAGGAATAAATAATAAAAAAGAATTATGACTTATATTTTGAATGAACTGGTAATCGCACAACGATACCTTTAGGTATCGATACGTTAGCCTCGATACTATCGGAATATCAGTACTTGCTCTCGATACCGGTATTGATCCTAAGTATCGATGTTTAATGGTATCGCAACGTCCCTAGTCGTCTATGATTGCAGCGGTACTCTTCTATTCGTACATCTTTTTCATTCGCACACTTCTATTCGTACTGCAGCGGTACTATTCGTATTGCGGTGGTACACTTTTGTTCGTACATTTCTATACGTGTGCAATCGAGGAAAAACTGCAATGCTACTGTTGATTGGTGATTGAAAGTTTCTATCATAAATATGATTACCATAAATTGCTCAACAAGAATTGAAAATTTTTGCAACGGATATTTATTCAATTTTATCTTCGATATTCACTAAATAATCGTGACCGGATAGTATCGAAAGTGTAAATTCCTAAATATATACATTTATAGAAGAGTAAGAGGCTGTGAATGCTTGTGAATTTTTTGTTTATTTACTAAGATTAATTCAGAATCTCTTTACATTTCAAAATTGTTAGATGATATATTATTATTCTAAGCTTTACCATGATAAACGTATATTAGCTGTCTTCGTAATACAGCGAATGTAAATGTAGGCAAATGAAAAAAAATGTCAAGCAAAACATAGAAATGTAATTGTTGATTGCTACGAATTTTTGTTGGAACTTGTTAATAATTTTGTTTCAAATATCTTCTTATGTTTGCCAATTAATGAACCTTTGTAAGGGCTTCCATATTATTTTGAAACTAAGATCCATATTATAGATTTGATTTAATCAGAGTTAAATAAGACAAAACCATTCATTATGATAACATAAGTACAGTAAGGTCGCTTTTTACGCGGTTTTTTTTACGCGGGTTGCTTTCCTCCATTTCTCAAAAACGGTACAAGATATCGACCTCATTTCAATCACGTTTTCCGTTTTAGGCCACGATTGATCATATATCAGTTTTCAAAAAATTCACAATTTTTGGTGTAAATACTCAAAATTTAGAATATTGCATTTTGGTCTCTAGATTGGCAACTTTCATATTCAAACGAGGTTTGAACGTTTTAGGACAGTTTTCTTTGTTATATTTGCAATTCAAAAAAGTCGTTTTTTACGCGGGCCCATACAAATTTGCAACGCATCCCCCGCGTAAAAAGCGACCTTAGTGTATTATTGGATTTGGTTTTTGACGATATAGAGTTAATTCTGACTTTGGGGCATTACGAAAAATTCTTGGTACCTTTTCAACAAGCACGATATTCTTGTGCCTTGTCAAATACATGTTGTTTGCACAAAAAAAATACTACAGGCATAATATCGTCAGATATAAACGATATTTTTTCGAGTGTTGTTGAATATATTTCAAAAATTGATTTCCAGGGGAGGCTGAAAATAAAAATACGTACAATCACTGAGCAAACACATTGATTCTGTCTGCAGACTCTGTATATTTTGTAACAAAAAAATCCCCTAATTACAGTGTTTAGTCCCACGTCACCATTTCATACAACCCTAGGGCTGTATACCTCGTAGTCAGGGTTGCCACATTCATATCTGTATTTTTCTTTGAAAATATCTGTATATCTGTATCTCGGGCCGAAAAATCTGTATTAAAAATCTGTATCGAGCAAATTAAAAATGTTGGATGGAAAAATTTTTACTTGCAGAACATATTCAAACAAATTCATTCTTCTCTTTGTGATGTTTATACAGGTTTTTGTTAAATTTATTTTTTAAAGTTTTCGTTAATTTAATATTAGTATCTCCTGCTTGGTCTGCAACGTAGCTTTCAGCTTTTAAAATTGAGATTATTAGCTTACGAATTTGGGGAATTGTCGCATCAAATCGTTTAAACTTTCCAATTTCACGAACGATTTAAGATTACTTGAAGCTGCCATTTTTACAACTGAATCGGTGTAACCGCACCTCTTTGCAATTTGTTTTACGAACTTTGAAATGGGTTGTTTAGCTATACTAGTTTTTTATATCATCTGAAAGAGCTGCATTTTCTAAGCAAAACGTGATTTTGAAAAATTTTCTATCGTTCTTTGATTTTTAAATCACGAATTAAAATTGCTCGAAATCTGCTCGAAATCGCTACAATGACAGTTGGTATATGGGCAAACTGTCATTGTAGCGATTTAGCGTGATTTTTCAATCTTCATTTAAAAATCGAAGGACAATGATAATTTTTTTTTAAATCACGTTTTGATCAGAAAATTACGCTCTTTTAACTGATATATAATCAGAAATCCGTGAATAGCTGAACAACCCAATTGAAATCCTGACAAATATTTCGAAACGTTCATTTTCGCGCTTCGTTCAAGTCACATTCCATTTCTTCTTCATCGATACCTACATAATTCTGATGTTGGTTTTTTTTACAAAACTTTGAAAATCGTATAATCGAATTCTACCTATGAAATTGATTTCAGTTTGTCGGTATAACAAAAAAAATCTGTAAAATCTGTATTTTTGCCATTATTCTGTAATTCTGTAATACAGATTCTGTATTGCTTTTTCAGCTCAAAAATCTGTAAAATACAGAAAAATCTGTATATGTGGCATCCCTGCTCGTAGTATTTTATCACAGGGAACGGCTGGTATCAATTCACGTCGTCTGTGCTAGGAATGCTTGCATGTAATTGGTTCATTGTTCGCGTAAATTTGTCATTGAAACTTTTTGTCAATTTTACCGCTTAGCAATGAAATTAGAGTGATAACTAGCATATTACAAAATTGTTCTACATTTTATCTATCCAACAACATATTGGTTATTTTTATCCATCATGTATTTATACTGTTATTAACGTTTGAAATCTGACGCAACATTTGCCAGTTTCATTTCCAGTTTTACAGAATGCATCTCAGTATAGTAATCAGAGACGTAGTCCCACGTCAAAAGGCGTTGTCGGAAGAACACCGTCGTAAATTGATTTTCAATTTTTGTAAGCGAAATAAAGAAAAATTTAAAAATGAAGTGTTCCACTATTCTAAAGATCTTGGTTATAAAAAAAAAAACATTTATATATTGTTGTCAAACTCTTCGCGAATGGAAATACCTTCAAAAGAAAATCTGGTTCCGGACGAAAATGCATTTTGCAAGAGAGTAAAGTTCAAGCGAAATTGAGGGTGGAAACGCCTGGTCGGTCGGCGAAATCATACCGTGAGCTGGGCAATAAATATCAGATTGATCCAAAAGCGGTGGAAAAATTATCGGCAAGAAATTAGTTTAAAACTTAGAATATAAGTACCATAAAAATGACAAAGTAGTGTTTTTGCCAGACCTTGCATTGTCACACTATGCTAATGCAACTTTAGCGGACTTGCGGCAAGGCAATATCGGGTTTGTTCAAAAAGTATACAATCCTTATAATGTGCCACAGCTGCAGTTTAATAAAACTCTCTGAACAAATTTGAAGCGAATGGTCTACCATAAAGGTTACAGAACAAAAAACGTCGATTGTTTGATAGAAAAATCAAGAAGTAGCTCAAAACAATTGAAAAATCCGGAATTCAGGAAGCTATGAGGCAAGTACCCCAGAGATCAGGTAATCAGCGCGATATGGAGCTGAGTTTTTCTTATGAGGTTTGTTAATGAGTTACATTACTTGAATAAACAAACAAGTATAGAAAAAAAGTTGCGCAAGATTTTAATTTGGAATTGAAAGTTTGTTCGGATTTTTTCCTCATACGTTAATATTGATTTCACTTTGGAAGCATTAAAATGAATTATTGAAGCCCAAAATTATTATGTTACAAAGGCTTAAGTGCAATTTGGTTTTACATTTTTAACTTCTTATTCGTTTTAAAAATGTACGCAGGTGTCAATATCAACGCTGTCGTAACGCTATTGTGAAAACAATTTATTCAAGATTTACAGAAAAGATTACACATAGATTCACTCTTTTGAAAAATCGTAGTTGTAAGACTTAAGTTGAAAAATTGAAACCCTTTTGGAAAATGTCAAAAATTTATAAGAAGCCTGTTCCAGTAAATAAAGATAGTGGTTATTTTCTGAAGCTTAAAAACATGCTCAGCAGCCTGTGAGCGCCACCGTTTTCGCAAATCATAAAAAATACAAAAATTACTCCAATTTATGTTATCCTGCAGAGGTTTTAAATTATCGACCAATAAGTTGTCTTTCTCCTAAGAATTATTATTAGCAGAGGATGTCATACATTAACGGAAATTTGTTTTTTACAGATCTGACCACATTTGAACGTGGGCTGGAACTTTGACGACAGTGCCAGAAGCACGAAATCGCAACAGAAACGATTTATTCCAAATTGTTTGCAAATCAACATAAGCGTTTTTTTTTCGCAATTCGATCGGATAGAATCTTAATAAATATGTTGCAAAATATATCCTATTGCTTTGACACATTTATTTTTATAAATGTATTGAATTTTGAAATCAACGTCACTTTTCCTGCAAAACAGCAAAACCATTTCTAGAAAACTTTTGAGTTTTGACGAAGTTAGAGAAATTTTACGGAAATATAAAAAAAAATAATTTTGACAGATAAGTGAATTTCGTAAAAGTGGTATTTAAAACATTATCTAGTGTATAAAAGTATAGTGTATAAAAAAATCTGTATCTTTTGGTCGGTACTTTTTAAAATTTTTAGATAATCAATTTCACTTTATTATGTGGTACTAAATTTATGATGAAAAACTTATTATAAAAAAAAACAAACGAAAAGTACGAGTAGAGAACATTGAGTATATGCGATGTTTAAATCCTTTCATTGAGAGAAATTCTGAATATTGTTTAAAGAATAAACCTTTAACCCTCTAGTACCCAAATTAATTTTTAGACGGACTTCGAAAAAATCACTATTAAGCCTCATAAACATTTTTCAAGTTCTTATTGAAGCTTTTTAGAGGTTCGACTGAGGACCGCCTAGAGGCGGCACTGGGCACTAGAGGGTTAATTTACAAAAAAAAAATTTAGACCAACAATACTTGATATTGTACCGATACTGTACGTAACTACCCCACTAGAAAATAATGCAGCAAACAAAACTGAACTGATAAATGAAAACATATTAGCTATGTTTTTGCAAAGTGGGATTATTCATCCTCCTCTTCCAGGCTGAATGCCCGCACTTTCAACCGCTTTTTTCCTTACACATTTTCATCCATCCTTTCTTTAAACCTTGCTGGGGTTTTGAAGACCTTCCCTATTTTACCGGCCGGGATATTTTGAAAGAAGTTGGCGGATTTTTATTGGACGTGTTTGATGGATTCATCTCTCTCGGCACAAGAACAACATCGTCGGATTCGTACCGCACTCAATCGCCGGTTTCGGGTGAAGACGCGATGCCAGATTCGGCAAGAACAGAGTCGTCATGTACGGTTTGCTGAATTTGTCGACTTTTTTCTTTAGGTATTTCTGCTGGACTTTCTGACGAAAAACTCCAAGCCGGGAATCTGCTTGGCGTCCGTTTGAATGTACAGGGTATTCGAATACACTTTAAAGTGTGTTAAATAATTGATAAGATATACTTCCTGAATCAATTTTGATTAAGGCAGTTGTTTATTTAGAACCGTTACGACATATTAGCTGAGGGCACACCTCCTTTGTGCTGTATGACGAGCTTGAAACGTTTCTCAAAAAAAAATCGCACGCGACACGCACCTGGTCCATCGGCATCTTGTCACAGATCTTAGAAATAATCATTTTGTGTTTACTCTACTTGGCCAGCGTCGTATAGGATTGTCCCCGTTTTACCTTTGTTATACTAAACAAAGGTTATAAAATCGGTCGAAAAACGCAAAATAGATCCATGATCCGGAGGGCCGAATCGTATATACCATCTGACTCAGCTCGACGAACTGAGCAATGTCTGTTCGTGTGTATGTGTGTGTGTGTGTGTATGTGTATGTATGTTGTCTGTATGTATGTGCCGCAAAATACTAACGCACCTATCTTACAGAACGCAATATCCGATTTGAATGAGCTTATACGCAAACGGAAGCTACTGTGCTCCCCCAGAATGCTACAGAGTGGATTTTTGATTAGTGGCTTAGATTTTAAAATATTGATCAAAGAGTATTTTTTATATGAGACATTTAACTTTTAAGGCAAAATTAATGGCACGGAGAGCCATGTGTTGTATACCAATTCACTCAGATCGACGAATTGAACAATTCATGTATGTTTGTGTAAGTGTGCCTGTACGTATGTATGTGTAAATATATTATTTATATGTGTAGTATATTAAAATCGACCCAAAAACGAAAAATAATAAAAAACACTCTTTTTACAGAACGCTTATCCCGATTTTGATGTTCGCATGCTCAAATGAAAGCCACAGAGCTCTTTGAAAACCATACTGAATGCGATCTTTTATTGGTTGCTTGAACTGTAGAGTTTTGACCAAAGTATATTTTAGACATGGGATATTTTACTTTCTGGATAATTTTTCTCTCTCACTGCTCTTTATTCTTTTCTATCCCTCTTTTTTCGTATCGCTATTTATTTCTCAAAGGAAATCAACAATCATCGACAACTTTTCATAATCTTTTCACTCTTCGTAGTTCGTCTTAACTGGTGTAAATAAATTACCCTTCAGCTTTTTCTTGAAAATTTGAACCAGATTTCAGTAGAAACTGCAATGCTTACTAAGCTCCTTTTCTCGCTTCTGAAGCTTCCGTCCTCACTTCTTATAAAATATATACTAAACTGTACGTTGAACCTAGATTTGCGAAGAGTAAGAAACATTTACAGCTTTCGGAAGCCAAGCATTGTAGTAAAATCTGATCCCACAGTGTGCAAATGTAAAACAATTAGCGATGCAGATATTTTGAAATGCTTTACCAAAGATGTATAGACCTATTTACGTACGAATGTGTCAGTGCCACCCGTTGAGAAAAACATAAATAAATCGCTGGAAAATTTTTTAGTTGAACACTTATTTTATGTTTTAAATTTGTGACCAGGAATCCAAAGTAGCTGATGAACGTAATCGGCAAAATAAGGAAAAAGTGTTGAAGCAACTCTACATGGCTCTACACGTTTACTAGTGTGCGCAGGTGAAAAGTCACTTATCTCTATGAATGATACAATACCCGGGCAGGAGAGCATAACAAAATCATGACTCATCAATAGTATATTAAGCTATGAGGACTTATCGTGTTATTCGAAAGATATTCACGTCTCAAACATGCATATGAAAATATCATAACATTTTGATATCATATCTCGATATGCCTTCAATAAGATATTTGAGTTGATTTTAAATATCTGATTAAAAGTAAATTTTTAAGTGAAAATTGTTCGTCATTGATTATTCATAATATATTCAGTTATGCATTCAGTGTTCAATAAGTTGAAAATATTGAATCGGTCGTTTTCGAGATTTTCAATGCAAATTATTGGTTTGTTATTGAAATATCAAGCTTTGTTATTCATATAGTCTTGGAGGAACAATATTCTGGTATTATTTTTTGTTATTTTACCAACTATGTAAACCGTATTAAGATCAAAATGAGGTGTATTTCCAATATCTGGTTGTGATATTATAATGATATTTTGTCCTGCTCGGGTATGCTTATGTAAGATATAAATATTGCTTTCTGATTTAAGACTAAGTGCAAACAGAGTATCCATGTTATTCCACTTCTCGTTATCGCAGCAAGATTTAAAAAGTCTTTATTCCGGATTTTTTCATACAGCCTAGGCCTTCGAAAAGAATAATGTGCTCACCTACACTCTGAAAATCCAAAATTCTCAAAGATCTTGGAGAGCCTTCATTTTCAGATAATGCATTTGAGATAGAATTAAATTGACAACTTTCATCAATAGCTATATTTTTTTCCTGTATAATTCTGAACCATATTTCGAGAGCAGGTTTGTAGAAGCTTGCTTCAATTCGTAAAAAAAACTTGATGCTGATTCATAAATCCAGATCCTGCGATTTCTGAAAATAAAGCGAATAAGTAGAACCGCATTAAATTAACATACATGCTTGCTGTTCTAGTGTGAAATCAGCATCTATTACTGTTTCCCCACGTTCGATTATCTCCAAAAAAAAATTAATTACTTCTAGCCAGCATTTAAAAATTGGTTTGTGATCCAAAAAATAAGACTCATGTACTCCAGTGATAACATTCATATTATTTGCGAAAACCACGTCAAGCTTTAATTCAATTATCGTCTTTGGTCAACGTTCTAAAAACTATCTTTTAAATTCATTTCATTCACTATTGAAATTGGGCTTACGTTGGTACAGTCAGGTTTGTTTACGCGGTTTTTTTATACGCGGTTTTTTTTTACGAGGCCCAATATGTATAAAGTAATAGTTAGTATAACAAAGGTTTCTGCAACACTAGGTGGATTAATTCAGGTTTTTAGATTATATTGTACTATATTGCGCCTGGCCGTTGACAACAAAAATGTGTGGAAATATTTTTTTGTTTTAAATGGTGGACATCATTTTCCAGGATCCTTTCAAGTACTGGCTGTGTTAGTGTCTAGACTAGACTAGACTCTACTTGGCCAACGTCGTACATGCATGAAAGTTCAAGGGGTTAAGGTCTGGGCGTTAGGGGGTCACAATGACTAATCGAGAAAATCAGTCAAATTCCTCCGATACCACACTTGGACGATATTTGCGTGTGGTCTGGTCCACCGTCCTGTTGAACGACGTAATAATCTTCCCGTAGAAATCCCGAAGTGCCGGGGCCACAACCTTCTCCAGAAGAGGCATTGATTTTCACGATAAACACCAGAGAGACTTTCCCACACCTGGATACGGCTTTCCCAAACCATCACCTTCGCGGCGCTCTGGAATCGCGGGAGGATGCTGGTCAACGTCTGCGCCCACAGCTGATTATTTTGGTTGGACATTGTGCTGTTGTTGCAAGACAAAAGGTTTCTCGTGCCGCGAACAATTTTACTACGACGTCGCGATACCCTTTCATCGTAGGCGGTAACCGAACAAAAAATGTCAACAATTCGATATCATGCGCGTCTATAGTTAGTCTATAGACCACCGAGTTTTTTTAACCTCACTTTTTCAGACAGTTAGTGGTAACTTTGTTTTCGTTGTGAACTTTGTGCTTTTTTCTGGTGAAGCATCGTGTGCGTGGTGGAAATACTGATTAATTTATAATTGTTTTCAGTGTACTGGTACCTCACGCGCAACATTTAAAGGGCATTTTAGTCACAATTAAATTGATCTTCTATAACTGAAAATCAAACTGCATTGCCCGGAGGTAAACAAAGTTACCAGTATGTGTCAAACTCAGATACGTATCAATACCTAGTATCAATCAAATACATGAGAAAACAGCATGGAGGGGGGGGGGGTCAATGGAAACGGGTGGGGGGTTAAGCCTCCCCGGTAGCTACGGGCCTGCCGTGATCAAGACGCACCGCAACAAAGGCCAATATGTTTCAAAAGCAGACAGCAAATATGCCACTAGTAAAATTCAGCACGCGAAGTGAGAAGCGCTTGAAGTCTCAGAAGTAAAATTAAAAGGAATGGAACATGCCCAATGAGCGTAAAAGAGAGGTGAGGGGGAGAGTGCATGTTTCTAGTATTAGTAAATGCTTCAAATGTAAACAACTAGAGGAACTCAATGGTAAATCCAAATAGCTACGTCACTATTTGGCATCCATTCTGTGCAGAAGGGGGCGAGCAGAGGGGCGCATGCAAGTGTTAGTAAGTTTCCTCCTCACCTCTCTTTTATACTCATTGGAACATGCCCTAAGTTGTCACGCAATCTTCTACAAGCGCTTCATAGTACATTCTGCCCCAATTTTAATTTTGATCGTTTTTAGGTAAAAGTTGGTGAAAGTTAGTGAAATAAATTCAAATATTCAAAGTATTATATTTCCAAAAGTGGGAAAGATAGAGAAACCACAGGTTTTTGTATTATTTGCAAGTCAGTTAACCATGAAAGTTTATATAAAATTTATGAATAATTATATGTTAAACAGAGCCACAGCCCATTTTACAGTTTCTTAAGTATTTTAGTCATTATGGCACACTTTTTCATATGTAGGAAAGCTGGGATTATATGAGAAAAAAATTATATTCAGCAATAGAAGCCACATGTGTGAGTATTTTGGGGAATTATTAGCATGGACAATCTTACTCAACTGGTGCGTTTTGTACGGTTCTCCCCTATGTGATATTTACCGTTTCCACCATGATCTCTCTGAAAAGCAAAGCAAGTTCGTAAGAAAAGGCGAAGGCAAAAACCATTTGAATACAGAACTTTATAAACAAGTGATAAAAAAAAACTTCTCTTTCTTCATTTACAGCTAATCTACAAGTAACTCCTGCGATTAGCGTACCCTGTGAAAGCAGCGCAGCATCCTATCGACCCCTGTTACTTCTAATAGTGTCCCTAGTGCTAGTAATACGATTTAAAATATAAAAATTTATACTTTCGTTACGCTTATTAGGCCAGTTCTCGATGACATGAAAATTTATAAAAGAAAAGCATAAATGCAACCACTACTAATAACTACTGAAATGGAACAATAAGATTACATTCTGCTAAATTTGTCCACAATTGATTGATTATAATTAAAACCCTGCTCCACAAAGAACAACTGTTAAGTTTTATCTGTTTCCTTAATAATGTTATGTAAACAGTGGTGATATCATTGACACTTTACTAATCATACAACAAACAGAATATTTCCTGTTATATATATTGTGATGAAATTTCGCTTTAACTACACCAGTAAAAGTTACTTAAGTTCAAACAAGAATTTTATATAATAACAAATAAATACAACAGCTGCTAGAGACAACTAGACATTAAATCGAATACTGTTATTTTGAGAAAAGAGCGATTTAACAACTAGCAGAAATGAATCCTTTTATAAACTTTAAAAGGTGTAATGATACAATAATAAAAACAGCATCTAATTCTAACAATCAACAGTTTACTTTAGCAACAATTGAGCTAACTTTCTATTTCAAGAGAAAAAAACGACACTCTAAAAATTATTACAATATAAAAAAATTCACCACATTAAACAGTCGATCGTCGATGAAATGAAAATGTAGATGACCGTTGAAAGAGTAGGAAACAATAATATGTGTTAGATTGCCCAAAACTCAAGAAATTATTCAATTTCCAAAATGAAACAACACCTTCAAAGTAATCGAAGTACGGAAAAACTGAAAACATATCATTATATTATGCAAAAGCGTTGTAAGCTATTGACAGAGCAGAAGCGAACACAAAAAAATCACCCAAGTGTAGTTAAATATTTCTATACAATTTATGGTGGCCAATTTTAATACGAAGAACAAATGCGGTAGACGTGGCAAAACGCAAAACACAAGAAAAAAAAAAGCAGACGAGATAATTGAAAGTGAGAAATAGGAAAATGGCTGTTTTCCAAATTCCTTTAAAAAACGGGACGGAAGATCGAACAAGTCTTCTGTTCAACATTAAGACTAAGAGTATTGTAGATACTACACAAATAGAAACAAGAAATCGAGAATTACCACAAACCTTACTCATACATACAAACACAAATAAAAATGAAAACTAATGCGACTGTGTTGAGGCTGCGAAGTTTGGATGTAACATTTCTTTGCGAGTTGCACACATTCTCACGTAACACTTAGAAAATAAATGGTATAGCCAGTGTTCTTAGGTTGTCCAGGTATAAACTTTTCCCAAATGAAATAAAGAATAATACCATTGTGATGATTTCTTTCAGAAGAAGAGCCATGAAATAGAATATATATCAAAATTTATCACACCGGAAGATTGCTCTCAATTAGCAAACTTTTAGTAACTTTTCAATAGTTAAGGGATAACACGAATTCAGCTTTCCAGGTCATAGTTGTCTTACATGAATGACTGGTAGAAGCAACTACTTGAAATTTGGTGTTCAACCTGTTTAAAACTTATTCTTCTATTAAAATTATTTCTTTTTACATGTACAAAAAGTCAGTTGGAAAGCAATGCTGGTTAAAGTGTTTGATAGAGAGTTGATGAATTCAAAGCTAATTAGCTGGTGAGCAAGAATACAATTGAAATCGAACCTTACTAAAAATATCGATTGTTATTTCTTATTTTTTCGAAATAAACATTAATTATGAGTATATAAAAACGTGGACTGGTACTAAAAACTTCGTTCCTCCGATCTCAAACGCCGACATTGTCGAGCAAATTTTGACAGCTTTGAAAATTCTTCCAATCATAAATATTGCTTATTTTTCCTCTCAGCCTCGATTCAAGTATGTAATCATTTGTGATATCATAGACCGTTAGTTCAAAACAATGTAACTCACTATTAGAGGCATTTCAGAAAATATATTTTCAGTAATTCTCTCTGCCTTGAAAGCCAAATAGCGTATTTTCTGTGACGTAGTCTGGAGAAATGACTACAGTTGTGTGCCAAAAATAAAATTCTAAATAATCGAAAATATCTGCGATACATCAGCGAAACTTCAACAAACTTTTCAACATTGTAATGTTCATAAAAATTTATGTCATCATGAGTTGGTCTCTGTTCTAAAAAAATGTTTCCTATCTTAAATTACAGTACTGGCGTTTGCTATTATGTTCAAAATATTGTGCTATCAAATGTTTCACATTTTTACAACGCATAAAATTATATGATTATTTAGAGCACCTTCCGGTGAGTACGGACCAATTTTCGAACAATATATGCTGAACCTGTAAAAGAACTGTGAGCTGATTGTGTGACATTAACGTAAACCAATATACAACTATAAAAAACTGCAAGTGCAATGCTGAAATTAGGCGTTTGGAATCAATCTTGAATCTATTCAGTTTATTTTGGACAAGCCCTTCTCAGATGATTTGAATTTGCTAGCCAGTTGATGCAATGATTTAAAATAAACGCAAAAGTTGGATTCAATAACCCAGAAAGGATATCCCGTAAAAAATGGTTGAAAGTACAAAACTCAGAACACTTTCGGGATTCAGTATTAAAGCAAAGAGATTTTTTGTATTTGGCTCAAGAACAAACAAAAAATAATAAGTAAGAAAATCAGATTCAATACTAAAAATATAATGTTCGATGTCCCTAAGAAGTTACCAGCAGTAACAAACCGCTAGTTTCAGGACAGTTCAAGCGCGCAATGTAGTGCGAAAAATAAGTATTGCCGTATGTTTTCTGTAGTAGTAGAACTTGCGAGTAAGATCTTAGCACCCACAAATCAATTTGTCAAACAAATAAAAGAAAATCACTTAAAGGTCAACGGAATCAACGATCGCTAAAATAATATTGAATAAATTAAATCTATAGCATATAGGTTGAGCATAAGTCAATAAACACCGTTTAATATAAGTATTGATAAATTATAGAAAACTAGCCTAGCTACTAAGTAATAGATAAGACAGATGAGGAAGTTGAGGAAAATGTTCATAATACATATCATTTAATCTTAGAATATGTAATCATTTTATGAAACCATACTTCAATACTGACTACATAACCTACAAAATTCATAGCGAAAATCACCTTGCAATGTACGCCGAGTAGCAGATGTACGTCGTCCTATCGAAAAAAAAAAATGTTTTTATCATTCCACACTAACATAGCTCAAACGATCGTTTAAAACTTTGTAATGTTCGTAAGTTTTTTTCTTTATTTTCCTAAATATATCACGGTTTCGTTGTTCTTATTTGATTTTTTCACATTGCGTTAAATACATATAAAAAGTTTTATTTTTATCTGCGAATAAACTCAGAACAAGTCGGGTGAAGCTTTATTTAACCATTTTAGAGTACCATTCCTATTAAAACCAAATTTACAGCTTTCAATAGCATCATTGATAAAAAAGATATTTGAAGTAATCTCTATTATCTTTTAAAATTCTACATTTGTGCTAATTTCAATTCGTTTGAATAATATTTTAGTTATTTAGTATTACTGGTTTTTACTTGTAATTTTATTATATGTTGATGTTATGTTTTTAGGAGGTTGATAATTTCAGTAGTGGCAATGTAATTGAAATACAATTTAGCAATTCACCAGAACGAAAGTTTTCTCCTCGAGAAAGTTCGAATAATATTAAATGTTGCCTATTTGCTAACCTAATTGCCGCGAACTGTTCCAAGTTCTCGAAAACAAAATCTTAGATTCCGTTGCACGATAACTATTTGGGTCAAAAAAAATATTAATTCTGGTAAACATTTCGCCAAATGCGTTGTTCAACTTCACAAATCTATAGCTTCTTTCTTCCCTATCAACACAAGCAAAGTTGGCCTAAGACCAATAAACAAGAAATCTTCGAAACACACTTCACACACTCACACGTACTATCCTATATTTAGCTTCGAATGGATTTTACGACAATTTAATATAAATATTATCTAATCTATTCCTTCAACAATTCACAAAACACTCAACTATATAGCAACGTTATTCAATTCCATGGTAATGTGCAAGAAACAGACGAACACAAGAAATGTACGGGCTATTACTGAGAGCAAATCGTTAAACAAACTAAAAATCAATAAAACTTGATTAAATTGAAGCAAATAGTTTATTTTTGTTAACAATTTCTTCTTATACAAAATTATAAAAAGTCTCAGCCATAATAATTATTTATTATAACAGATTTATAATGATTATACATATTAGAACCTAACAAAACTAATATAAGTATGGATAAAAAGAGGCAAAATGGCGAATACTAATAGAACTATAATGTATTTGAATTAATAAATAAATAATTGACACTTTAATAACAAACTAAAATGAAAGTATATAAACATATAATGCTTTGTTAAATGTAAATGTTGTGTATAGGAAATAAAAATACACAATTTTAAAAATACACTCAAGCAGTTTCATTTCACTGACAATCATCGTTTCAATTCCAACGTAAACTTTAAAGCATGCGTCATTTTAAGCTGCATTCAACTCAACTCTACCCGGACGAACACATACGATTCGCATAGATTCTCTAGGATTCCTCACATTGGATTCGTGAGCGTTCTTGAAAAGGATTCCTGAAAAAAGAATCCTCAGGAATGCCCTGTATATGGCTCTAGGATTCTTGAATGAGAATCGTGAGTAGGAATCCTCCGGATCGTGTTTGCGATTCCTTTTACGATTCCGTTACCGTCTTAATCGGTATCCTAGGGATTCTTACTCAGGATTCTCTGCGTGTTAGTAAGGGTACACTGCACAGTGTTTTATTTTGCTGATTTCGTGCGCTAAATCAATAGCGTCTTCAAAATTGATTTTAGTGATTTAGTGATTTTATTCGGAAAAGTTTCTATGTATTTTATTGTGCTTC
Source organism: Wyeomyia smithii (assembly GCF_029784165.1). NCBI lineage: Eukaryota > Metazoa > Arthropoda > Insecta > Diptera > Culicidae > Wyeomyia > Wyeomyia smithii. The sequence goes on from NC_073696.1 coordinate 188,730,614, forward strand.
CTTTAGAATGTATGATTTAGTGATTAATTGGGTTGTTCAGGTATTCACGGATTTCCGATTTTTATATGGGCGGCGTGCGACCAGACCGAGCCAAGCGCCATTTTCTTAAAAATTGAGTTATTAGCACAAGTGGATGTGCAAACTGATAATCTATGTTCCATTAAAAAATGGAATCTTTTGAACAGTTCATAGGCGTGTTATAATGAAAAATCTCTGTAGCACTTTGTGAAAAGTACGAAATTGCGTTCGACCAGAGTGAATCGTAAACACAGACATGGCATCTAAAGAAAGTGATTGTTTGTGATTTAAACGCAAACTAAACACAATTTAAACGCAAATAAATAAACAGCCAGGTGATTTCCGTAGAGCCGACCTCCGTTTCAATGGGCACATCACTTGTTTTCAAGATCTTGTTGAGCTAGACCGAACCAAGTGCATTTTATTTTCATTTGATATTTTTCAAATTAAATTAAATTTTTCTTGTAACAAACGTCTGGACTGGGTTAATATACGTTTAATCAATAAAATTAGACAATACCCGCTTCAAAATACCAGAGTATTTCATATTGATACTATCTTAACACTTGCCACTTGGTGCGCTTCGGCACCAGGACAATACAACTCCAACGGATCCAATCAATATTGCGTATGACACACGTAACATTGATTGGAAGTCTTATGAGACCATAATATCGCAAAGAATCGAGTCCCACGTGGAAATTCCTCCGGAGGAAGAACACGCATTCCTTTCTGGCTTGATCATCGACGCCGCGACTCAAGCTCAGACGAAACCGATACCCGGGGTAGCGATTAGACGGCGCCCTCCCTCCAAGTGGTGGGACAAAGAGTGCTCAGACCTGTACGCGCGAAGGTCCTCGGTGTATTTGGCCTTCCGAGAACAAGGCACTATCGATTTGCTCCGAAAGTACGATGTACTGGATAGACAAATGAAGAGCTTGATAAAAGCAAAAAAACGCGGATACTGGCGGCGGTTTGTGAACGCGTTGTCGAGGGAAACAGCGATGAGCACTCTTTGGGATACCACCAGACGCATGCGGAATCGTAACGTTTCGAATGAGTCCGAGGAGTATTCAGATCGCTGGATACTCGATTTCGCCAAAAAGGCCTGTCCGGACAGAAGACTTTTCGCGACGCGTTTTTAGTAGCTACGGAAGAGCCTCCATTTTCGATGTTGGAATTTTCAATGGCTCTCCTCTCGTGCAACAATAAAGCTCCAGGGTTGGATAGAATTAAATTCAACTTGTTGAAGAATCTATCCGACTCTGCAAAAAGACGCTTGTTGAACTTGTTCAACAAGTTCCTTGAGCTAAACATTGTTCCGCACGACTGGAGGGAGGTAAAAGTCATTGCTATTCGAAAACCCGGAAAACCTGCCTCTGATCACAATTCTTATAGGCCGATTGCTATGCTCTCTTGCCTCCGGAATATAATGGAGAAAATGATCCTCTTACGGTTAGAAAAATGGGTCGAAACAAATGGTTTACTTTCAGATACTAAATTTGGCTTTCGCCGGGGCAAAGGGACGAACGATTGCCTAGCGCTGCTTTCTACTGAAACTCAACTCGCATTTGCTCGAAAAGAGCAAATGGCTTCTGCGTTCTTGGATATTAAGGGGGCTTTTGACTCTGTCTCTGTAGAAGTTTTAAGCGCGAAACTTCATTCGCAGGGATTTTCACCAAATTTGAATAACTTTTTGCTCAATTTGTTGGCAGAAAAGCATATGTATTTCTCACATGGCGATTCGACAACTTCCCGAATCAGTTACATGGGTCTTCCCCAGGGCTCATGTTTAAGCCCTCTCTTATATAATTTTTACGTCAATGACATCGATGAATGTCTTGCAAATTCATGCACGCTAAGGCAACTTACAGACGATAGCGTTGTATCCATTACTGGTAGCGAGGCTTGCGATCTGCAAGGACCATTGCAAGATACCTTAGACAATTTGTCTAAATGGGCTCTTAAGCTGGGTATCGAATTCTCTCCGGAGAAAACTGAACTGGTCGTTATTTCTAGGAAGCATAACCCAGCTCAGCTGCAGCTCCTACTAACGGGTAAAACAATCACTCAGGTTTTAGTCGCTAAATATCTCGGAGTCTGGTTCGACTCTAAATGCACCTGGGCTTGCCATATTAGGTATCTGACACGAAAATGCCAACAGAGGATTAATTTTCTTCGTACGATTACCGGAACCTGGTGGGGAGCCCACCCAGGAGACCTTCTAAGGCTTTACCAAACAACGATATTGTCTGTAATTGAGTACGGGTGTTTCTACTTCCGCTCCGCAGCAAACACACATTTGATCAAACTGGAACGAATACAATATCGTTGTTTGCGTATTGCCTTAGGTTGCATGCAGTCGACCCATACGATGAGTCTTGAAGTGCTAGCGGGTATTCTTCTGTTGAAACATCGCTTTTGGAATCTCTCTTATCGGTTGCTAATTCGATGCACAGTTATGAACCCATTAGTAATTGAAAATTTCGAGAGGTTGGTCGACCTTTAATCTCAATCCAGATTTATGACTTTATATTTTGACTATATGGCTCAAGATATTAATCCTTCTTCATACGATTCCTCCAATGTCGCACTTTTAGATACTTCTAATAATGCTATATTCTTCGACACCACCATGAAAGAAGATATTATTGGTATCCCGGATCAATTGCGACCGCAAGAGATCCCTAAGTTTTTTTTTCCAATAAGTTCAAACTCGTTAGTTGTGATAAAATGTTTTACACTGACGGATCTAATCTAGATGAGTCCACTGGCTTCGGTGTTTTTCACGAAAATTTTACCGCCTCCTACAAACTCGATGCTCCTGCTTCCGTGTACGTCGCTGAACTTGCTGCTATTCAGTACTCTCTTGGGATCATCGAAACCCTGCCCATAGACCACTACTTCATCTTCACAGACAGTCTCAGTGCCATTGAGGCTCTGCGATCGATGAAGACTGTGAAGCGCACCCCGTATTTCTCGGGGAAAATACGGCGGTTTTTAAGTGCTTCAACAGACAAAAATTACCAGGTTACCTTAGCGTGGGTCCCTTCTCATTGTTCCATTCCGAGCAATGAAAAGGCTGACACTTTAGCTAAGGTGGGTGCTATTGATGGCGATATTTATGTAAGACCAATTGCTTATGATGAATTTTATAGCATTTTGCGTCAGAGGACACTCAACAGTTGGCAATCACCATGGAATTCAGATGAACTGGGACGGTGGCTACATTCTATTTTTCCTAAGGTATCGACGAAAGCATGGTTCAAGGGGTTGGATGTAGGTCGGGACTTAATTCGCGTGATGTCCAGACTTATGTCCAATCACTGTACGTTAAACACGCATCTCTTTCGTATAGGACTTGTAGACAGTAATAACTGCGTTTGTGGCGATGGCTACCATGACATCGAGCATGTTGTTTGGTCGTATACCGAATACTGTGGTGTTAGGTCCGAGCTTATAGATTCCCTTCGGGCCCGAGGAAAACAACCGAACGTACCCGTTAGAGACATTCTGGGAAGCGGTGATCTCCAATACATGACACAACTATACGGGTTTATAAAAAATGCTGGCATTAAAATTTGATTTTTTTATCTATTTACTAGAATACAATTTCCGTCACAAACTGAAAGAAAATGATACACCCGGCTGGAGACACTAAAACTAAGACTCGGCATCTCTATGTTTACGCAGACACCTCAGACCAAAACTGCTCAAATAGATCATCACTGGTTAGCCACGTACAAATGAATACATTCTGTAATATAAAATAGTTAAAAACAAAATTGTAACACCCCTCCTCTCACCTCAAATCCTCACTAGCTCGTAGTCGGCCGCGAGATATAAAAAATGTGCCTCCCTCGTTTCCCTGCTAATTTAGAATTAAAAAAAATGTACTTGGCTCAGTAAAACATAAATTGTATCGTGCCGTGTCAAATAAACTATTTGAAAACCAAACAACCCAACTCACCTAGAAGTGATATGGAAAATTTATTTTTTCAGGGCTGTGAGACATACAGCTAGTGTCTTCGAAAAAGTGGTGGCAAATAGTTTTACTAGCAACTTTGTCGAAGGTGTCAAATTTCTATCTCTCATGTTAAAAAAGTTATAATAAAAAAAGATATAAAAAGTTCTATATACAAAGTTCACTCAAATCATGTTGGTGGCTCCACAGCTAGTTCGTCACTCATAACCGTCATCCTGTTCCTGCTCTGCTCATCCAACTCCTCACCGTTCAATAGCGCTCGAAAATGCTCCCTCCATCTGGCTGCAATCGTCGATTTATCAGTAGAGCTCTAAAGTTCTTGTCATTACACATGACCGGCACAGGGAAATTCCTGCTCCCGATTCTGTTGACTATTCTATAGAAGCTCCGCACGTCGTTTTGAGCATATCTGACCTCGTACTCGCGCTTCTTCCGACGGTGGGTTCTATTTTCGGCAGCTCTTGCCCACCCCCCACCCCTCCCGCACCTCTCTCTGTTCTGACGCGTAGCTGCAGCGAGCATGCGGCTCCTGGCACGGTTCTTCTCATCTGTCGCTCTTTGGTACTCGGCATCGAACAAGTCGTAACGCTGTCTTCCACGTGTCGTACCTACCACCTCTCTCGTAGTCGTTTCGATGGCACCGCGTTATGGGCTAGGGGCATCAAAATTCACAGGAATGGTTGAATAGGTACAATCTTTCATTTTTTCCGGTTTGAGTTTCTGGAGTGTGTGGAAACCCGTTGCGCCACGTGAGAATCAGCCCAGAACCCGCAGATAGGACTTACTCGTTCGACGATCGACAGTGAAAGAAGCAGAATATGGGCTCGCAGCACAATCGAAGGCCAAACCGAGCGAACGACCCGAGTCAACGGACCGATGCATGGCCAGCCGATGAAGAACCGATCGTCACCCGAGCAGATGATGTTATTAGTCCTGTGGCTCATGTTTTATAGCAAGCAAGAACAAACCGAGGGGTTATCAAATAGTTCATTTCCCAATTCCCCACATCTCTCCTTTTCCAAGAAAGAAAAGTGGAGAAAAAGAACATTCAAACAACCCGCAACAAGCAAACCACAACAACTTGTCAAAACATAAATATGCATTATTGAAAACCGGAAATCATCATTTACTTTACTTACGTCAGTGTTGGATGGTATCAAAGTTGCGAACAAAATCTTGCAAATACTTCTGTCCCTAACAGCTCGTTCAAGGGGTTTGTCATTTTTGTTCCCTTGATAACATCTGCCCGCAGATCTAGGTTGATCACGACATTCAGACACCTTCTTCGTCTGGGAGACGTACTGTTTAAATGTGCCCATTCTTTTCTTTCGTCACTGTATATTGTTGTGTGCCAAATTGCGAAATGCCTTTTGACCGTAACTGCCGTTCAATGTTCACCGTATCTCCAGGTTTCAGTTGGCATTTCCGGGCACCACATCGAATGTCCTCCCGTTCCTTGACTTTTAGTTTCATTTCACGATCCCTGTTACTGAGAGTGTCGTCGTCGAGGCAATTCACGTTTGATTCTTTTATCTCGCCTGATCTCCTAGGGGAGGAACTTTTGTCACGGTGTGAGGTGCGGCATTGTGTGCTGAAATTGCGACTTGTAGTTTTTCATTATAATCTGAGCCAGTGGAGACTGCTATGGCCATGGATTTGTTGATTACCCTAATGTAATTTTCAATCAAACCGCTTTGTTGCGGGAAGAATGGCGGTGAAAAATGGTTTTAATTCCTCGCTCGTGACAATATTGTTTATAGTCTTCCGTTATCACTTCTCATGCTCTCCGAAAAACCTTCTTTATCAAATATTTCTTCTAGCGCTTGTTTCATCAGCTCGAAGCTAGTCGACTTGATGGCCCGGGCGATTATGTATCGTTAACGATTATTGGCGATAACGAGGATATATATTCCTCCGAACTTAGCGTAAGGACCATTAAAATTCAGAGCGATTGTCTCCCAGGCAGTCCTTGGGACTACGGTAGGCTCCTACCTTTGATTGCGCAATGATGACAGGCCTTGACCCACTTTTCAGCATCTCCTGGCATTTCGGGCCATCATACGCGCTTCCGTAACATAGCCTTCAGTTTAGCTGTCAATGGATGACCTTCGTGAGCTACTCTCAGCGTTTTCTCTCGCAGCGATTCGGGAGTTACTGCTCAGAACAATCCCATTCTTTAGACACAGTTCATCTTTCACTGGACGAAACCTTTCAGATGACCTGGTAATCCTCCTGACTCTATGGCAACGGAGATTTCGTTGATGGTTGCGCCTTGATTTGTCGCCTCACGGATTTTTCCCTCTGTTAAAAAAACACATTGTTTGCTTCAAGAGCCGCAAGCTCCCACGGGATAGAATTCTCATCAAATGGTTCATCTGGCATGGCGTCGCGAGACGAGATGAAGGATCGCGATATTCTCTCTACCACGGATAAATTGAACCTTGTGGTTGTACGGGCTCAATTCCAACGCCCCCCCGTCTGCCCTGGTTAACGCTCGTTTGGAATTTTCTCTGTGTCTGTTCAAAATGAAGCTCACGCCGCGTGCGTACGTCCGTCATACAAAATGTCTTTCAAGGAGGAAGAAGCTAAAATGCTTCTCTCTGATTCTGAGCATACTGTTTTCTGTGAGTGTTAGTGCTTTCGAGGTGAAACTTATAACTCGTCGTGTTCGATCTCTGCTTTCTTGAGTTAGCACTGCTCTCAACGCATTGGGGAAAGCGTCAGTGTAGAGAATGGTCGAATCATCCTCCGAAAAATGACCCAGTGCAACAGTACAACTTGTTATCTTGCCTTTGTACGCTCGAATGTTTTAACTTGATCTGGACCCCATTGACAAGTGTGAGCTGTCGTCACTTGCCATAATGAGCTGGTCTGGTCCGCAATTTTTTTATGTATAAACTGACGAAGGACAAAGTAGTAGAGGGCTTCCGGAAGATTCGAATGTGAGCCACCTTGACTTCGTCCACGTGGAAGCCATTCTTGTCCAACTCGTTGATTCATTCTTGTTCGAATTGGCACTTGGCTGTATTCAACGTAACGTTGTTCTCTCTTTCCAATGTGTCAGCAAACATAAAGATGTCATCGATATACACAATGACAATTACAAACAACGTAAGAGATAATACGAATCGGAACAATCGGCATGGACCTAGGCAACGGAATAAGGACTACGATTGAAAACTTGGGACATGAAACTGCAAATCGCTCTGCTTTATGGAAAAGCGGGCACCGGGCGGCTACTTTCTACCAGAGTTGTGGTTCCACCAGCGAGCTGGGAACCGGCTTCATAGTACTGGGTAAGATGCGCCAACGCGTGATGGGGTGGCAGCCGATCAACGCAAGGATGTGCAAGTTGAGAATAAAGGGCCGGTTCTTCAACCACAGCATCATCAACGTGCACTGCCCACATGAAGGAAGACCCGACGACAAGAAGGAAGCGTTCTACGCGCAACTGGAGCAGGTCTACGATAGCTGCCCGCGACGGTAATCGGACCAGATAGCCTGCATGCCGTGTCTAATGATAAGTGCCATCGGTTTGTAAACTTCGCGGCCTCCCGTGGTATGGTAGTCCGAAGTACCTTCTTCCCCCGCAAAGGTATCCACAAATCCCCCTGGAGATCACCCGACTAACAGACAGAGAACCAAATCGACCACGTTCTAATCGACGGCAGGTTTTTCTCCGACATCATTAACGTTCGCACCTACCGCAGTGCGAATATAGATTCGGACCACTACCTAGTAGCTGTGTGCATGCGCTCAAAACTATCGACGGAGTATAACACCCGCCGAAGTCGAACGCCGCGACCAAATGTTGAGCAACTACGGGCCGCCGAGGCTGCACAGGAGTACGCGCAGCAGCTGGAGGCAGTGCTACCCACGGAAGAGCAGCTTGGCGCAGCTACCCTTGAAGATGGCTGGAGGAGCATCCGATCCACCATAGATAGCACTGCTGTAGCGCTACTAGGTACAAGGGCCCCGAATCATAGAAATGACTGGTTTGACGGCGGATGCGAACGGTTAGTCGAGGAGAAGAATGCAGCACGAGCGAGAATGCTGCAACACCGTACGAGAGCAAACGTGGAACGATACCGACAGGCACAGGAAGTTCTATGAGAAGCTGAACAGCTCCCTTAAAGACTACGTGCCACAAGCCGATATGTGCAGGAGCTTGGACGGCAACCTCCTTACAGACGAGTGTGAGGTGATCGAAAAGTGGAGGCAGCACTTCGACGAGCATCTAAACGGCGATGCAGTAGAGCGCGAGGACGGCACAGTGGTCTGGAACTGCAAATAGTCGGAAAAAAGTCAATTTTTCAACTCAATCCATCGAGTATGCACTCTTCGGAAATCATCTTTGCAAGGTTTGAACTATGTGAAAATGCATCAGAATGTTCGGATTTTTGGTGTTGTCATGCAATTAACTTAGTTGAAAAAGCAGACTTTTTGTATACACAACTACTCTGTTTCATGTTGTTTACCAAGGTGACTTATTACGGAATGCAGAAGTAGTAATGAATCTTACAATGGTTTCGAATCTATTAAATGGCCTTACTCTAGCATTCTTACAACTTTAGATATCCTTTTTGAAGTTGTTATATGGAAATAAGCACTCCACAAAATAAGTATGATAAAATACGTAGCACGCCAACTTTAAGTTGCATTTTAAATAGTATCCCCGCCGTTACCCGCGCTCATTCAAAGACTTGAACGTTCCCTCGTGTTCATAGAGACAGGAACATGAAAGTTTTGTAGGCAATTTTCGCCGAAACATTCACAATATCAAAAACAAAAACGATCGTGCGACACGCCAGCGGCCATTTTTTAGCAAGCAGTGTTAGTTTAGAGCGCCACTCATGTAATTGAAATTCGAACTACTCAAATCTTGATTCCCGTTACACTTACCTAAACTTTGTTTGATATATCTGGCTTGTGAAATTCGATATTTTTGGGGTGTTTTCTTCGACATGTTATAGGTAACCATATATCATGTTTTTTTTGGGATTAATCGCTGAATTTCTCAAAAAATACAACATGTACTAACTTCACATCCAAGGAAGAGTTTCTCAAAATGATATTCTCTAAAAACTAACTTTAGACATTATCTTTCTATTTTGCTTCCTTGAGAAGTTAGCGACAGCGCTGCCTTAGCGGTGAAGTTTTGAGCTAAATAGCCTTTACCAAAAGATGGCCAATAATTTCAGGATCAACACTCGAGAAGACATCGTTCATCTAGGCAACCATGGGCGCAACTACGGGGGGGCTAGGGGGGCTGAAACCCCCCCTAGAACGTCTTTAGCCCCCCCTAGAATTTCCCAGAGAATGATTGTATTCAATATATATATACATTCCATGCTACTTATCAGAGCATCAAAATCAACACAAATTGAGATGTCGTCATTCATTGGCTAAAAACTAGTTCTGCACCCAGGATCGATTCTCAACCCTTGCTCTCTTACCTACCTTACCAGTCAGAGGAGAGCTGTAGTAACTCGTGCTGTATCAAGAAGTCGCCAGTTTACTCGGTTTTGGGCTGTGTTTCACCAGTTTCCCAGACGTCTCATCACTCGCAAGTCTCTTTCGATGTGGTCGAGCCATCATGCACGCTGCGCCCCTTAATTTCTTGTGCCGGTAGGGTTGCTGAAGAGAAGTGATTTCACATGGTTGTCGTCCGGCATTCTTACGATGTGACCGGCCTACCGCAACCTATTGTCTTTCGCCAGGTGTGCAATGGGGTTCTCTTCAAGCAGCGCTTATAGCTCATGGTTCATGCGCTGTAGCTATTATCCGTCGTCCGCTTGTGCTCCACCGTAGATAGTCACCTTCTGTTCGCCGATAGGCACCTTCTGTTCGGAAATATCAAAAGGACTTCCGTAGAGGACTATCGGTTATCAGGGTTTTGTAGTTTTTTTATCGAAGTGGTCTTGTCCGATCATCACCGTGATTGGTGCGTACGTTTGTAATGTCTGAGAAGAACGGGCCGTCGTTGAGAACGTGGTCAATTTGTTTCGCTGTACGTTGGTCGAGGAAAGAAGGGACTTTGGACTGCTAATCCGCGGGGAGCTGCGAAGTTGGTGCATAGCAGGCTGTGCGGGCCGATAACCGGTTTATATAAGTCTATCCTTCCGTTCATGTCCCCAACGACGATCTTGATATCTCTACGCGAGCAGCTATCGTAAAGTTTCTCCAGCTGTGCGTAGAACGCCTTGTTCCCTACATCAGGTCTTCCTTCGTGAGGGCAGTGCACATTGGGAATAGTGTAGTTGTGGAACCGGCCTTCAATTCTCAACAAACACAACCTGTCGCTGATTGCCTGCCGCTTTGGTGGTACAGTGCCTTGCGGCCACAAATCCACCGTACCTTCTCTCCTTTCAGGCAAAGCTCCCGGAGCGCAACGATGTCGAAGTGGCGGGGTTCTAGCTGATCCAGCAGAATCCGGTCGACAACCGGGTCGTTAAGCGATCTACTGTTACATGTATTGAGCTTCTAATCGTCGTCCCTATTTCGTCGGCTGGGTCATTGCCGATTGTTCCGGTTCGTTTTGAATTCTTGATTCTCCGTAGTATGTTTATTTTAGTATGCTGCCTTACTAGGGCTGCGATGCCTAGTCTCGCGACGGAGCTGCCACCATGGATGTAGCTGGCGAGACACCGCATTTAATAGTTCAACCGTCCGGTCCGGATCAGTCGCTGTTTGAGCCGCCCCTAGCCTGTGGGGTAGACGCGCAGACAAGCTGCTCTCTAAGGAGAACAACTACTCCACCGGTTCACCGGTTTTTCCTTGGTTGCTCGTATCCCAGTCGGTACCACGTGGAGGTAGGAATAGGGCATTAAGCCTTGAACCACACTGGGGTCTATTTTATTCTAACTAGTACGGGTGAACTGTTAAAAAGCACTGCCCAGCCGTTTACCAAATCTAGCTCTCCTAAATATCGAATCATTGTTGCTGAAAGAGCTTGGCGTTGACGATGTGTTCAAGATATTCAGTACATCATCGGAGATTCTATCCCGAAGTGATTTTTTCTGCTTCTACGATACTATTTTAAGCGTTATTAAATAAGCATATGCAAACTCTTTTTTCTCTTTTTTAAAATGGCATACATGAAAACTAGCCCCCCCTAGAAATTTTCCTTAGTTGCGCCCATGGAGGCAACCTTTGGTAGTTATTAATTTCGCCCTGATTCCAGGCCTCTCCGACCACTGTGGACGGTATAGCAACTGATCTTGGTGCACGAGCAGAAGACATCAGAATTCCAGCCCCCGATTTTCTGGAGGTGGAGGAGGAGATTGGTCGGCTGAAAAACAATAAAGCTGCTGGAGTGGACCTACTCCCCAGCTAGCTATTGAAATACGGTGGAGAAACACTGGCTAGGGCCGTGCACTTGGTCATTGTCAAGGTTTGCGAGGAAGAACGAGTACCGGAGGCGTAGATGGAGGGTATTGTGTGTCCCATCTACAAAAAGGGCGACAAACTAGAATGCTGCAATCGATTTTAAATCGACGTACGACACAACCGATCGGGACAAGCTATGGCAAATTATGCACGACTACGGATTTCCGGACAAACTGACGCGGTTGGTCAAAGCGACGATGGATCGAGTGATGTGTGTAGTTCGAGTTTCGGGGGCACTCTCGAACCCCTTCGAAACCCGAAGAGGTCTAAGACAAGGTGATGGTCTCTCGTGCCTACTGTTTAACATGGTGTCATTAGAAGAGCGGGGATTAACACGAGGGGCACGATATTCCAAAAGTCGGTTCAACTGTCTGGTTTCGCCGACGATATCGACATTGTGGCTCGGACCTTTGTGAAGATGGCGGATACGTACATCGGACTAAAGGCTGAAGCCAAACGGATTGGGCTGGTCATCAATGCATCGAAGACGAAGTACATGAAAGGAAGGGGCTCACGAGAAGACATTTCAAGTTGGTGGTGATGAAATCGAGGTGGTCGACGAGTTCGTGTATCTGGGCTCACTGGTAACTGCCGACAACGATAACAGCAGAGAAATTCATCGGTGCATAATGGTAGGAAATCGTGCATACTTTGGTCTCCGGAGGACGCTCCGATCGATTAGAATTCGTCGCCGCACCAAGTTAACCATCTACAGGACGCTGATCAGACCGGTAGTCCTCTACAGGCATGAGACATGGACTATGCTTGAGGAGAACCAACGCGGCTTTGCGGTCTTCGAACGGAAGGTGTTGCGTACCATCTGGACTGCAGATGGAAACGGAGTGTGGAGAAGGCGAATGAGCCACGAACTGCAGGAGCTGCTTGGGGAGCCATCCATTGTCCACACCGCACCGGCAGGTTGTGGTGGGCTGGGCATGTTGTGAGGATGTCAGACGTCAGCCCGGTAAAGATGGTTCTTGAAACCAATCCGTCAGGGACGAGACGGAGAGGTGCACAGCGGGCAAGGTGGATCGATCAGGTGGAAGACGACCTGCGGACCCTACGCAGACTGTAGTACTGGCGAACTGCAGCCATGGACCGAGTGGACGACTCTTACATACAGCAAAGGCCACACCACGGCTTGGGACTGTTTGGTAAGGTAAGGCTACTAGCTTTTTTAACGATTCCCGTATAAAATGCCACTACAGATCTGTGAGATTCTAGGCGTAACGTCTTCATGCTCGGTTATAGTATGGATCAACGATCGCAGTTTTGCTCGGTTACCGCCACATACGTTGGTCAGATACACAGCGATCTCTTTAAATTCGATTTGAATCGGCACCATTCTACCCACGACTTGCTTGTAGATATTCCTTGAGGAAACGGGTGAATGTCCCAGCGTATTCCTCCGGTGTTGTCCGGTGTTGCTGAGAATTCCGACTACCAAAATTTTCATCGTAATTTGATGACATTTTCGAGGGGCCGGGCTAAGCTTCTTGTATCTCTTCTTCCGAATTGATATATTCCTCTTCTGAGAACTCCACTCCGACACTACAGTTTTCATCGGGATCAACGATCACCCGTACATATATTCCACCTAACATCCTGGGATCCTGTGGACATCAATTCCACATGTCCAAATTAGTAGTATTACGTTATTCCTGTACATATGTGAGATTCGCGTAATTAAGCACAAGCTTTTGTTTAAAACCTTGTACTAGGAATGATACGGATATCCGCATACACATCCGCAAATGCGGAACATCCGCATGAAAATTGACATCAGCAACTACATCTGCATCCACAATCATATATCCGCATCTGCAGATGTCTAAAATCCAAATCCGTGACATCCCTGCCTTTCTAGTAAATTCCAAAAAAGAGTCCTGTATTGTAATGGCGTGTTATCGATATTTTGCGGAATTGCTATGTGGAAATAAAGGTGATCTTCTTCTTGCACGAACAGTATCTATCAGGAAATATTTTTGAGCTCTTTAGTTAATCATTTTATTAGTTTGATTTATTACGTAAACATTTCGAAGACGAGATGGGTCGAAATCGGCCTTAGCCTTTAGCCTGACAGCAGAAACATACTTCGGCTAACTTCGGGCATAACAAAAAAAAAGAAACATCTCGAACGTTTGAACGCTCCCTGCGAGAATGAGAATATATGTAATTCGTTCGAATCGTTTATTCCGTACGAAAGTCGAATACGACCGTAAACCAGAATAAGGGCAAATATGCTCAAACACTGTTTCATAAAAACATGAAGTATCTTATCAATATTTTATTTCAAACTATTCAAAAACGATCGACCAATTGAATAATATGAGCCTGTTCTTGTTCCCGCCAATCAGAGTCTCCAGCATCGCCCAGATTTCCCGCATACTCTCGCATGACATGTCGAATGGTTTTCATCGAGGCATTTCGGAGGTTCAATATCTGCAATATGCGCTGTTTGACTACATCAGTCGAGCTGATCTCTAGGATTATATAATCAATCAACTGCAACGTAAAAAGACCACCAGACAGTCTTTTTATGTAAATCGCATCTACGTTTTCTTCCATTTCTCCTGAACTCTGCAAAACAAAAGATTCAAACCAAAGTATACACGCTATGTGTCGAAACAATCTTACAACTAATTGGTCGATGTCATGGTCCACTTGTTCAACCTTTTCCAAATACTTAAAATGTAGCTCCATAAGTCTTTCTACTTTTTCAAAGTCATTTTCGGTAAATTTGGTAAGCATCCGTTGTCGTTGTGCCCCTTTGCAATTTCTCAACATGCTAGCTACAATCGAAACAACATGCTCTTCATGTTCATCAGTGCTAAGCAAACGTTTTTTGTTTCGTTTAGGCGTCTTCATGAACAGCGGGAAAATGGTTCGTAAACCCAAAATGTCAACGAATTTGTTACAATTATCGCGTCCATCAGGACCGGACATTGCATGGTCAAGAACCTTAAGTGAACCGTTTCTTGACAGCTTTTTTTCGCGCAACATTAGATTCATCAGTTGAAGACCTTCTCCTTTAAGGAATTTTTCACGATTGTCTGATGACATCAGTGCCGAGCACAAGCTATTGAAAAGGTTTTCCATGAACTCCTGTTCTTCGGTAGTAGATGGGTCATGTCGCTTATAGGCCTGAATATCACAAGACAGAAGTGTTGAAGTAATTTTTGGCATCAGTCCAATTTGAGAAAAACTTACCGCTAACTGCTGCAAAAGTACATCAATTCCATCTAAATTTCCAAGAAGTACTCTGTTATCATTTGTATCCTGGAGCAGAATGGATAAGATTTCACTACAATACAGTTTATTTGTATCGAATGGCATTTTAACACGCAGCCGCTTAAGAATCCACTGCATGAGACCCTGTTCTGCAACTTCTTTGGCAATTTCTGATTTTATTTCCATCAAATTTTCAAATATAGCCATTGTGTTGTGAACACCATCTGCTTCCTCCTTTACATTTTCATCTAATCTTTCTAAATTTTGTACCAATAGTCCTGCGGCTTGTTGATTACGGAGAGCTTCGATAAGAGTTTCCGCTCCGTCTAAACTTTCGTGCAGAATGTCCACATCGGTTAGCTCTTGAATTAGATCAACTACCGCAACGCTTATATCTGTATTTTGATGCGATAGCAACTCGAGCAAACTGGCTATGCCATTTAATTCAACCAGAAGGGGATATAAATCCGGTACAGTGGCTACCGCGCGAAGCTCCTGGATCACATCGTTTAATTCGATTTCGCTCTCCATGAACTTCTCCGGGTTTTCTGGAAATTTAATTCTCATTTCTTGGTTTTTGAGGACACGTTTTTCAAATAGCAAAAGAATTTTCTTTAGACCTGCGTCGTCCAAAACATCGCCTTCCGGCTCTTCGGATTCCACGAATTTTAGAATATCTAACCTTTCCTCTTCGCTGATCTGTGGCTCCTTATGAGGTACGTGTGGTTTTGTACGCACATTTGATGCTTGCTCATCTCGCCGCACTTTCGGAGTAGGAGGGGCGGAGCGACGTTCCGGAGAGTCTTCTTCATCATCATCAAACTCGGAAGTACGCTTTGGTGTTTGTTCCGGCTAAATTGAAGAGATATAGATATTAAAAACTGTTTTTTGCATGTTGCAAATAATTACCTTGAAAGAAAGAAGTTCTTCGACATCCATGACGAATGATTCTCTGCTTGTTGCGTTAAGAGGAAAAGAATCAACAGAACATACAATATAAAACCAGTCCTTTTTAACAATAAAGTGGTATTTGAAGTAAGTTTATTCAACTAGAACCGCTATTACACCGACGAATAATACGACGATAAACAAAATTGAATAATGACAGCCGACCCGACAGCATGAGAGAGAGCAGAGTAGCCAGATGTTTTGAAGAATGTGTTCAACTGCTCGAAAGCCGTATCTGCTGGAAGCGAGACGCGACGAAACGGACGAAACAACATCAAAATGTATCTCTGATAGCATAAGCTGTGTTGAAGCCACAAATGGCAAACTTCTAGCCACCACGTGGTCGACTTCTAATTTTCAAAGGCAAACCACTCGGTAATCGTTAATGCGTCACCTGTGAAAACATATCCTCATGTTTGTTATAGTGATGAAAATATATGATAGTGTTTTCATAGGTAACGGGTTAACTATTTCCAAATCTTGTTATTTTCACCATTAGAAGCAATTGGGTTGTTTAGCTATATCAGTTTTTTATGTCACCTGAGAGAGCTGCCTTTTCTAAGCAAAACGTAATTTTAGAAGATTTTCTATCGTTGCCATTCATTTTTTTTATCACGAATTAAAACTGCTCGAAATCGCTATGATGACAGTTCGCCATCGATAGTTGGTATATACTGTCATTGTAGCGATCTGGAGTGATTTTTTATTTTTCATTTACAAATCGAAAGATAATGATGATTTGGAGCGAATTTTATTTCTTCATTTAAAAATCGAAGGATAATGAAATGATAATGAAGAATTAAAATTCGCTCCAAATCGCTACAATGACAGTTGGTATATGGGCGAACTGTCATTGTAGCGATTTCGAGCAGTTTTGCATCTTGATTTAAAAAGCGAAGGACAACGATAGAAATTTTTTTCAATCACGTTTTACTCAGAAAATGCAGATCTTTCAGATGATATAAAAAACACTAAACACGGGCAAACAACAACCATGATGTCAAAAAAATTTGACCATTATGTCAGAAGGTCAAATATTTGACCATTAGACAAAGAGTGTACTACAGGCTTTATTCTTCATTTAAAAATCGAAGAACAACGATCACGAAAATCACGTTTGCTCAGAAAATTGCACCCCTTCAGTTGATATATAAAAATCAGAAATCCGTGAATAGCTTAACAATCCAATTCATGTAGGCCATCAGCGACTCACAGTTTTTGAAAGTTGTTTTTTTTTTGTTGCTTTTTTACAAAATTAGCGAATTAGCGATTAGCGTTTCGAAGGCAAAAATTTTAGTGACACTTACAGTCTGCTAACCAATTCAAAAATTGACGAAATCGCTGAATCGCTAACTGAGTATCAGCGTCGCTAATTAGCGATTAGCGAATAAGCGAAATGGTGCCTACAACTGGCTATCATTGATACATTTTGATGCTGTTTCGTGAGGTAACTTTTCAAATATTTAAGATTTTCTGCTTGTCATTATAACCTCAAACATAAACAGACCATTTGCGTTGGTTCGTCGTTAAATGTTATCTCGGCAAACTA
Organism: Wyeomyia smithii; assembly: GCF_029784165.1. Taxonomy (NCBI): domain Eukaryota; kingdom Metazoa; phylum Arthropoda; class Insecta; order Diptera; family Culicidae; genus Wyeomyia; species Wyeomyia smithii. Next base: position 188,747,734 of record NC_073696.1, read on the forward strand.
GAATTCAATCACTAAATAATCAGTAATGAAATTTTGCTGTATATTCAGCAAAGCAGAGTATATTTGTTTGGGCCCTCAGGCACAGCTTTTACCCACCCTCATCAATGTCATGCCGAATGACTGTTGAAGTAGAGATGTAAATTTATCATATCTACTCTATATTCATCTAGCCCAACATTAATGTAGCTGAATATTGAGAATAGGTTATGTTTCCATTTAATTCTACTACAATTTTTGTAGTAGAATTAAATGGAAACATAACCTATTCTCAATATTCCATTCCATTCTACTAAGACGCTCAAAAAGAAATTTATTTGATTAATGTAGCTATGATCCCATACCAACGATTAGTAACTTAGCTATGACCCCGTATGAGCTTCGTACCGGTTTGGTGTGAAAAATTTTGATATATCGATTTGCTCGCTGATTTCCAGCAAACAAATAGTTTTGCTATATTCTCTTGAATCACTTGGTTGTTGGAAAATTATTCAATGACAAAACTTTGGAAAAAACTAGAAGGTAAACAGCCCTAAAGTTGTATGAAATGGTGACGTGGGACTAAACACTGTAATTGTGGGTTTTTTTGTTACAAAATATACAAAGTCTGCTGACAGAATCAATGTGTTTGCTCAGCGACTGTTCGTATTTTTATTTTCAGCCTCCCCTGGAAATCAATTTATGAAAGATATTCAACAACACTCGAAAGAATATCGTTTATATTTGGCGATATTATGCATGTAGTATTTTTTATGTGCAAACAACATGTATTTGACAAGGCACAAGCATATAGTGCTTGTTGAAGAAGTACCAAGAATTTCTCGTAATGCGTCAAAGTCAGAATTAACTCTATATCCTCAAAAACCAAATCTAATAATACTTACGTTATCATAATGAATGGTTTTGTCTTATTTAACTCTGATTAAATCAAATCTATAATATGGATCTTACTTTCAAAATAATATAGAAGCCCTTACAAAGGTTCATTAATTGGCAAACATAAGAAGAAAAGTTAAACAAAATTATTAACAAGTTCCAGCAAAAAATCGTAGCGATCAACAATTCTATTTTTGTTTTTTGCTTGACAATTTTTTTCATTTGCCTACAACAACATTTGCTGTATTACGAAGACAGCTAATATACGTTTATTATAGTAAAGTTTTAAATAATAATATACCATCTAACAATTTTGAAATGTAACAAAAATTCTGAATGAATCTTAGTAAATCGATCAAAAATTCACAAGCATTCGCCGGCGTCAACCCTTCTATTAATTTGTATATTTGAGAATTAACTTTCTCGATACTATCCGATCACGATTATTTAGTGAATATCGAAGATAAAATTAAATAAATATCCGTTGCAAAAATTTACAATTCTTGTTGAGTAATTTATGGTAATCATATTTCTGAGATAAACTTTCAATCACCATCAACAGCAGCATTGTAGTTTTTCCTCGTTTGCACACGAATAGAAATGTACCAACAAAAGTGTACCACTGCAATATGAATAGTACACTGAAACGAAGGATATGGTATTTTTACTATATCAGAGGGTAAAATTGAAAAGTAGGCACCACTTAATTTTAGCTGACCAGTAACTACATTCGGGCTAAATAAAATGAACAGTTATTTTTACCATGCATCAGTAACTGTAATAACTGTAGTTAAATTTATATAATTCATTGTGTTTTTTACCATTTGGGTAAACATTCTGTGTAGTATTTTCGACAATCTGCAGACGTTTCCGGAATTCAATTTCACTGTACGAGTTTATCTGCTGCGGTAAATTTCACAATGAAAATATTTAAAATCAGTGTTTCGTATTGTCAGCATAAAAACTTTATTTTATTTCTGTTTGCATTTATAGTTATGTATGGTATTACATATATATGAATTAATGTGTAACATATTTGGTTCAAATGAGATATTTCTTCAGTCTCATGTACAGCTTATTTTCTATGGAATACAAATGAATCGGAGGTCCATCCAATTCATTAACTTCAACAATTTTATGCATATCACATGGACCTTTATTGCATATAGTTCTATGTTGCTCAACCGACGACTCGATTTTGACAGGAAATATCCTATTTTGTATTCAACGCCTTTGTATGACACATTATTAGAAGCTTGGAAATTATGTACTGAACATTTCTGTCAATATCTAGAAGTGCAAAGTACGGCAAGTTTATAAGTTAGACTGTGACTGCATTCTAATATGCAAGGTCGATTCCAAAAAAAATAGCATTGTTCAAGTTATTAGAAAAAAATAGACTAGCCTTTGTACACAAGTTGATTTAAATCAGATGCATTGATGAAACTCGCTGCAAAAATATTCCTTAGCTTCGATATGTAGAACGATGGAATTGTTGGAAACGAGTAATATATTCCATTTATTTATTTTGAACGGAATGGAACTCGATCCTCTTTGGTTCAAAATAAGTGCCTTATCGCTTCTCTCATTTTAAGGTTCTCTAATTATTTAATACCAATACAAATTAACAAAATAATTACTTGATTCTGATAAATTAACAGCAGCAGCCCGTCTGGAAAGCAGAAAACTTGTCTTTTCGGGTTTCGATTTCTGAATCTTTTCCTTTTTCCTGTTATAGAAGCGATCATATAACAGTCCTGATGGATGGTTTGTGCTTGCTTTGGAATCGCGCGGAATCTAATACGTTTCCTGAAAATGAATAGAAACTAATAGATTAGCAATTTTTTTAAAGATACGGTTTAAAAATGATAATTACGGCAATCTCTGTGGGGAATCTTTGTGCGATCAGTTCTGCAAATTTAGCCATGTTCGGTAGAGTAAAATGCTTCTGATTGGCTATGTAATAATCAACCACTGTATGAGACAAAGTCTTCCGGTGTGAAATATCTAACGCATTGTGCCATCCGTAATATTTAACAAAGATTTTTCCTTTTTTATTACGGCTAAGAATATCATCTAACAAACGGGTGATAACGATTGTCGGAAGTAACCATCGCTCGGAACTACAGCTCGCACTTTTTATATCGTCATTATGCTGCGATGATTGATGTTCGTAAAGAAGACTCTGATCCCATTGCATCAATTTTCTGCGCAGCGTATGCTTGTGTCCAGTCCATTTTGCTACTGAAAACACGTCATTTAGCGCTTTTTCGTCAAGCATTTTCAGGCACTGGAACGTTATTCCATGACCTATAATGCGAGGCACGGTGAACTCTATACCTAAATGATTATGTAGTTATGATAAATTTAAGACTTACTAATCAAAATAGCGTAAATAGTCGGATCAAGTTTCCAATCACCAATCATTAGTTGCCGCAGTTCCGGTATTTGTCCAGCATCTGTGATATTTTTACCGTCATGACTTATACTTTTTATAATGTTACGCTCATACAAACCTGCAATCAACCCCGGGTTAGAAAACAGATCATCCACTATTAATTCCACTTTTTCGGTGCCCATATGTTGTGTTTTACAGTAAATATTCAAATTGAAATTGTCAACACTCACTTACACAGCGTCCTGAAAAAACTGCGCATGAGAAAAATGGCTGCTCTTGAGGGGCTTTTAACATATAACGAAAACCAACACGTTCATGGTGAATTTCGGGAAAAAAACGACGTAACGATCGCAGTAGCTCTGATGACAATATTTAAAATTAATTTCAAAGTAACGTAGTAAGTTCACCAATGCTTACATGAGTCATATTTTCAACAAGAACACAAACATCGAATTTACATTAGTTCCAGTCAGTTTTACCATATTGGTTGTGGTAATGACTATAGTTGCCAGTCAACTTTTATATACAATATAGTTAATTTTGATAACGCAGCATAGTTAATAAAACAATATGTTTCTTTCGTTAAGCAATGGTATTTTCTACTATAATGCAGTCCTTTTTAATGGATTGTACATCAAAGTTACTATTTTCAGGCATAGTATTTTTAACTGCTATTTTGTTATTAGCCGTACCAGATCATTGCTTTCTGTGTACCGTCGCTAAATAGCCTGTATGTTCATCAGTAGTGTATGGACTTTTCACTCCCTTTGGTACTGACGTCGAAATATATTTGCTATGCAGTTCGCTCCACGGCGACGGTAGGGAGTCCCTACGGACATCACACTTAACTCTACCATTCAGCATGACAAGGGGTTCAATTCTCATTTTTTAAGACGCGTAGTGTTACTCAGTTTTGAGTATTTGTGGAGTTACTCAATTTTAGAGTTGTTCCACTTTTTACGAAAATGCGTCAAATGTTACTCATTTTAAAGTTATTATTTACGAGCATGTACTAAACAAAATTTTAAAATAGTCGTTAGTTTTCTGGGCGAAAAAATTGTCATCTAGTGGCACATCTGTTTGGCTATGGTTCAATCATTGATTTAATCAACTTCAGCCATTTTGAAATTCTAAATGGCGAAAACCTACTAATTATAAAATGGATATAAGAAATGATTCTTCATTTTGAACCCTTTAATTCCGAGCAACACCGAAAACAAATGCCAAACTTTCTAAAACGCTCCAAAGCTTTAGAAAATAAATTCTGACATTTCTTTTCATTTTCTATCAAAATTTTTGTTATAACATCACGTTTACACAAACAAACAAAATTTCGTGTTGGTAGTTGTTTTTGTTCAAAATTCATTTGTTTCCGGTGCTTACTTCTAAACAATCTCGCTCGACGGGTTTCGTCGCTGACAACTCGAACGGCGTGCACGATTCCGGTCTTCCTTTTCAGCTATAACACACAATAAAAATATTATGATGGAATAACTTTGAATGTAAACAACACAACGCAGCCGAAGTTGGGCTGAATACTGCACGTTATTTGGAATGGCGATTATTTATTAATGTATTTATAATTTTCGGAACAATCTATAAAATCAACATCTTTTTCCCGAATCAGTTACGTTCCTATTTGTCCTTATGTTCCTGATTTGACGGTAAATACACCATAAAGTCCCTGTCTTCTGGGTTTATATGAAGCACAAGAGGTTTTATCCCAACGAAATCAGTTGTGCTCATGATGTATAAAGACATGGTGTAACGGTAAGAAAAGCAGAATCGGCCATATTTGAAAAAAAAAAATGCCAGCAAGTAGGTTTGTTTATAAACAACTAGGGCATAAAAATTATCCCTTCTCATAACATATCATTTGGATGCATTTAAATAATAAATATGGCAATGCTTCATACCTTGCTATCAATATTCATTAATTTAGAAAACAATTTCTAACTTAAAACACCTGAATTTGCGGTATTCAATTGCCTAGTTAGTAAGGATATATCAACAAACACGAAAAAGTTATTCTCTGTTGCATAGTGATGCTTCGTCTCCAACCCTCCGAAGTTGTATCTGGCTCAGTTAAACAAATAATGTATCGTGCCATGTCAAATATACTATTATTGATTTAAAAAAAAAATCCTCCAAAGTAAAAAAACGCTTCCTCACCCCGCGCCTACTTTTTGGTCAAACCGTTACACCATGTTCTACTCATCATGGCTGTGCTATTATGGGCATTATGCCACAAAAGAGGAAAGTTCGATTAAATTTCCAAAAAAAATGACTGAAAAAAGAATATTTTAATTTAAATTATTTAAATTTCAACATAATGTTGTGTTTCTATAGTTCTATTTATTCGAACACCATTTCTATAATTTTTTAGAAAAGTGTATTTCGAAAGATTAGTTTGAATTCATTTCAAATCCCACAAATATAACATATTGACAAAAAAAATCTTCTGTTTCAATCGCCCCGGCAACTTTTTGTATTGGAAGTAGATTTTTAGGAATGACTTAAACTGAAATGATAGGATGACAGAAATCTGAAACAACTTTATTTATTCGGATCAAAATAAAATTCTTCATAATTATTTCAAATTCTATTGACACAGTAATAATTTCACTTAGTTTTTTTTTGGCAACAACTTACCACATACATACATGCTATGTGCCACATAACATTGATATTCGTTGAGTTGAGAAAATACCATTTGAATAAAGCTCGATACAACTTGACAAACTATGACGAAAACTAATATAGGTATTCATTAGTAGCAAAAAAGTGACCTTTGTCTAATCACCACAGATTTACACAGAGACTGAGTTCATGTACAACGAGTCATTGTCAAACCTACTGTCGTATATAACTTTACTGTAAGGCATAGTCAAAGTGCTTTGACCATCGAAGGATTATTGGATTGGATAATGCCATAAAAACTATCATGCGAACAGAAGTTTGAAAACTTGCAAACGAAGTGTTATTTGCAGAAGCAAACTATACTATAACGATGTATTATGTGTTCAGAATATTGTTAAAAAATAATCTAATTAATGGGTAGACAACAGTATGCATTCAGTAAATAATGCACTAGTACAGAACGAAATGTAATAGAGGAAATTGTAGAAATTAAACCAATATAGTAACCAGTGCAATAGAATCACGCGATAGAAAGCATTCAAATCTTCAAAAGCTAGAGTCGTTTTGCATATACAAATAGTTGATAGTGAAATTGCAATTCGTATACTACTTCACATGTACCGTGAGCATTAAAGCACAGATAACGAAAACAAACTACAAAGATTTTCTCGAATTTTGAAAATAACGAATACACTGTCTATAAGGAAAAGGTACAAAAAGCTTATTTTATTACAATAATTGTTTATTTTGTATAATTATAATTGATACTGTTAAAATATAAAAAAATACTTTTTCCACTAGATTACTCTTTGTTATTGTTTGGTTTTATTGGGTTCGTTTTATTTCGTACTGATCTGTTGTTACAACATGAAAAACTATCATGCATGCGTGTATTTGTTACAATGACTGAACCGAAATTGGCTTGCTCTGTATGGCAGCTGCTTTTGTTTGCAAAGGAGTATCATATACATACAATGATGTTGCGCTTAAGTGCTCGGATGTAATACGAATACAGAATGGAAAAATAATACAGTAGCTTGATTACATTGGTTAGGCAAATCATAATCGAATGGAAACAAGTATCGATATAATAGTGTAGAATAGGAAATAGTACAAAGTTCAGAGGTTAATAATTAATTAATCAATTATGTGGCCGCATTCAAAATTGTACAATGTATAAAAAGGCACACCCAAATAGTCGTTACTTTTGTTTTTCAGTTGCTTGTTATTTGGATCTCTAGATGTTACTTGTTTTATTTTCTCTATTTGTAAAACTTTGTTATTAGTATCTAAAATGTATTATTGCGATTACCTTTAGCTTATATACAATCCGTTGTTTTTCATTCGATTCAATTGTCTTTTTTACGGTTTGCTTAGCTTTGCATTAATCACTTGTATGAACTTTTCATTTGGACTACAACATTCAGGATTATATGTACAATGACAACAACACTTAAAGTTACTTAAATTTATTGATGGCAAACAGTAGTTTGTAGTGATTACAGTAAAACGTGTAATGTTAAACAAGGCAAACCAGCTACTCACGGTATTAAAAGTAGAGCTCACTGCGTATATAAGATTTTAACAAGCTCTGTCTATTGCAAAAGTACATTCTGAGTGGTAGGTGATATACGGTATACTACGCTATTTTGTTTTTTTTTTTTTTTTTTTTTTTTGTTTGGTATCACATTCAGGAGCGAAATGCATGAAATATTCAGAAACCATTATACACTAAAACTCTTTTGTCAAAATTGTTGTGTTCCGACAAGGGTATAAAGCTACACAATTAGTTAAAAAGCAATAGGCTTCAATCGAGAATGGAATGTATGATTAACAGAAACCTGATAAGTGTGTATGAATCTTGCAACGATACGCTGTGCAAACTTTATATGTATATTGTGCCCATTACATACAATGACTAAGAACATAGTTTACAAAGCTGACTTTTCTAACGTGATAAAACAAATCATTTTAAAAGTTCAAATTAGTTTAACTAATTAGGAATATGGAAGAAGTTTTGGTTTGTAACAGAACGAGATCAATAATTGAAAACATAAGTAAATTTTCTTTTAAAATTTCTTTTAAAATTTCAAGCCTTTGTTTTATACATCAAACAATCAAACAATCATATGACAGTATTCACCTAGTTTAAAGAATTTTAAATGAGTATTATTGCGGAGTTAAAGCACATGTAGCAACTTTTGAAACAGTTAGTTTACTAATTTTTAAAACGACCAAAATCGAACATAAATTTAAACAAATGCAAATCAGATTCATATTTTACGGCTTCAATGTTTATTGTATGGACCATACTGTCAACCTATATTGGACAGAAATTGTAGCATGAGCATTTGATTATTGCTAATTTTCTCTAATCTAATGAAATTTCGAGATAACATGATCGAGATAATATGTTGTTACATGTTCGTTCTATAATAATAGTGAAAAAAAAAAGAAACATTTTTTTTTTGAATCAATAAAACACGAAAACGTTCACGTGTAATAGATTTTCATTGATCCATTCATTCATATCATAATCACTCGCAAAAGCTGAAACAGCTCACTGACATGATTGCCGTAAAGTTGTGTTTCATTTATTTTGCTGATTTCTTGAGTTTCTTGATAATATGAATGAAGACACTACAACAAAAGTGAAAACCCAAAATGAAGAAACGACTTCAATAAACCTAGCATACTGTAAAGGAGAACGAAGGAGACCAACAAAATACAAGAATAATATGAATAATTGATAATTGACTAGAGCAATTCGAACTAGTTTAGCAAACTTACGAGGATTTTGAATGATAGATTAATTTCGTTGCGTGATTTCAGTGCTTTATTGAGTTTTTGGAATAATCTTGAGTGTCTAATTGTAGTATAGTAGCACACTCAATATGAAGAAAATGTAACAACAAAAGAAGAATATTATTGAGAAACATTTTTCCGCTTCAATGATTGCTGATTTGATGTCTATTTCTTAAAAAAAATGTTTGAAAAGCTTATAAATATTCCAATATTAATATATGCTGCTGCTGTTTTTTCTGATTATCCCGACCTACGTCTTGTGAATCCATAAACCAGGTAAGAGCTATGAAAAATATTCATTGCTTAATTTAACTAAAAGTCTTGTCAAACCGAAAACCAATCATCTGATGAAAGCTAGCAAAAAAATCTTATTGTTTGATTTCCTTACAGCACTACTGAAAGTAACGTTAACTGTCAATTATTTAATAAAGCAAATACACAGCGGAACAAAATTAGTTGCACGGTAAACGGATTGTACGTGTTTATATTAATTCTATCACCGAAAAGCATACAGTGTTACCTAGAACCTATGAATGCATCAAAATAATAGGTTTTACTTACTGATATGTGACATGCAAGGTGGTAGTGAACAATTTAACTAAATTTGAGCCAATTCGCAACAAACTCACCGGAAAACTTCTGAACTCAAACGTGTCGTCATTAGTGAAGTTTTAACTTTCCACTCTTGTTTGATCTGTACTGACAATGAAACCAATCCTTTTCTAGGTAATGCGAATTTATTGAAACTGGTAATTCTGCTATTTGATTCTTTTGTTTCCAATAAGTCAATGTTTTTCGACACTCGAAATCTATGTTCCTGTATTATTTGTGAGAGTTTACCACTTATAAGAAATCTAGACAAATCAACTTCACATTTATATATATTTTGTGAAATAATCAACTGAAGCACTACCATATTCGGAAAATTTTCGCAGTTAAAATATTTTGTTTTTTTTTTGTTCTTCCTAACCAGTTTTGATTCGTTCGGTTGTTTACTTTGTAATGAGAAATATTTAATGCAACTATGAAAGTATAAAATGGCACACATTACTTTGTTACATGGTTGTTCATTTGTTTTTGTCTTTGTTAAACCATTATTTTGTTTCAACATTCGTTTACTTTTTCTGATTCGCAGTGATGATCATGATGAATTCACAGGATCAACCTAACGTGAAAGATAGCTCACGCTGCAGATTCAAGTATACGCGTTACAGTTGTCGCATTTATTATAAGCATCTTCAGATGAAAATTGGACAATAACAAATTAAAACTTCACTAATTCAATTGATGTTAGACGGCAAAGGATTTCAAAATTCTATGGGAGACATTGCAAAAGTTTTCATTTGGACCGATAGGCATAGTTCTGAACTACGATTATTATTTTGTTTTATCGAACATCACGAAAGTTGGTTACATGTATAATTTTTCTTTAGCAAATGTATCACAATAGGGAAATAGCACACCTTTTATACGTACATCATTTTGGTCGAATATTTCGTTTGAAAGCGGTTATTTTTCCAACGCTTAATAGAACTGTATGTGTATCTATAAAATAAGACTCATTGATGTAATTGTGCCATTAGGTTTATGAAATGTATTTTGTGCTGTAGGAATAAAAACAGATTGTAGTTCATAGCACGACCTTACAACTGAACTAGGGTAGATAAAGCGAAAAACGCATTATGGCTTACGGTGCCATCGTTTGGTTTCCTGCAGTTTTGTAGATATTGCGCTCAAAATTTACGAAGAAATTAAATAGAAATATTTGTTTTTTTTTTTCTGTTAGTTTCACAACCTTAATTCAATAAAAACTATTACTGAGCCTAGCGCTTCCATGTTGTTCGTTATTGGCTGAAATTTTTGAAAATATTGCAAGAAAGTTGCAGTACGATGATAAATACGTATTTGAATAAGAACATATTAAAAGAGAGGAGTGCAGACCGTTTTCTTCTTAGTAAAAACTTTATGTTTACTGTTTCGTTTCATGAACATTTCTAAGCTAGCATATAACTTCAATACTTCAATATATATATATATATATATATATATATATATATATATATATATATATATATATATATATATATATATATATATATATATATATATATATATATATATATATATATATATATATATATATATATATATATATATATATATATATATATATATATATATATATATATATATATATATATATATATATATATATATATATATATATATATATATATATATATATATATATATATATATATATATATATATATATATATATATATATATATATATATATATATATATATATATATATATATATATATATATATATATATATATATATATATATATATATATATATATATATATATATATATATATATATACTGATAGCTTACTGAATCATGAGTTTGTCAGACTGTTTTATTTGATTTTACTTGGTAAAGTTCTATTTTACCAAAACTTATCCGAAACTTACGAAAATGATTGCATTCGTAACCGTCAACTGAGTGCATTGAATACAGACAAGAATATACAAGAAGAAACAAATGACTGGAGGCAACTGTCTTGAGGCACTTGACAGTCATTTTCGATCTATCTGAACCCTCATCTAAAAATAAATTCTTATTATTTGTTCGACTTCCATAATCTGGACGTAATATCTTGAATTACGCGTGCAACAACGACACAAAAAGTACGTTAAGTCAACCATCGCCACTTAGTAATAGTTTAACTGGAAAACACACCTGGAAAGCAATTTGAGATTATGTAGAGCTATATTGTCATAATAACTACCATATTAACGATCGAGTGTATCCGAAGAGCTTCAGGACGCTAGATTCGCGTGCTAGTCATGAGTTGAGAAGAGCACACTGAATAGATTAAAAAACTGACTACAATAGTAAAGTGTAAGTCACATAAACCCTAAATCTTACCATCCTTGATGTTTGGTAGTCTGCGATTAGGTACCAACGCAATTCATTTCTTTACCACAGAGAACCTCGGTGAAAAAGTTCAAGCATGTCTATTCTGTAACACTACTTTGAATAATAACTTCAAAATATCTACTAACGTTTCAATCACACCGATATTTTTGTTTGCTTTCTTGGTTTATACATTGAATGATTACAAATATAAAGCTAACAATATGCGTTGTTTTTCACACCTTACGTTGAGTTGTAACATGTCTCATTGTCACAATCTAGTATATTCCGAAAATAGAAAATTTAGAATTCAATATTATTAGGAAGGAGAAGTGAATAGATGTGTTTTACCATTATAAGAACCACTTAACACTATTTTTTCTGTTCTAAAAATATGGTTCACTGGGTTTAAAATTGCTTTATTGCTACTTGAGAATGTCTTCGAGGCTGGTGCTTTTGCTAGACAACGTCTTGACGTTAATCCAAAAATTTGAAGTCTCTATATTTGTTTTTAAAAACAGCTCCTATATATATGCGAATAAACTTACTTGTTAAACTATACCGTACATTTTATTGTAAATCATAGAGGTGTGCTAAAACGCCAGTTGTTCTCAGTTAGGTGCATTCTCTTAGCAAATTTTCAAAATGCTTTCAAATCACATACGATAGCCAAAGTTTATATATCATGCCGAACGGATAAAACGTATACATAATAATATTAATTTTGTTTCAGCCCTACCATTTGCTTTCCAGTATCAATGATCGATCCGTTGCGTTAGTGGTGATATTTTTTGGTTATGGTACTAATTTATCAGCACAGACACGGTTATTGAGCAGAGGCGTAATTTTAGGCGTAAAACGTCAGCATCGGTTTCCTAAGAGATGGAGCTAAAGAGGACAAATGTCTAAAACTACGACTACTACCCCAGATCGACGTCTATTGGCCTTCGCTGCTCTCGAAATATTCTGATGCGTTGCCACGGCAGATAGGGCAGGTTCGGTTAGACTGAAAAATAAATTATATTTGAGTTTAGTTACCAGAATGTCGCAGGCAAATAGCTATTTCACAATAATTTATACCGATCCATTGTCGATATTAGTAAGAGGAAGCCTGAGCGAAATGCTCGATAAGGAGAAATATAAAGGCCTACTACAGAAAACAAGACGAGCGGCGAATTACTTGTCTAACCAATTTTGGTATTACAAACGGCGTGTCGACTGGATTTGGACGAGCAGCTCGACTGCGAAACTCCTTGACTCGTTCGTGACTCAGCTGTCATCAACCAAGTTTTACTCGCAACCCGTAATACGTCAGTGAACGGAGGCGTGGCGAGTTGCTTGCATCGTCTTCTGTGATAGCGCCCATATTCGCAGTAACACCACTAACTAACAACATACGCAATACCGACGATTATTTAATACTTCAAACGAGCACTCAAAACACTTTCGTTTCTACTCGAGCTTTTAGGTGAATCAGGGTTGTGGTTATTTTCCATACAAATTTGAGATTACGTTCCTTTTCACTTCACGGTTTTGAGCGTGAAAATCTCAGCTTTAATTAAATAAGTCAAAGTTTCACGCACTTAGTTTTATAATTCAAAAGAAAATGAGCTTGTAAAACTTGAGGTGACCTCGACAATGTACTGATTCACCTCAACAAAATTCCTTAGGCGACATCCATTAATTACGAGAAAATCTCGTTTAAAACGAGATTTTCAAACTTCTGATCATTGCAAAATATTTTTAGATTTTACGGATCCTGATATATGCTTTTCAATTATGATTATCGAAAACATGTTGTCCAGATTTGGAATGATTTCGTATAATTTCGTAAAACTCGAAATTTCCCGGAATTCCGCGAAATTGCAGAAAAATTTCGTTTCATTTCGATAAATTCCTCTTAAAGTTTGGCGAAATTTTACTTCCAATTTCGACGATTACCAAATTTCGAACCAAATTTTTTATGGTTTCCACTTTTAAAAATAAAACAGACATTAAACATTAACAGACCTTTTTTTTAATTCAAAAAAACTTTGAACATGTGGGTTAATCCCAGCCTCTAGAAACATTGCTCTCTTTTTAGCGGATACGTTTTAGTTTCTTTCTTGATGAATGAAAAATATTGAAACCAAAATTCTGGTGTAAATAAAAACTAGTATTTTCAATTATTTAAAAATCATGTAAGTTTCACGCATCTTCTACGAACTGGATCTTCCGATGAACTGGCTTGATCAGCTCACACGCAAGTTAGTTTCAAAGAACTGACTCTTCTGATCAGCTCACGAACGAACTGCCTGTATCTATACAGATCAGTGGTTCCCAACTAAGGATCCGCGGTCGGCAACGAGACCGCGAAGCTCTTGCTAAATTTGACGAGTAACTAAAATCAGTGAACCAGTTCATTCGTTCTTTTTGTTCCATTTTTGCTATCAATTCGTGTGCGTACTCGACGTTAGCCAGCCACTGTGTCCGTGGGTGAATTGTGGCAAATAATTTTTGGCTTGCTTTTTGGCTGGCAAGCCACAGCATAGCAGACCAGACAGCCATGCATCACGGCTGATGCATGGGTTATGCATAGCAGACCAGACAGCCGGTAGCAGCTAGCAGCTGGTTGCTGGGAGCTCTATTGCAGTTTCGCGTGCGGTTTTGCACTCGGTAAAAAGGTGTAAAGCTTAAATACATGGCTCTCGCTTGCGGTGTCTGACCAACAAAATCAGCTACCAGCTTTTTGCCTGAAGTAAGCTCACCCCTTGAAAAAGAGCGGTAAACCACTCACTCATTTTGAAGAACCAGCTCTTTAGATCAGTTTGTGAGCGGATTGCTCCCGTCTAGTTCATTGGCTAAAACACCACGCCGAAGACATCATGTTCTCGTTCATTTTCTGCACAGTTTTATAATTACATGCAGTGTGCGTTTTGATAGCGGGAACTTTCAGTATTGTTTTGAAGTCAGCAAAGGTTGATTTCAAAACAGGCATATACCTTGAAGAAATATTTTTAACTTGTAACCAAAAAAATATACTTTATCAATGAATGAATAAAATGAACATGGTCCGCTCTGATTGAACACATAACTGAGAACTGTTAGTGTTGTTTGTAGGGGACACCAAATTTCACAATTTCGAAAACAAGCTTAAATTATAGCAACTATTTGTTTTTTGCATTACAACATTCTATTCTAACCATTGATTTGTAGATATGAATACAATTTTTAGTTTGTTTGAAATTTTTTTATGGTTTCTGGTATCGCAGAAGTGTTGAGCTTTTTATGTTTTTGCAAGAACTCCTGTTTTGCCCTGTAGGAGTTTTTTTTTTTTCACTTTACGGACTACACCAAAACTACATTTTTTCCTTCCCGAACTACACCCGAAAGCAACAGCCTTCTACAACAGATGAACCAGTTGAATTCTATAAATCTTTACTGGATTCCTGGTCACTGCCGAATAGAGGGCAATGAAGTTGCATATGAACTCGCCAGATTTGGTTCCCAATCGACCTTTATTGGTTCAGAACCGTTTTGTGGTATCTCAACAGTGTCCTGAAGGATGAACTAAAGAAATGGGAACAACGAGAGATCACAGCTAATCGGAAGGCAGTGTCTTACATCAATATGTACAACTTGAAGCCGCAAAAGGTGCTCTTAAGCTCAATCGTGTTAAAACTTTTCAGGAAGGGGATCTAAAGGGACATCGATTTTTTTGATAATCGTCCGTCTAATCAAATCCCGAATCCTCAAAGATTTCCAACTGAACACCTTAATAACCATGAATGAAGACTGGATGGACGCTAGGACTAACTTCAATTTTCCTTTCAAAGTGATTAAATCCAATCGCAGTGAATGGAAAGGAGGAGGTCCCAAAGTTCGTGCTGGATCAGGATGGACGGATATTCTATACAGATGGCTCTAAAATGGGCGAATCTACAGGCGCTGGGGTCACTGGACCAGGAATCAATATATCAATTCCAACGGGGCAGTGGCCCACAGTTTTTCAAGCTGAAATAAATGCTATTCTAACATGCACGAGTATTTGCTTGGCTAGGCAATATAAAAAAAAGCCTTGGTGCTACATTCCGGTTCGGAACTTGACCTTCTGTTTATTTATACACAGACTTCACAGGCTAGGAAATATAAGTATGCCAATATCTGCATTTTCTCAGATAGTTCTCAGATAGTCAGCCATCAATGCATTAATAGCATACACCTGTCAGTCGATGTTGGTATGGGATTGTATTCAATCCCTACGGGCTAACTGTAACAAACGTTGTTAATTTATACTGGGTGCCTGGTCACTGTGGTATGGAAGGAAAGGAAATAGCCGATTCGTCGGGCCGGAGCCAATCTGCGGGATTTGAAATCTGAGCTCAGAGACTGGGAATCAATGATTGATGCCAACTGGAAGGCTTACTCCAAAGCAAGACAATCTAAACTATTCATTACACCATGTAATACAATCACACGGAATCTACTCAGTATGAATAAAGCTGATCTGAGTACGTTAACTGGTCTACTGACAGGACACTGTCCAAGTAAGTATCACCATAAAAATTAGGTAAACTGACAGATGCCTTATGTCGTTTCTGTAATTCTGAAGTAGAAATCTCGGACCACTTACTGTGCCAATGCAGCGCATTAATTCAGAAAAGACTGCGTATTCTTGGAAAAGGTATCCTTACGCCTAATACTCCGTTCACACTACACCGCATATCACCTGATATCAGGCGATTCGTGCTATCGAGGCCATATCACCACCCATATTACCTGATATCCCATACAATCGAGCTGTCAGCGGATATCACCTCGGCTACATGATATCGCGGATATCATGTTCGAGAAGCAATAAAAACCAGATTTTCAGCAGTTGGCAAGACGGCCAAAAGACATTTGACGCAACCCTACAAATTACTATAATCAAGGACAAAGATAAATGACTTCAGAAGAAACGATCCACCAGGGACCTGTTGAAGAGAAAGTGCGAGAAACAGGAGACCCTAGGCTGGAGTGATGCATGAAGATGTTCGTAAGCGACGTTAGAAGCCGTAACCTTTTTGTATCTGGTGCGTTACTTCAATGAAATGCCCGTGAGTTTTTTCGAAAACTTAATTCTCAAATTTTAAGGAAGTTCGGGTTAGTTGAGCAGATTTACTAAACGTTGAAAGCTTTGTTTCAAGAAACTTCACGGGAAAAATGTCAATGTAGACGCATTGCAGACGAACGATTGGAAGGAGTCTCTACAGGAAGCCATAACCAATCATGAACCTCGTGACACTATCAACGGTGATGAAACAGTTATGAAGTAGCGTTCCTTCTGGTTGTTAAAAACAGTTTCCATTCCAGGCCTTTTTACAGATGTTTACCTAACAAGATGTATGCCTTTCAGTCAAAGAGCTGCCACAGAGAAAAACACTCGAAATAACGATTGTCCATCATATACGCTGCAAACATGGTAGTGAGAACTTCTCACTGAGAAATATTCGCTGCTCGTTACTGGAATAACAAGGAAACCTCGGTGTTTCAAGAATGTTAAGTCACTTCGTTATTTATGGGACAAACTCGAAAGCCTGGATGTGATCCGTTTTTATTAGAAAGTGTATTTTGGAATTAAACGCGAAATTTGTTAGAGAAGGATAGCAGATTTTCATGTATGTGGACAACTGTAAAGCACACCTCAAGAAGCTGCAGGCCATTGAATTGAAATTTTGAACTTGGGGATGGGAAGCACTACTATCGTGACGCCCTAGTAAAACAAATGCTTGAAGATATGGACAACCACCACGTCAGATATTATGATGTTAAATATCTTGCGCCATTTTTGTATGCCACCATAGTCTGTACGCGAATCCATCCCTGCAGAGAAACAGCACTTTCTCACAGTGTCCTTTTGACTGCTCTATGCTACGAATGAGTTTAATTCGGGACTACAAAGCTGCTGATATTTGTTTGGTTTTTCGCAAAAGAGAGTAAAGAAAAAAAAATATTTTTGCTTTTGTCAACACGCATACTCTGACAATCTATGCGAAAGTTTACGTGAGTGTAAGCTCCTTTAAAATCTTTTTTAGCTTCGTAGTCGCGAATAAAAATAAAACACGTTGTTCAGATTACACAGTTGAGTTTTTTTGCTCTGTAGTTCCTTCACAGATACCAAAGTTTGATCCGGTATCGTTGTGTCCGCACAGAGGTTATGGACCCAGGCCACGTAAAGAAACTCGCGCGAAATTGTCCATTCTTGCAAACACCTTAAATTGACCGACCAGAGGTTTATCCTGACGGCATCATGAAAGAGAAGGAACGTAACTGACTCCGTAACTGATACTGCAAAATCGATAAGAACGTACACTACAATTACTTCCTCTCCTCCGAATAAACGAGAACTTGTCTGACAGGAGACTTTTTCAAGGCTAGTATCTTATCCAATGATTGCACCCATTAGAAACATAGGCTAGAAAAAAAAAAATAACATACGGAAGTAATACTTACCCTTAGCCATTTGTCGACACACTTGGCATGAAACTCGTGAGAACACGGTAGAACTCTCAAAATTTGTCGTGCCTCGAAGTCACACATGCATACCACACACGACGTTTGATCCCCTGAAAACAAATTAGTTTGGCCGGATAAGTCAAACAATGTACGAACACTTCTATGGATCAAACTTTTACGAACCTGTATGAGTTTCGGCGTTAAATTTGTAACTTGGCAGCTGATCGATTTCGGGCCGCGCAAGGCCACGTGGTTTCGCTTCTCCCAAACGTTCAGCTAGGCTTAGCAAAGCTTCATAATTCTCCGTTTCATTAGAGTCTGGCGAGTTCAAGTCAGGTTGGCCGTACGTAGACAGCGGGAACATAGCCCTGCAAACAGACAAAAAAGAAGATTTATATTAGATTCAACCTGTTTCCTGATGCCACAGCAGAGCTTTTCTTACAAAAAGTTCAACAGGATGCCAGAGTAGGCGGACGGTGTGGCGGACAATGAAACCTGTGTAGGCTGCGGAGCCAGCGTCTGATGCGGCAGGCTGGGATGACGATGAGCAGGATGAGCGTGAGGATGCGGCGCTGGTGGTGCAGGCCAATGGAATCGAGTGAAGTTTCGGCGTGGTGCGGTGATTGCGCGTCGAGCCGTTCTATGAAGCAGCTCGAACTGACTGGTACGGCCCTGGAGAATATTTAACACGGTCGATATTTGGAAAATAATATGAAACATCTGTAACGCCCAGTTCTTTTGCTAACTTGTATACTTACTTCGGTCGATATATAAATTGGCTGCGGAGGTGAAATTTGAGCCATTTGCGGCGAGGAATGAATATGGGCAGCAGCAAGCGGAGAGACATGCAGTGGCGAAGCACTAGTATGGTCCAAACCATCCAGTGAAAATCCGTCAGCTCGCTAGAATTTATAATGTATATAATCTTAGCATCAATATCTAACGGTTACGGTGTCACTTACCTGTTGTGCTAAATGAGGGTGTTGATAGTGTGGTTGATGAGGCTGCGGATGAGGAACAGCCAGTGCAGCGGGTGTGGAGGCGAACGGGCCGAAGTGTCCACCGATGTTACAAGTTTGAGCAAATGGTTGCGAGTACACACCATGAACCTTTTGAAAAAAGAATTATGTGCATAGATGTAGCTAAAGGGATTAACAGAATGCAATTATACGCTTACTTGGCAAGGTGGTATATGTGGTGCCGCAGGATGTCCTGAGCAGATAGAAATATGTGGTCCCGTTGAGTACGTCCACACCTGTTCATGGTGCCCCAATGGAAGGCTTACAGGAACTTGATTGATATCGACCATCAAGGAAGGATGCTGGTGCTGCGGTTGAGGTGGCGATGGTTGTTGGAATACCTGCGGCATTGGTTCCCAGGGACGTGGTTGATCACGGAATCTTGGTCTACGCAAAGGTGGACTACCCTGTTGCAATTGAGCCGCACCAGGCTGGTGTTGTGGCAAGTGTAGATGATTGTGCGAATTCTGATGATGTTGATTCAGATGCACAGGCGGCTGTTGTTGCTGTGGTGGATGATTATGATGATTGTTATGATGATTATTGTTGTTTCGAGGAGATCTTCGATGTTCCCATATTGCTGGCGGGGACTGACTAGGCATTCTTTGGACACGGCGCCTTTTGCGGGAGGGACTGTCAGATTTCATACCGTTGTTACCATCTGAACCATACGAAGGACTTGGTGTTTGGTGGTTGTTTGAGTGCGAACTGCTGCCTTGGTGGTATGTCGGACTTATGCGCTCTCGGTTGTTTTCACGGCCGTTACGCATCGAATCCATAGACAAGGCAGACCTCGTATCCAAATGCAGATCAGACCCCCGAGCAGAATTCGAAGGTCCTTCGAAGTGATTCTGAAATACGTGGAAAATGCTTTGTGTAGATTGGGATAAGATTTGTACACCAAAGAAAATGTACTTACCGAATGTCGATCGATAGTTGAAGCACTCATTGTATGCCGGTTTCTATCCAGCATACTCATGTTATTACGGCGGTCATTATGACTTGGTCCGGCTCTAAGAATTTGTTGAGATCTATTATTAACACTACCATCATCAGTAGCACCGTAAGGCATTAAAATTGGACGATTGGTGATTGGAGTGGAATGTAATTGCATTGGTGGGGATTTTGGTGAATATGTGAAGGATTCTTTAGGACTACTCCCGTTATTATCACTGCACAGTGGTAGTAGTGGTAGTGGTAGTAGCAGTAGAGGAAATAAGTAGTAGTACGTGTGTATTTGAACATTTTTGCAATTTATTTACCACAAAGGACAAAAAGCATGCGGAAGAAAAATCAAAAAACAATCATATATTAATGAGAAAATAAATTACAGTTACGATAAGCTTATTTATAATATTCACTGCCTACAAAACTGTTATATGAAGAGATTGGAAATGTTTGTTCAACTCAGAAAGCTATTTGTGATATAAAACATAAAGATGAAGGTTTTCGAGCAAACCTGCAGTCTGTCTATCACTTGTTTCGCCTCTACGTAACCATTCACCGTAATGCAGGAAGTTTCGTAACAAAGCATGAATGTTAGTTAAACTGTGCAAACATTCCTAGCCCTAAGTAAACAATATATAGCGCTACTTCACCTGTAGTTAAAGAATTTATATCACAAATCGCAATCAACCACATGACTATAGATAAATATACACCGGACTCGATGCGAAAGAAACGATTGAAGTCAATTTTTGACAATTTATTAAATCAATCGTTTCTCTCAGTACAAATAATAACTTACGATATCAGAAGAACTGGTCATTTTTATTATCACACACGCGCGGTAAGGTTTTACAAATGTAATTATAGAAAATAGAAAATAACAAATTCCTAGGGTTGCCAGCAAAGTTTGCCAACTTCAGCATAAATTACCAACTCATCACGCGGTAATTAAACCATGAACATTCAAAATCATATGAAATAAATTAAGTACACTATGAAACTGCTTTATATTGGCATATCAATATAATTGCAGAAATAACAATATAAGAAACAAATACAAAATGATTCCAGATGCAAAGATCTTATTATTACAGCTTCAATCACTTTTTATATGAGCAGCGATATAAAATATTGAATATTTTTCAATTAATAAAGCAAACCAGAAATATTTACTACCGTTTAAAATAACCAAGTCGATTTGAAAGCTCAGTTGAATATAATCTAATAGAAAGCTCAAACCGAGATTACAAACCCTTAAAACAATTGAAACAAGTATTACAAGATACCATTTTCAGTTAGTGTAACGTTTCAACAATATAGGGTGAGGAACGGGTTAAGCAGTGGGCCTATTTTAATCAGTCGAAATAAACGGGCCTCAATCTCTTGAATTTTGATCGATATCGATAATTTCAATGATGAGAACGAAAACTCTGATTAACTAGCTGTCTTACGAATACATAAAATACCGTTCAACACAAAAAAATCTTTGAAAAACCATCCCCATGCAAACTGCCTAGAAGTTCGGGGTGATTGGAAGAGTGTCCCTCGATAGAAAACTTTAATTGATAATTGTTTAAGTTTGCTAAATCGGTTTTAGAATATGAAAACAAGAAAACAAGAGAAATAGATAGAGAACAAATTGATATACTTATATTTGTATTTCACCATACAGATTTCGAGTATTTTGTCTCGGCGCCTAAAGCTGCTTAAAATATGTTCCCTACCCTAATATTTTTTTACAGAACAAAACAAGATAAAATTATTATTCATGAAATTATTTTAATCCATTATTCTGCCTGACAGAGTGCGCATCTCGTGAAATTTGCAGCTTTTTTGACGAAACATTTATGACTGAATTCTATTCTGTTTTGCTTTTACAGTTTAATTTTGCTTTGTACCAATAGCTCGTATGAATTCTCTTTGAAATCTAGTAGCTTACCCAGTTCAGACTTCGAAAACATCCTGAGAAGAAATTCTGGGCAACTTTTTTTGGCAGGCTTTGTTCTCCTATTTTTTGCATTAGTATCGAAAAAACGTTTGTTTCCACATTCATCGTTTGCCGCAGCAAAAATAAATATGGATTCTAAGTAAAATGGGTGGTTGTACTTCAAATTACCACATTATTGAAGGTATTATAAAGTTTACGATTCATGCGGATTTAAAAACATCTAGAAAATAAAACAGTTTGACTTCCTCGTTATTAAGAGAAGTCGTTATAGAGCTGTTTAAAATGGAATCATTCAAACTCGAATTGAAGATCATGATAAGCGTTCCACTAATAAAGCGTTGAATGACTTACGTCAAGGCGACGATAATTCGTTTCCTTTATGTAATAACATGTAATTTAATTCAAAATTTCGTAGATTTTGTACCAAGTTTAAAAACAAAAACCATTTGAACCTTATGTAGACCTAATATATTGGCCCAGTTTTGCGATAATCTGAATACAGACGCTATCCTAAGTATGTTGACTAAAGGAAACAGAACAGATATTGCTTATTCTCTATGTCAAAATTACACGAAAAATTAACGCTGCTATCGGTATTCCGAAGGTTCGGGACAAAATTCATAATACGCAACATAAACAACGCAACATATAGTGAGATTGATGCATGTGAACGGTAGAAAACTGCGACATGAAAGTCACCAACCATAACAGGCGAGTTTTAGCATGTCACCGTGATGAGTGAAGCGTAGGAGGGATGCGCAAGAAAAAGGGGTTACTTATATGTGGGTATATAATACAAATTGCAGATGCTTCGGTGATTGTTTAGGGAATGAAGCTGGCATCAACTGTCCACTTAGATTGTGAGGTATTAATAAAGATATTGGCTGCTCAGGTGGATTTAAACTACACAAGGAATAGAAAACAGTAACACGGATGTAAGAAAATTTCATATCCATAACAAGTACTAAGATGCATTCATAACTATTAAATGTGTTGCGCTTAGTTGTAGTTTGTTTAATACCATATTCCATTATATCATCGCATAGCTTTTCAATTAGCATTACACTAACACAATGAGAACCAAAACCACTGTGTAAACAGAACTGACATTCGGCATATGGTAGTTTGAAGGAATTTTCTGATGGATAATCGTCTTTGATAAAATGGACCTGTTCAGTATTGGAATAAAGCCTTACGATTGAAGAGTTGAATGTAGGATTATTGCGGCTTACATATAGCTATAATAGATATTTAAACCCAAATTTGAGAAACCATGTTTGATAGCTCGAACAGTATTTATATCAATTGAATTTAAAAACTCACTTTAAAATTCAAACATATTTTTGAAAGAATATTACTATAGAACTTTAACATAAATGTTTGCACACAAATACAGACCGAGTATTTTTTTTTAAATGGAACATAGATTTTAGATTACTTCTATGATAAATACAATCGTTATAAAACTTTTATGAAATTTTCAAAAGTAGCTTCATCAAATGGTGCGATCATATTATTTGTATGCGGGTAAAATGTACATGCTAGCATATATGGTCTCTTGAAACCGTACAAATCTCTTCATTTTTATTCATTTGGCGCTACAGCATGGAAGACTAAGTCTACATGAAACACCACAGGAGAGTTGAAGCAAGCTCCCGCGTGGCCAGACTTCGATGCAACACTTACCCATAATTGAAGCCATTTTCCATGTCCTTGTTATACCACGTCTGATTGTGACCACCGTGGTTACGATTGGAATGATGTGAATGATGGGGTGAGAACGGCATACGGGACCGATTCCTCGGGGCGGCTCCCCGTGAATATGGCCGTCTTGATGTTCCCGAATGGCCTGGATTCATTGTTCTGTGAGTTGCTTCACAGTAGCAGTTGCTGTATCTACTTTTCCCCTTGTGCAATGCTTTCAAATCAGTCCAATACCTTGGCTAGCAAGCAGTCCTTTGTTAAACGTCTTTTGGTTTTTCGCGTATCTATTCAAAAGCCTACTAGCACTATAACGCATATAAGAACACCAACGCCTCTTTTTCTTCGTCGGATAATGTTTTTGTTATGAGAACTTTTGGTGTTTTGTTTATTTTCTCTCAGCATTCATTGACTCATCGTTTTCTATGATAATGTTTCTTCACCACACCACTGAAGTACACCAACAACTTTTTTTGATAAATTTCATTCGTTATAGTAGAATGCAGTATTATTTTGTTAGCATTGAGAAAAAACAAACGAAACCTCGCGCGGGTGCCTTGCTTACAATATGATTCGAATATATTCCGATACTGGTGTACGGATGGTGTCTACTCCATTCATGAGGTAAACCTATAGTTCAATGGGGTTACGCTTATTTTCCATACACATCAACACAGCTGCTACACATATGATGATTATCATTCACACATACACTACTGACTCTTACCAGCACAATAAACACAAAAGTCAAAAACACGTAATAAACCAGCAGCAAATAGCGGAGAGAATAAGCCCAGGCCAACGCGAACAGCAGAGAGTGAGTAAAATATGGTTCGTTTTGTTTGCTGTTTTATGTTGCGTTATGCTATGCCTGTAGACTGCCTCACAAACTTAGCTATGTGTAATGATGACGTCTTGGAAAACAACCAAGAGATGACGACGTAATTTAGCGTGTACAAACTGCAGCAGTTTACCGCTGGCACGTGCTTCCTGTTTCAAACAGAGTGCGCCCCAAAATGGCGCTACACTGAACTATGGATGTTGAGCTGCTACGCTAGTGTCGCTGCTTGTGTTTCACACTGTCTAGTTTGTAAATCGATACGGCTTCGCACCATCGGACGTGAAGTTGGGGCAACGTTAGCCAAATGTCTGCAGAAGAGAGTCAGGAGAGAAGAGATGAGGAGAAATGATGAAAAATGGTTAATTTCACTAGCTGACTTTCGATTTTGATGTGCAATGTGTCTGTTGTGCCTAGAGCTTCTCTTGTAATTGTTATGCAAGAAGCCATAACTTGAAAAAGACGCTTAAAATTAAGCGTAATAATATACATAAATGTACTCATGTATGGGTGTTGCTTGAGAGTTAGCAAACTTCATCGTTACATAGCTTATCAACAAGAACACAGACAAAGTTGTTCAGCGTAAAATATGTTTGTAAACCTTGTCTTGATACATCAGCTGGTTCTCTATTACAGATTTAGTGTTCACTACGAGTATCTGTACCAAGGCCTGTCGCGGTTTTTTTCGGTAGTGTAACGCGCGAGATTCTATGTTCCAAACATAGAAAGTGCCGCATTCTTGTACTCCACCACCGATATAGTTTATGCACATGCGTCATACTGTTGACATTCGGTTGGATATTCTAGAGTTTTGCTAGATTACAAAATATTTAAAAAATGCATATGCTGGCAGTACGACTACACTTTACCATAAGAAACATAAGAAACAACAAACAAACGGGAGAACATAAATACCATAAATATCATAGAAATCATAACAGATTTTCAGACAAAATAGAGTTTTGACAGCTGAAGCTGACACCGCAGTTATCAGTAGAGTGGAAAATTATTTGGCCCACCCATGTTGGGAATGTTTCGCACAATCACTATAAGTCTACAAGAGAACATCACAAGCTTCCGTTTCTGTAATCGATTCAAACTCCATCGTCAGCGAAATCTTGCTAAGATAACTCTACAAAATAGTTCAAAAAGAGTGAGTATTCGCAAGGAAGAAGGAACACTAATAATAGCTGGAACTGCCATAATTCTGTTTTTTTTGCTGTAATGAAATTTACGTGTATTCTCTATTTTGAAATTCTTGTACCAAAATAAGGCTGATACAAATTTCGAACTCATTTTATGTCCAAGATTATCAAAAATTAGCCAAGGGGAGGGTGAAAAATAAATAACACCGAGATGAAAAAAACAGAATATCTTTGATAAAAGTTTGTATACAAGGTACGACGTTTGTAACTTGCACTCAAATAAATGTTGAAAAATAAAACTATATTGTTGTTAATCATATTGTTTGCCTTTCGATGACACTCTCGCTGTCACTGGATTTATTTGTTTTGTAATTTAACATACAAGCTGTCGAAGAACCAATAATAGTAACAAAACGGCTTGATTTTTTTTTCTTCCCTGCCAATTTTAAGGTTTTTGAAGGGGGTCAAGATTTTTGAAGGAGGAGAAGCGACTCATACTGCCGTGAAACGCATAACAGTCCCATCTGCGAGACTTTTGTTGCATAAAAAGTCAATTTATAACAATTACAACGGAATAAATTATATAGGGATTACTTTGCATTGCAACGTGTAAAATATAATCGCTTCTTAATCCCAGTCTTTATGACCACTGAGAATGTATCAGTTTGTTGTTGTTCACAGTTACTGAACTAGTTCGTTTTGCTGGAAGTAAATCGCTTTGAAAGTGTGAAAATATTGTATAAGCTTGTGCAAAATATCCTCATTAGATCTGATCCGTGCTTGTTACGCATATGCTGATAGCTCCTTTGAAGATTGTCTCGGTTTTGATCTAGCTATTTTTGATCACTTTTGATTTGTTTTCTGTGTAGTGACCCATAATTGAGCCGTTGCGGAACAGAGTGGTCTAAAGACCATTTTTCTCAAAAAAGAGTTTTTTACATAAACCGCATCTTCTCATGAAGCAGAAGTTAGGAGACTAGAAATATTTCGAAAAATCGAACTTTAAAGCTGATTTACAACATGTTGAAATTTCGTCTGAAACAGAATGGCCATTCTGTTTCGGAACAGAGTGGTCTATGTACATGAATCGAGGTAATACCATCATGTAACATGTGACATGCAAGCATGGAAAAAATCGTTCAGGTGATAATTTCTCAGCAGCCGGTAACGATATTTTTCGCTTTCGATAATTACAAGTGAATACGCAGCGAAAAATTAATATTTGAGATTGCTTTGATTTGTTTGCGCTTTTTCACTCGTTTGATAGTTTTCACTCATATAACTGGTGTAGATAGCGAATGTTCAGCGTAGGAAGCGTAGTGTCATTCCAAAATTTTCATTCGATATTATAATAAGTGTTGTGTTGGAGATAGGAAGAAAGTTCCACTGTAATGCGAAACCACATTACCCATATTCTAAAATACGTATGTACCGGGAAATTTCAAGTGCTACCTTACCTCCAAGCATCATGACGTGATGGCAAGATTGGGGCTAGCAGCACCAGAAGCTCTGAGCTTCAACAAAAGACCACTCTTGAAAGCGACTGGTGTAACAGCCAACCGAAAAAAGATGTCGGAAATGGCAACTGAGGCCTCCGAGATCATGCGACAATCCATCACATCGGAATTGGCTGGATGGATGATTAACATCAAAGTTGATAGTGTAACCCGCGATCATTTGAAATAAAAAAGCATGACCTATCCTTCGTTTCTTTGTTAAAGATCTTCTCAGAAGATCATATCATCATTTAGTAGGTATAAAATAATTGATCCAAAAAAAATCGCTGATTTTTTTTCACTATGGAGAAGTGAAAAATTTTCGCTTTTGATTCAATTGAAATTATCACTACCGATTTTTGTTCATAGCTGTAACCAAGCAAGCTTATCATTGTTGATGAATGAAAACTTCCAAGCGATTTTCAGGTGATATAAAATCAGAAACGATTGTATGATATAGTGATTTTCTCCATCCTTGCTGATACGTAACATATTACATGTGATATGTAACTTGTCACTTGCCCTGTAACATGTTACACGTGATTTGTAACATATTACCCGTAATGTAACACTAAAAGTGTAACATGTCAAATATCATGTTATATGTAACATGTTGTGTTACATGTAATGTTACACGTCACATGTTACATGTGACATGCCATGTACATCATTTAACATGTGACACACTCTGTTCCGAAACACTCTGTTCCGAAACGATACGAGGATTCCAGTGAAATATATATGAAGTCAGAGTGGTCTGTGTACATTGGTATGGTAAAATCACTTATTTCGCCAAAAAAATGGTAATTTCATGTATTCACATGTTTAACCACTTCATAACCTTTATATTAGAACAATTTGTTTGAAAGAATCCGTTAAAATGAATTTTTTTCAGAGATTTTTCGAAAATTGCTCGATGGCACATAGACCACTCTGTTCCGCAACGGCTCAATTGTGTCTCTTGCTATGCAAGTAATATTTTTCTCCTCAACCGGTTTACACACATTTTTTTTCTGTGTGGACTCATCACTGCGACCAGAGATTAGATCTATTGTGATATTGCCCAGGTGTTTTCTGTACTCCGCACTTCAGATTATTGGCAGTATCACTATTGAAGTAAGTGACACGCTTATCATTCGCATCCATGCTTGTGTAAGTTGTACCTTTCCGTTTCAAGCTTACTGCTCTACTGTACCGAGCCTCTGTCCATCCTAACAATATCGCCTAATTACAATTCCCTGGAGAGAACTTTCATATGTTACTCACACCAGTTTTAGAAGGAGAGTCAACAGAGGTACTGTAGAATTCAGATTGAAGGAAGGGTACGTGGTGGGGAGCCTGAGATTACTTGCGGTAAAACTAATTGCAGGACACAGAATTTGACAGTAAAACACTTATAATTGATCAATTGGGAAATGTCAAATTCAATAATTGTACGATTTAAATTTATCATCTGGAAAATAACGGTTTGCTAACAAGCTTGCCTTTCTGTATTTACAAATATTTTTAAACTTTTACAAAAAAAGTACCATTCTACAGAAAAACGGTATATTTTTGTCTGATGAAATCCTTATTTCACCACATATTTGTTTGTCCCAGAACACACCTACAGATTTTTAGTTCTGCTCAGTGCAACTTAAGTGTCGACCTTTTATCATTTGGAAAAAGTGTCATATATTAAACTTTCCTAATTGTACAAAATTGAATGAAATTTAAAAAAAAAATTTTCGTGTATGTAATACTAAAAGTAGTTTACATCATGATGTGAGAATTGAGCAATCAATACCGATTGCACGATAGTCTTGGTACCAACACAAGGATATAAAAGCACTTCTTGTTTTGAATTTTTAAAATTGGAAGGAAAATTATTTTGTTTACTGTGAACAACAGCACAAACTAAATTCTGACGATTCAAAAGTTAACGTTGATAGGTATTAAAACCACGAAAGTGTCGTAAACGACACGTTATCTATAGTAAAATTACCTTTGGGAAACCCAAATTTGTTTGACACCATTTTCTTGTTCAGGATATCTAAATATGTCATTCCTAATATTTTAAAATTTCCAGTAGTTTCGGTGTCATCCAAATGTTTTAAAAAATTCAATTCTAGGTTTTGTTCCATATTCAGTCAGCCATTCTTTCGATTTCAGTACCAACAATATTGTCCTACAAGACAAAGCTACAGATATTAAGCTAATTCTAACGTTAGTTAACGCATGTGCATATTTTACTTAAGCCTAGAAATCCAAATATTATCAACTTTATTCTAAGATGCATTCAGATAACATAGCCATTAAAAATAGAATGGGTGTTTTTATAGTATTATAGCATTTTTTGTTAATATATATTTATATAAACAGTGATATACGAACCTGTCACCACGAGCGGTAAAATATGATCGATGATTGAATTCTAACGTAACACCAAACACCACCAAACAACATTACAAAGAAAAATGCAGTTCCTCTTTTCCAACTACGCAAAGTAACGACGCGGTAACATACGAACAACTTGGTTTGATTTCAAATTCGTGTATCTGGAGAGGGAATTCAGGCAGGATTCGAAGTAGTATACAGATGATATGTTGCTTCATCTCTGCAAGTCTTTTTTTTTGTTACAGTGCAAATGTTAGAGGAGAAAAGTTAGAGCGTGTTTGATGTGCGAATACGCAAAAGCGCTGCAACAGATCTATTTAGCAAGGCACCTGCAAAATATGGAAAACAGTGGACTTGTGATATTAAAATATTAAAAGCAAAGTATTGTTAACTATATTTAAATATTACTTACTAGATGGAAGCAAGCACTTGCAGTCGATGCAACGTATTTCGACCCTTAGTAGGAATTTGTGCAAATAACACTCGACAGAAAAGAGTACATTCACGCGTTTAAAACTAAAGTAAAACCACAAAAGCTGAAGAAACTATTTATAAATCTACCAGGAAAGTACGCAAACCTTGCCGAATGACATCCGCCGTGGCGTGAACTCTGGTCATGCCACAGTGGACCCTTGTGCCATCTGTATGACCCTAGTAATTATACGAACATGAATGGTGGAAGTAGCCAATCAAAAAATGTAGCGAAATTGATTAGTGATGCAAACGGAATTTATTGAAAACGCCCATGTTTAATAAAATGAAAATAGCTTTATTGAGATCCTTCAGATAAAATAAAATACACTTATTGCTGGATTAATTAATACAATGGATATGTACAAAGATTATCACATGAACTATACCTAGGTGTAAAAGCAAATCATGCAACTCGAGCCGTAAATTTTAGTGGACAAATTTTACTCGCAGTAGCTGTCAAAATAAATCCTATTATTTAAAAAAAAATTAGTAAAAGTAATGAAAGATATCAAAAATACAATAAATTACTTAAAATTTAACTTAGTAAATCAAAGTAAGTTTTTTTTTCGGAGTTAAAGCTCATATTTGAAATAAAAAAAAACGATGCTAATGGACTCGGAGCAATACAAGATAGACAACGTGGAAGCCATAGCGTAAGACCACCTTTTAGAATTTTTCTGGCGGTATGAAAAAGAGTTTTAAAATACTATCTTAAACCGCAATGTTTAGCAAAACTCAAACCGGAAAATATAAAATAAAAAATAAAAAAATCGATAGCATGACTTGGTTTAATCATTTTGGTTTTTCTATATCAGCGATAGATTTCAACCGTCACCTCGAAGCAGCTTTTTACGAGGTGACTCAGCATTTTTAAGATTCAATTTTTACATTTAACATACATTACCGTTATGTTACATAATGGTACATTTAATATACATCGCCATTATGTTGCACAAACATAGATGAAAATATCTTTACAGCCTCCCTCTATACCTCTAAGGAGATCCACCGAAAAATGGATTTCAGTCAAGAGATCGTACTGTTCCTCGTTAAATCTGTGTGACCTTAATATCGTAGGTAACTCCAGGAGCTTTCTTGTTAGCACATTAGCATATGATGTATGATGTAGATAACTTCTGGTCTAAGCATCTCCAGCGGTGGTCCAAATCGTTGTTTTGTTCTATTTTTTTGGAATAAACTCAAATTCACTACTACACCGGTGTTGTAAATTTTGTTTTATACCAGATCCAAATTTAAAAATTTCGAAACTAGTATACGTTTTGATCTATTTTTGTCACTTTCTGGAACAGGAAAAGATCGTTAAAATCTGTTCCATGCTACTCAAATATACTAATTGGTGGGTAAAATGTGATATTTTTATAAAATACCATATTTTTAGCTATTTATTTTCATTTTCGCGTGTGTACGGGTCGATAAACAAAACAATGATTTTTCACATCGAATATTTTTCGTTATCTTCCCGAAAGCCCGACTTGCAACATTAATAATTCGATCATATATCATCTTGAAAAACTGTCACTGCCGTTTGGCTCAAACTGTCAAATCAATAATGCAAAGTTAAGTGGGTATTGAGTGTCTTGCGAAAGTATTCTTTTAATGTGCCTTAAAAAATTTTTAATTCTCTTTTGCTTTATATTGAGTGCCTAATATTAAACAAGTCTCATGGGAAACTGATAACACGTGGTATTGAACTGTTAACAGGGTGAAAGATGTCAGGGTGTCATGTTGGTCTATATTAGCTAGTTCTATTCAGGTTTCGCTGGTGTAAATCTAGTATAAAATTGTTCCTAAAATAGACCACCGCTGAAAATACCCTTAGTCTTCATGAGACTCTGAAATTTTATCAACACACTTGACAAGTAATTGTTAAGTCTGCTGACTGTGAATACTTTTTGCCCAAAACGGAAAACGTAATTGAAATGAGGCCGAGATTTTATACCGTTTTTGAGTAATAGAGAAAAGCAACCCGCGTAAAAAACGCGCTTATGTCCGGTACTGCAAATTAAAATACGGCAATATGTTAAATGATGATCACTCTGAACCTTCTATCAAATATATGAACAGAAACTTTGGTAAATATAATGGTGAATAAAGTAAAAAAGCACATAAATAACATTTCGAGAGCCAATAGTTTGAAGAAATTCGAGTGCGTTCTTCTATAGGTTACATAAGCAAGAGCATAAATCTTGAAAAGTATACATAGTTCAAAGACACTCATAGTTTGTGAGGTTTAGCAAATAAAAGCTAACGAAACCAACGGTACAATATAACTGATTAGGTCTTTCTAAAACACAAATTGTTAAAATAAAATATAACAATCCAAACTATTATAGTATACGAACACTCATTTTATCTCAACGGATGTCAATACGTTGTTGCTTACTATTAATACACATACGCAGAATGGACCATTGTAGGTACATGTAGATGTAAATTCTTATCAAAGAGAAAGCACACCAATTGCGTTGCGATTATTACTTCCAAGTGGAGGCGTTTCTATACAGCGTTGCAGTTCATTGCATATTCTGCATCTCGCCGGCAGCGGTCACTCGCAACTCTACAATAAAATTACTGCTGTACGTGTTACACAATAACCAGGAAGCAGAGCGGAACAGAATAGATTTACAGAATTAGAGGTGCGAGAATAGTGGTACACAACTTTTAGATAACGCCATCTGGTTAAGTCTTTAGTCTACAAAAAAGTATAAACGAACAAACAAAGAGAAAGAGAAAAGAGGAATTTGTTATTTGATATAGAAACGATGGTTTTATGTACAAAAATTCGGTGAACAAATATAGGGTAAAAATATAATTATAAAAAGCAACTTTTTCAATAAGATGCCGAATCGTAAATTCTCTCAGAATCTTTGTTAACGGTGAGAAAGTTACGTTAGGTTTTCAATTTGCTCATCTAATTTGGTAGCATTTCTACAACAAGTTATTAAAGGATTGAAAACGACCCGAAACCTTAAGAAATTTACACTTCGATGCATTAGTCTTTAGGTCTTAATGGAATGGTTCAAAAAAAGGTAGCGAATTTGCCTATTATTAAATAAACTAGTTAGTCAAACTGAATACAATGTGTTTATTACGGTTGGCTGCTTTTCTGCTGCATGCTTTCAAACGTGAGGGCCTACCTAAAGAAGAAAAATTCATCCAAAAAGTTGAATCACACCTGAAACCAAAAAACAAAACACTGGCATAAGCATTCCGAATGTTTGCTTAGCTACTTTAAAAACGCCAAGAAATACTATTGGTTACTAAAATGGAAATGTTTCCCGAAGTCAGTTTTGCTATACTTTTTAGTTTTAGAGTCATGTCATGCATGCTGATAATGTCCGTCCGCTTATTATTCCTACCTTTGCAAGTTTTATTCGCCAATGATTCCTTCATTCCATTCATCTTCAGCTGTTGATAATACAAACCCGTACTGTTTCTATGTTGAGATAGGTTCTAAATCAATATTATTACCATCCTTGACAAGTAGGTTTAAACATTTTCCTACAATTACATTAACTTAACTGCGAAAGCTAATAACATTCAATAATATAAAAAAAGCGTACAAATATATATAATAGTGTTGAAATGTCACCGTTTGTGGCAGAACACACAATATTAATTCTGAATAGATATTTTAGTAAATCATTACAAACTCCTCCCCCCCCCCCCCCTTATAAAAAAAATATTATTACCCTCACAGGATTTCACGTACAAAGCATAATACAAGAACAGTCATATCACAAATAAAGTAGATTAACACATTTGCTGATAGGTTCGCTATATGAACCGTATAATGATCAATAACATAAAGGGTAAACAGAAACATAGTTATGTCTAGGTAAGAATTTAGGTAAGAATTAAATTCTCTCCACGGGGAATGTTTTTAGGTATCAACAAACTTTCTCATCAAAATATTATGCTACAGAACCATGACTGGTTTTAAGGACAGCAAAGGAAACTTTTCACTATGTGAGATTATTTGGCAAAGTAAAGTTCAGGTGCTAACGTTTCGCTGGCGTCTGTTTATTGGGCACAGACTTTGCAGCCAATTGTTACAACTTGTAACTTACAAGACAATTGCGGCGTTAGCGCTACAATCCTATTGACACTATCAGTCTCTCCCGAGCCTGGATTCAAACATACCATGACTGGCTAAGCTAGCATCGTACCTCGCGAGACCAGCTAGGGGAATTCTAAAATGATTTTCTTCCAAACACTTTCAAATTTTATTACATTCAAGGTCGTCTATGGAATTTTTCGTCTATTTTCTTTTTTCTAGATTATTTCGTACCCTTTTTTGGCCAGTTGTAATCAGAGCTTTCATTTTGATTCTATTTAAACTTAAAAAAAAAGTTAAAATAATTATTACATTTATCATATCTGCATGCTTTTTGACCAAAATTTCAATTATATCTTGAAAACTGTTTTGCAATTGGCTATTTTTTCCTCGATATAACCTAAAGGGATCGATGTAACCATCAGTGATCTCCAATTTTAGAGTTTCGCAACCGGTTTTTCTTTTGTATGTAGCATTAAATATGCATTCCATCATAAAATATACTTCTACGTACAGCATACCTCCTAGTAAAAACTCGTATTTCTTAAATCTTGTGGATTCAGGATTCATAAGAGTATTAGTAAATTTTAGGGTGAAATGAAGCAAAATTGCAATGAAAATTAGCGACAAAAAGGACTCAGTTTTCAGTTTTCCAAAGAGAAAAACTCTGTTATAATTACAAGAAAAATGCTTTACGCGATACAGGTTGCTTTAATATATTCTTAGCTTAACGAAAATAAAAAAAAA
The DNA here is from genome assembly GCF_029784165.1 of Wyeomyia smithii. Lineage (NCBI taxonomy): Eukaryota > Metazoa > Arthropoda > Insecta > Diptera > Culicidae > Wyeomyia > Wyeomyia smithii. The sequence goes on from NC_073696.1 coordinate 188,782,624, forward strand.
TAAAACCCGCAGCATTATTATTGGTAAATCATTAATCAATAACATTCATTTTATTCTCTTAACCCACACGTAGACTTATTTGTATACCCAAAACAAACAATATTTGTTATGGTTAAGTTGAATTTTTTCTAGTTTTCAATTGCTAAACAATCCTCATACGAACAATCCAAATCCCTAAGAATAACAGTCAAAAAAAAATTACGTTTGCTACATTTTAGATTAGTTGATTATAAATGTTAGCAGCAAAATAACCCAACGCTACAAAATGGTGTTTTCTTTGCATCCCAACGAATTGTTGTGGACTTGGTGTCTCCAAACAAAATACTAAACAAGCGAACCATTCAAAGGTTCACTATATTGGCTCAAGACTTATGGCGGAACGACCCTATCTGGACTGGCAGATAAATCCCTCTGTAGCCAAACCGTGCGCACGGGGTTCTGTTTGTGTGAAAGCAGGCGTTCTTACAATGATAGGTAATAAACGTGCCAACAAAGCTTCTCATTATTATGACCAACGATGACGCTTGGGGCGCATCTGCTATTATCAGCGAAGCACACCAACTGTAGTGATAACCTGATTCTGCTGATGACAGTAAGCAAACAGCTGAAAACCGGAGAACGCAAGAAGTGTTGTTATTATTGATACAACACACCACTGTTGGAACTTGGTCCTGTTGTGGTTTTGCGTTTTAATTTTTTTTTTGTGTGTGAAATTCATTGTTCATTGTTATTCAATTATACAAAACAAAGCGTGGGATATAGATGATTACATACTAAAAAAATAAAAACCGAATACATCCTAAATTTTCGCATCCCCAGGGGCAGTGACCCACGAAAAAATGCTTTCCTATTATGTAGTACAAATCAATATTCGTCCTTTTTAAACACTATAAAACGACATCATAATGAAAAACATGATACTGAATATGGTAAAATATGGTAAATGACAATAGCCATCGGTTTGTTCTTCCACTACGCACTTTTGTCGATCTAACGCTTCCTTTAGGTTTTAAACAAAATACTACCAAATGCTTCTAACATATCCTGATGAAAGAAGTTGTCTAACAATCTGGTGTATACTGTAAACCCTGACTGCAAACTGAGGTGAACGTGTCTAGTCTAACCACACTCTGAAAAATACGCACGTAAAATCCACCTGAAAAATCACGTAAGTGACTGACCTTAAGAAAATCTGCCATTTTACGTGACGTTAGTAACTTTCACCTAAACTTCACGTACGATTCACTGTCAATTCACGTACAATCGGTATATGGTTTCAGCGCGTTGGTATTTGTGTTTTTTTTTTTAACTTTGTTAGTGTTAGAGCGGCTGTGGTTTGACGTTTCCGACAACGATGTTTACGTGAATTTTTAGTATGCAAAAAAGTCAATATGGCGGACAAAGGACTCCTGAGCTGCTCTAGCTAATTTAATATTGGAAAACACGCAATGTAAGTAGCCAGAATAATATTCATATCAACAAAAGAAACATATAAATCTTTTATATTTTCAGTTGGTGAATTCTTTCCGGAACGATTGGAAACATCAACAGTCAGTTTCGAGCAGAACAACTCCGGCACCCGCCGCGGATGAACGGTCGACAATCTTTCCGGCCAATCCCTTTTCTCTCCTGTCGGAAACGTCGATTCGGGGCATGTAATTATTTGTTGATAATTAAAAATAAATTTTATTTGTCATATGCGCCGTGTATTCTATTTACTTGAATATCACGTGAATTCCATCTGAATAACACGTAAAAAGTACGTGAAAATCTTGTGGGGTTTATGCGTTTTATTTATGGCTTCACCTAAATATCACGTAAAAAGGTACGTGAAAATCAGGTAACAATCACCAGACCTGGTTGATTGACACTAACACACTGACACATGGTCGGCTTTCGAGAAATCGGCAAAAGTTACGTGAAAAGAAGGTGGATGAGAATCAGTCACCTTTCCCGGTAAATTTTACGTGCATTTTATTCAGAGTGCACTTCATGTTGTGCCAGCCATTATATGGCACCTTATAATACTGGTATTTCAGACGCGAAAAATCATACATTTCATCTCCACGCTTAAATTTATGCTAGCTGTCGAATGTCATTGAGAATGTAGAGTTTTTTTTTTCCTTTGTTTCATTCGCCCGTATTATTCGCACTGATGGCTAAAGAGCGTTTTTTTCTTCATTCCACGCTTCATAGCATTGAAATGTTGTATAAAGCGAAAAACTTCTGAATGTTTCATTATAACTTAAACTCGATTGCAGTACGCTGGTAGATCGAGTTGTATGTGTGCATTACAACTTTGAGATGAAACGTCCACCAAGGTTATTCATAGAATTATTGAAGCATTCTCTACAATCGCAATGATTTTTCCCAGTGCATTGAATAGCTATACTCTGAGTACTGGCTAGACTGCCAGTTACTATCTTTATCATCATTTGCCAGTATCGTTGATTTGTTTCCTGATTACTGTTACATAACTACTTTTGGCCTTGCGTTAGCTCAAATCGCACCAACCTGCATTAAACTTTTTGTTTATAACAATCCTGTGAATTAACAAATCATGAAAAGACTAACTTGGCGAATATGAGTAGACAGTAACTACAGAAAAAACTTGCTCTTTTATATGAAATTCGCCTTTTTCAGACAATATTCCAAAAACAACTATTTAGCTACAACACTGTCAGCGACTCGATCGACGATCAACGATATGAAGTTTAGTAAAACCACGCAACGTTTCGAATTCGCTACCGAATCTACTGTGTTGTAAATCTATGGCTGGCAACCGCACCTTGGCTATACATGACAATAAGTTCAATTGGTTCCATGTCGAAAATTAGTGGCGTCAGGTGCAATCGATCTTTTCAGCGATGCCAAGCATCAACGTGAAACCGGAATACAGCAATGATTATTAAGCACCGCATCGCGGAAATAGACGATATTCAAGGCTAATACTTTCCGAACCTTACCTTTGCATTGTTCTTGGTAACAGAAAATAAGTTTAATGTTTTTTCACTCAACTCAAAACATTATGTATGGAAGAAAAAGAGTAATAGAACATTTATACGGAATGGCAAACCCGTTATCTACCAGAGTTTTGATTCGTGGTTAATAGCAATAAGAGGAAACAATCGCATTATACTTATAAAATAAAATAACAAATGTCTAGAGTATCATAATAATCATATATGCGATAATAGGTATATTTGTTTTGCTTTTTTTAACAGATGTTCGTCACGACAAAACGATAGGTTGGCACTAGGTTTTTCTACAGGAATTTAGAATTTTAAAAAATCGACTAACAACACTTGCAACTTGAAAACTGCCATATTCGCTTAAAAGTTACATTTGATATTGAAATAAGAATGAAAATGAATCATTAAGCAATTCTCTATCAAATTAACAAAGGCGCAACTGAAGCCTCTCGGATTTAAATGAAACTTCAAAAATTTATTTTTCGCAAAAATTCAAAGTTTTTCGTAACTGTTTTCATACATAAACCGTCAGTCGAAAATCAACTCCTTATATTAAAAAGAACAGTGTTTTTTGGAGTTCGAGAATGAAACGTGTTTTTATCAAAAAACAACGTATACATAATATTCGAAGAGCACGTCGATAACCATGTAATTGATTAAACTTGGATATTCCGTACCTGCACTTCCAACCTTTTTACTGGTATTCTTGCTGAAGTAGACTTACTGGGTACATTAAAAAGCATTCATAACGAATTTGCACTGAAGGTTAAAACCAACTTTTAATAACTATCAAAGTTCACAAATTTGTAAACTTTTGCTAACCAGTATATATAAAATATTATATCTCTCAATTATCTATACAAAGCCCCGTTCTCAACATAGAAACAGCCAGTCATAACCATAATATTTAAAGCACTTACTTTTATTCTATGGTGGAATGAATCATTGCACGATTATTTCGAGACCAATTCATTCGGTTAAATTCATTGCCTTGATTTCAATCTTTCATGGTCTTCTTGTGAAACAAGTTTTCTTCTCTTGAACTGTTTTCCGTAATCCTCACTTTCACATGCCTTTAATATAAAGCAGCAGAATACTTTGCCAGCGAAGCCACACAAAAAAACTAATTATTTGCGTGAATGATATTTGGTTTTCATAACAATGTTGTTTCGTTTGCGTTGTGGTTAGTATTTTCCATACATTTGCAAGGGTATTCTCTTGTCATACAAGTGATTACGCTACATAACCATACAGCAGAACGACTAAACGCTATATTTATAGGCGTATGAGTGCTCACCAGCAGCCTATGTACATTGGGATACACAATATATTGATCCACTGACAAAACTTGTAGGTGCGGATAGCTTTTCCACACTTCCCGTGTGATTCAACTTTTTTTAAATGAACTTTTCCACGATAAAAAACACTTTCCCCTAGCTTATTCCAGCATAATATATTGTGTAAGCACTTGAACTACACTTTTCGAAAACTTTTTCAATAATTTTGAGCCTATTAACAAACAATTATCAATGAATTGCTACCAACCCGAACGGCCATTACCTTTCTTTGTGTTTTCTGCGAATTTAATGAAATGACAGATGTAATTTTCGTCTATGCACTGTTGTAAACGAAAAGCTTCCGCTAGGTTGGTGGGGCGTCAAAGCTTTTCGCCTGGTCATACGCCCAGTTCAACATGGCGTATTACGTTTGTCGGTTATCATTAGTGATTCATTCTGACTTTAATTGTACCGTTTATGAATTGGAACTACTCGCACTGTCTGAATCATTTAACTGCATCTAAAATAAAAATTTTATTATGATCTTAAAAACAAAAATCGTAGGTAAATCCCTTACGGTATTTCATATAAAGAACATTTACTAATAATAATACATATTATTTGACTTTATTGCAAAACACAAACTCTGTTCGACATGTAGGTGGCGCTGATGTAAACAAGATGAATATTTGGTTTTGACCAGATTTTAAAAGGGAATTGGTAGCCCATCATTATTGAATTTGAAATGTTTGAAAAAATCCAATCAAAAAACAAATGTTACACGACAACACCGTTCAAGTCGCTGTTGGGATACATTCCACATTTTACATAATATCAAAGATGACTAGTACAAGATATACATTTTAAAATGATTCTCGAGCTCGGTAATACATATTGCCACAGGCTAACAGACATAACTCTGGAACCTAGCTCCATCGCCTCAAAACAACGATCAGCCTCGCGACAACACCGTCCGGGGCACTGTCATGTAATCTCATACATATTTTGTGGTTCCCAATTTGACACATGTACGTACGCTGGTGTGGATGTCGAAATACAAGACAAAAATGCGGCAGTAGATAATGCTAGTGCTACTAACGTAAAGTACTGATATAAGCGCAACGATGATTTTATTGAAAATTTGTTCGTAGTGTTATGTCTGTTAGTCTGTGATTTTACCATACTTTCACGGTGTAACCACAGAGAAAAAACGTTCTTTTTATTTTTAAAGGATGTGTAAAAACCTGACACCGTCATTCTATACTAAGCGGTAGTGCTCCCGCTATGTGGCGATCGCGTCTATGACAAACCTAGCACTAATATCGATAAAACATTGATACGGCATTATTTATGTAGTGCAACTGGGGCACCACAAAACAGATAACGTTAGTGTTTTAACGTTTATTGATTCAAATTTTTAAACATGATTTTCAATTTTTTTATATCAACATGAATGTCTGTTCTCTGTGGTGTAACCTCAATTTACTAAGAATTAAGCGAGAAGAATTAGCTAGCTGATATTGCGCCATATTTCAAGCGCTAACATCTCAGCGTGAGTGTAAACGAGATAGCACAGACTAACAGACATAACACTTCAAACAAATTTTCAATGAAATCATCGTTCGGACGATTCCAGTACTTTACGTTAGTAACACTAACACCATCTGCTGCCGTGTTCGCGCTGCGTCATGTATTTCGACATCAGCGGCGCAAGCGTTACGGCATGTGTCAAATGGGGAACCACAAAATATGTATGAGATTGCATGACAGCGCCCCAAGCGGCTTTGTCGCGCGAAGACTGTTATTGGATTGGGAATTTGAAATGATCGTTTTTTGTGACGATGGAGCTAGGTTCCAGTGTTACGTTTGTTAGTCTGTGGAGATAGTCTACACGGAAAACAAAATCTACCCAACCGGAGGGTACAAACTACCTGAAATGATGTAAACCTTTATACAACTTACCTGTTGGGTAGTTTTGCAATGCTATCGCTGAGTCATTTCAACTTAATTTGTTTAAACATGCTTTTACTCGATGATGGTGTTTTGGCAAAAAGTCAACATTGAGTAGTTTGAACCCAATATTGGATGAAAAATCAAAAAAATTGAAAATTCATAACCCGCGTGATGAAATTGATTTCGCGAAAGTGGCAGAGATTTCTTTAGTGATTTTAGTAACGAACGTGCTTTTGTGCTTCTGTTTTTTAATAATAGCCGCCAATTGAGAAGAAGATTAAAATTGCATTGTGAGAATGGAGCTAGGGACGGAGGCACTTAAAGGGGAAATTAATGAAGCCAGTTACACCAAATTAGAAGGTACGTGAGTAGGTTTTGTTATAGATTTTTTTTCAATGATCCGCTTTTTCCAACTAATATTAATTCAATCAAATGAAATTAACTGAAATCTACCCAAGGCATAGTTTAAAAGATTGAACTAAACGTTGGGTATTTTTGACGTAATATTACTCTTAGTGCTATATACCTTCCATAATAGAAGTTCTATTGAATTAATCTACTTGTACTCAAAATTGGCTTTCTGCACGGAACAACGCCGTTGAAATCGACATGAAATTGGGTACTATTCGTTTCCGTGTAGTCTATTTATTTATTAAAGGAGACTTTAAATCATAACGTAAACTAGATAGCATATCACCACCACTTTTCATACGCATAACATAGCATCTGTCAGTGGGGCCCACAGATCGTGGATCTGCGATGTTAGCTACGATGAAGCAAAGCAAATAATATAGAAATGCAAGCTAGCTAAGAAAAACGTGCTATTGGCATCTCTATACCGAGTAAATGACAATGAACTCATGTCCTGGGCTCAAACTCATTTGTGCCCACTGTCAGCTGTCAGAATAAGGTGTATGAAAAGTGGCGGTGATATGCTATCTCGTTTACGTTAAGATTTAAAGTCTCCTTTAACAAATAAATAGACTACACGGAAAACAAGAAGCACCCATTTTACCCTGGAAAATCTGCTTCTAATCTGAAAAACAAATCAATCCGGGATTCGGAAAAATTGCGCTCACGCTAGCAAAGACTCTGCACACATTTTGAGAGAATCTACACGAATATAAGGAGATTCTAAAAAAAAAATCGGCAGAAAGTTTGAAAAATTTGCAAATATCTGCGAATCAATGCAAATCTGCACACGATTTCTAAAATCTGCGTTTTGCAGACAAATCTGCACATCTGAAATCCCTGCACTGGATCCATAATTGGTCTATTGCTGCAAAAATAAAGTATGTAAGTTATGTCTGTTATTCAGTGATAATACTATGCGGATATGGAGGTTTCATTATCCGTTGTGTTAATTTTGGAACTAGAATTTTATTACCGAATATTTGCAGTACCTATCTGCGTGGTGACTGATATTTGAACGATGTTTCAAAATGATTATTTAATGCTGTGGTGAAGCCTGCAGTATTACCTCTTTCAGTCTATGGTAATATGAGTAAGAACGTTGATATTGACACAAGGATAAAAATCACATTCACAGACTGTATATATCAGTGGTTTCCAACTGGGGGTCCGCGGCCGGCAAGGGGTCCACGAGACTTACCTAGGGGGGCCGCTAAGCTCTTGGAAAATTTAACAGGTAATTTTTTTTAGATACCTCTGTGAAGGCGGATTTTCAGCTCTTTTGCGTATTAGGACTAAAACATGAAACAAATTACTCTTGAAGAACGAAATGAGACTGAAAAAAGCAGCCTCGTATAGCAAAACTTGTTTCTGCAATTCTAGGGGAGCGCGAAGCTCTCTTAGCTTCGCATAGGGGGCCGCGGAGCTCTTGTGTTTAACAAAACGGGCCGCGGAGCTTGGGAGGTTGGGAACCACTGGTATACCACTGGTGTTGTATTTAGTATATTTAGGCAAATATTTAGTTGAACACTCGTTAAATGTTTGAAACCTCGGGTTTGAATACACTTTTTATCCCTGACCACGAATCGAGAAAAGCTGCTGAACGTAATCGGCAAAAAAGTATAAAAAGTCGGAACAACGATGATTTACAGTTTGAGTAGTGGCAAGCATGAAACAAACAACTTTACCCAACTATACATGTCACTTAATGCGATATGGTAATAATTATTTTGTTTTTGTTAAAACTACCACGGGTGTAAAGTAAGCAGTACCATTTCATTTTTCTTTGTGTAGGTAAGAAATGAGTAGGTGAATTCATCCAGGTGCAGATTTTTGCGGTTCATGTATTTTATATTTCTTTTTCCTCCTATCCCAATCAGGGATGCCAGATATACATATTTACCAACTTTCTGAGTGCAGATTTGTATAAAACGCTCTTTTTATATGTTTTTTCGAATTTTATTTAGATATTGTGATTGGTGTATAATTTTTTAATTTGCACAGATTATTTCTAAATTTATGCAGACAAGTTCTCAGAATAATTGTAAATCTTTTCTAGTGTGGGAACATGTTACTGAACTTCTGGCATCTCTGATTATCACTGAGTAAAGTTCGTCCGGGCATCGACTTGCCGTTGCCTCGCCATGCCAGTTGATAGAAGAAAGTCGAATTGAACGGATCGCAGTAGCGAGGAAGTGATCGTGAGGCCTCCCTCGTCCAGTTGAGTAGAGAAAGATTGGAATAGTCAGTGAGTGTCAGTCCAAGTGAAAATTATAGATTTGGAAGTATTTTAGAAAGTTTTGCTTGTTGTTGGTCTGGAAATCGGTTTTAACGCCTAGAGGAGGCACCTAAAAAGAGAATCTTAACCTTAAGTGTAGTTTTTTATCATCTCAACTAGAGGCGAGAAACAGCAATTCTAGAAATTCTGATTGTGTTAATATTAAATGTGATTGCAAGAACAAGAAAAAATAATAAGGTCTACGAAATTTGATGTTCAAATAATGAAAAATTACAAAATAGCTATGTCGAGTGCAGCAGCCTAGTTGAAAACGGCAATCACTCGCTAGTTAGAAAAAGAGGTCAAGCCAGAGTAGATTTCTTTGTTCGCAAAATTCAAAAGGTAAACATAAAACTTGCTGAATGAGCCCGAAATATATAAAACTTGCTTTTGAATCAATGAACATCAGAGCTACATGTTTCGAGAAAAAAATCCGTAAAAATTACGACGCCATCTTGTTTCATTTACGTCACCACATCGTAGCTAATTTCAAACCCACCAGGGTTCGTAAAACTAAGCTGATGGTCGTATTTGAATGTCGTGCGTGCTACCCCATCTGAGTTCAAAACATGAGAGCTCACAAACACAAGCGTACATTTTCACTAATGTTTATTTTTTGTTCATTTTGTTTTTAATGTAACTTGAATACAAAAATGGTTGTCTTAACTTTTTTTTCCTTTTCAGAGCGCGACAACGGCCTCACCAATACATACACACTTGCTACGGGTTTGGAAAGTGTTTCCTACAGATTTTGCATCACGTAAAGTTGTGCTGTGGAAGCAGCCTGCAAACTGACGGAGGAAGAGCCTGGTGTAACCGAGCTGTTAACGCACACAAGCCTCATTCACACATGCAACGTATGTGCGGTTTAGTGTAGTGACTTGAACAAAGAAGCGCACCTTTTGCGCTGATAGCGAACAAAGTTTGGTTCTAGTAGCGCTGCAGTGCTCAAGGGAGATATTTCTTTTGATTCCGTACGATTTCTGTGATAGCGTTTCCTGCACCACTGTGAGAAGCCTCTGGAATGTATCTGCGAAAGGTTGAATATCTCTCCCCTGATGCCAACGGTAAGAAGCAGTTGAAAATATAAAAACAAAACATTTGGAATACGATTCTACTAGTGTTAACCGGAAGAAAAATAAAGAAAAGTAGAGCACTTTTAAGAGGACAAAGAATTGAAGTGCATCAACAGTGACGGAAAGTGAAACAAGATTCGTGTATCTGCATTCGATTATGTTGTGTACCCTGCATTTTCTTTTAGTAATGAGATATTTTTATAATAAAACAATATCAAAACGAGAAAAATTACACTAAAAGAAAAGAATAATCATAAACTGAAGCAGTATAATTGATGATACAAAGTAAATATAGTTTATTTTTAATGAATAATAATAAAGTGTGATAATAGTTTTAAAAGGTAAATCGTACCGAAACAATTGACTGAAACAATAACTGTAGTGAGTGTTTTGAGCCGAACCAACAGAAGAAAAAACGCAAAACAAAGTCCAACATGACAAACTCGCACAATAGAAGTGGTAAGAACGGCTGCCAGGCGGAACGGTATTTCAACAATCATAGTCCCCAGCAGTGCAATGGTAGCAGTAGTAAGCGGAACAACTCTGCTAGTAATAATATTGGTAATGGAGGCCGGGGACAAAAGTCGCCCAGCTCAACTTACTTTAGAAGTATCTCAACATCGAACGCTATTCCGATAGTGAAATCTTCTTCCCCAGTTAGTAGCAAGGGTGGTAATTACTACGGCACCAATTCACCTAGCGGACGTCCCCATAGCTTTAATGCCAATACCAGCTATCAGCGTACAAGCCCCGGTGGTGGTAACTTTAATAATTCTGTTGGAACGTTATCTGGTTCGCCACCTAACTTCTCCTATTTTGCTGGTAGTAAATGCTACGATGCACCAGCACCCACCGCTTTGCCGAAACCACCAGTACACTGGACTTCTGCTCCTTCCATCACTACGGTAACATCAGCTTTAAGTACTTCAAGAACTTCTTGTGGCAAACCAACGTCCTCAACATCTGGTGTCGCCAAAAATGCCAGTTGCAAGTCATCGTCATCAACAGTTCTCTCACCACCGTCAGTATCGTCTAGGGTCAAAGTCAGGTCAGTGAAACTAGCTATGTCATGTGCTGCGGCTGCGGCTAAAATAAACCGGAATGCCGATTTCACTAACAACCTTAAAACGATCCTAAACGTCCAAGCTTAACCACAACGTGCGTCCAAAGATGAACCTGTTAAGCCTGCAGGTACAGTGCTGCCAAGATCGTTTTACTGAAAACCCGCTTCGCCAAATTATAAACATTTCGAAAACAAAACTGGCAATTACCAACAAATCCACAAAATCATTACCACATAAAACAACTATCAACCGAATCCACCAATTGTCATGGAGAACTACCGTTTCATAATCGCCATCCAAGTAACAACGATCGGAAGCAGTAAAATGAGATAGAACGACTAAAGTGAGTAATGTACTGAAGTGCTTGTTTATTCTAGTTATGAATCGTCGTTTTTTATGTTTTTTTTTTTATTTTAATTTGAGGCGTGACATTTCTGGTCAAATTAGTCGGCCATTACGAATGAGTATCTTAAATTTATTGTTTATTTTAATGTCTCATTTTCTGACATTTTTACAGCAGTTTAAATGATAACCTCCACAAACAAAATTATTAATTATATTCAGAATTATTTTCTCGAATACCAAATAGAACCACACAAAAAAACCTCTTTCAAAATTGTATCATAGATCAGAGTATCCCGTACAACTGCTGTAAAATAGCCACAATATGAGATGAGTCAAATTGTTACATTATTGTAGGATACATGCAAACAAAATATAGTCATAATCATTGTTTTCAATTTTTTATTTGTATGCACACTATCACGTGTGTTGCGACACCTCACTAAATATGTAACATTGAGGTTCGATCAATGAAAAGGCAATGCATAAAACAATTACATTAGATACAATACAGTGAAGACCAAAACACGTTTGTAAGAACATTACAGCTAATGCGCAAATAGATATTCTCATTCCTTTAAAACTCGTCCAGATTAGTCACAAAAGTTTATCTTTGGAACACTAAATCACAACATAGCCCACTTTTGGAAACTATTCATAAGTGAACCAGCAACCATTAGCTATTCCGAAAACTACTCTCTAATTGCGCATCAGCTCATCAGTTCGAAGAGAAGTCAATATTGCGTGCTTTTGAAAAGCTGCGCAATTTGCAGTAGAATAAAGATAAACGAGAAATAAAACAAATACAGTACAAAATCGAACTATTAAATGTATGTTTTACAATATTAACAAGCAAAGTAAATCAAACACCGACGGATAAACAAGAATAAAGATGTGTGTTGAACCCATGCAAAACGCAAAGATGGAGAAGCAGGTATTGCTGAAAGCTATTGGCAAGCAAAAAAGTATGAGCAGAAACACGCGCATGTGTGTGACAATATTGTAGCAAAAACGAGAATCGAAAGACTTATCACTACTGATAACGGAAAACATTCAAAGCAACACATTGAACGTGTATGATGAGGGTCTTGAAAGTTGCTACTAATGTGGACAAGCTTTCACGTTTACTCGGCCGAAGCTGGTCTCCGATGTTAGAAGGGAGTTAGTTTACGGACAAACCAATATGGGCCATCTCTCAGGGGGCGGAGTTTGAAAACTTTGCCGACCAGTAATGATTTCCCTTTTTCAGTTGATAATTTCAGTTTTTCATTACATGCATTTAAGAAATTCTACTTTTGTTTTTTTACAAATTCGGAAAACTAAGTCTCTTGTAAATAGCAAAGTTTTAAAATTACAACCCGTAAAATATTTGTAGGAGAGAGCGTGCCTTCTAGTATTTTTTACAAACGGGGAGAGTACACGAAACCCTACATCAACACAATATCATTTGTAACTCCGCCCTTCTATTCATGAAATATCCCTGTAAGAAACGATGTGATGTTTGTGAAGTCGTAGTAATATCTACTAAACGTCTCAAATTATCATTTTGCGTCTAACAACAGAAAAGTAAGTTATTTTTCTGTTAAAATCGCAAACTTTTTGGTGCACAAATAGTGTCTAGACCGCCATGTCAAAAGATTGTTAGGAATTGATTCTAAATTTCAGCATGAAAAACATACTTTAGCCCAGTGCAATAATGCTGATTCAAAATTGAATTTGTAAAATTGGTAGTTTACTGTTTACAGAGCACTCCAAATTACGCGGTAAAACCTACCTTAATTAATGTTTCTATTGCAAATTAACCGTACAACAACCAGGCGTCATTCTACGTTTCACTTTTTATTTTGTATCGAAAATTGTATAACAATATTTGCAATCTAGGTTTTATGTTTATCTATAAAAAACTATTCAAACACAACGTTACTGCAAATACTTATTTGATCTCATTTTCCCTCTTCCTTTTTTGCTATGAATCTATTGAGAAGGGCTTTTGACAGGTTCAAGCTAACGGTTGATAGTCAGTTTGACATTTTACGTTAGAAAACATAAATGTACGAAACCATAGTAACGCAATAACTACTTCGTTTGAAACTTTGATAAAATCTAAATCAAACATGTAATATGTTTGATTAATGATAAAAAAATTCATTTATTACTGCCAAATATTGTTGTTTGTTTTTGTATGAATTACCACAAACATTTTTCAAATCCTCGAAAACCTGCTCAATCCACAAAACTACATCGTACAAATGTCAAAAAATGTGCTAGCTTTTCAATTCTTCGTGTTAGCTTACTGTTGAAAGCTTCTAGTTGAAAGTCCCGTAATATATTTTTTGAATTTTCTTTGCTTTCTTAGTTTCTTATTCTCGTAAAAATATCTAAATTTAAAAACCATCTAGGGAAGCATACAGCAAATAAAATGAACTACACACATATTGTATAGAAATTAAGTAACATTAAAAAGCTTCAGCATATTGAAAGATTAATTAACAAACGTAAACATTACCAGACTTTAAACATGCAAACCTGCAAGATAGCACTTTTTCACGATCCTATAACATTGAATCATTTTCAATTCACATCAAGACAGAAAAAAGTTAATAAATAAAAGAAGTGTATACCGAAAGTACAGCTAACTTGGAAACAGATAGAAAAAATACTATAGTTTTTATTCTGAATATGTAATGTTCTATGTTTATTTGTTGACCGGAACAATAATGAATTAAAAAAATCCGTCGATACGAAGTATCGCTAGCTTATCGTTTTACGGAAATTCAAAGTATACATCGGGTTCCATTGTTTAGATAGACCTGGCGTGAAAAAATAGTCATTGAATGTTTTCTACCGATTCGAGAGAAAAAAAATTAAATTTGCCCCTATTTTGCTTTTCTCCTGTTCTTATGTTCATAAAAATCATGGTGTCTGCTAGGACTGGTTCCTCGGTAATCTTTCTCAGAACACTGTTTGTAGTTGTTCCCTTTTCAAAACTACCTGATCGGATAGCCTTCATATCGACGAGAATGAAGGAAATCCAAAAATCACTTTTATTCCTTTGTGTTTGTTCGTTCTATTGCTGTTTGTTGATATTACACATTGCTTTTTAAATTCTCAACTTAAATCAACTGCAAATGAAAACTTTAAAAACAAAAAAAAAAAAAATAAAACAAAAAACCGTTACCTGACATCTGAACAATGGAATCTTCGAAATACTTTGCAATGATTGAGAGTTGTTTCAACAATTGGCAGTATAAAATAACTCAACACCGGCAACAAGCATTCAAATGTCATGATCAACTCTTAAACAGATGTCAAATCTCGAAGAGATGTACAAACAAGAGTATCGAACTAAATGAGCAAAACGAAATTTGATACATTCATCTGCGATATAAATACATCAGCCAATACTGCTAAGATTTATGTTTTCTGATTTTAAGACAAACAAAATGGCATGCACGATAAGTCGAACAAAATAAAAAAAATTATGTGAACCAACAGGAAACAAGAGAACGTACGAACGAGTAGAAAAAAAGATGAAAATAAGCAAAAGCATTCAGAAACATGTATCGTTTCTTCCGCAACAGAATGCAAGTCATGTAAACTCACACGCACATGCAATAAAACGCATTTTACTTATTCTTCTGTATATTACAGAATACTTCGAAATAACCACTTCAAAACAATGAAAAGTGTGTTGCGCGTGAGTCCTGCTTTGCTTTTAAAGGTAAAGACTAGAACTGGCTTAACAGACACAAGAGTAATGAGATTGTAATGATAAACTTTGGGAGACCTTTAGATGTGTAAGTGTAATAAATATTAGAATTTAAACTGTTTAGAGATGTAATGGTAGAGAGGTTGGCAATGTTCTGTGATCCCTATTTCATTTAAAGTAACTGCTTTTTTCGAGAGGGTAAAAGAAAAGTATAATGGATTAGTATTAGTCTATTAAAATTGTTGGATGGGTTCAATCATGTGAAAAACTTGAGAATCGGTAAAAAGCAGTAACTATTAAAATGTTTGTTTGGTGAACTTACTGATTTACCAGTCAAATCAATGATAAATCCGCTAGATTTTTGTAACAAACAACCAAGTAAAATGAACCAATTTCTTGTAACACAAATCGCCATGTACTGTATCAACAATCATAAATTACTGTAGTTTCAGGCTATACCAGGGCAAATGTTCCAATTGAAATTAGTAGAAGCATCAAGGAGAAAGTTTAGTTCACTCATTCAGTAAAATCCGATTTTTAGTTGTGTCCAGTTCATGAAAATTCAATGATGATAATCAAGTAGAAATTGTTTTATTTTTAATTGTAAAAAAGGAAAACATTGTGATTTTTGAAATTAATTCGCAAATGGAAAACAAAACAAATCAAAGTAGAAAAAAAAATCTACAACCCCAAAAAATAAAAAAAACTATGTAAAAATAGACAAAACCTCCAAAAAACCCTTCTCCACTGTGGATAGTACTTCTGTACTATTGCATCTCCAATAACACAAGCAATAATCCTTCCAACTTCCTTTCATTCATATCCTATCCCATGCTGACCTCACAAATTCCTATTCCCCTTTGCTCCTCTCCGTGAGGTCAGCCCTAAATGAGTTACCGAAGAGTTAAATTGAATTTTCTCATAGACGTACTACGTCATATCTGGAAATCTTGATTCTCCAGATCCAAACGGGTAAGTAGAATAAGTAAACTTTAAAAACCAAACATCGTTTCATTTGCGAAGTTTGAAAATGGCCTCAAATATTCTATTCACATTTTTTTTTAAATTTTACATACGTTATACCTTTAGTTATACTAGTTAAAATATTTTCATTGAGTGCCACTTTTGAAACTCGCAGACCCCGAAAGAAATGTCCATCACGTTGCTAAAGGTTAGGTGAGCCAATTATGGCAAGTGCACCAGTTATGGTTATATAAGCGCAATGGTACCAATCGTCGTACCACTCCGTAACTGGTATATTTTTGAATATTACCATGACTGGTACACCTCTCTATATATACAAATTAATTTTCTATAAATAATCTCGCAATTGAATATCAACTTTGTAATATTTGCTGTTGTCTTTTTTCGGTAGTGGGGTATGTAAGAAAACAGCTAGTCTGAATTCAATTTCGACCGGATAAGTCATAACGAAAATGTTTGAATTTTAAATTATATGTAAATTATAGAAAAATAATTTGTTGATGGTAATTTCTGAAATAGAGGGTTTCATTAAAAACCAGATGTAATGTACATTCGAAACTCAGCACATTTTAAACATTTATTATAAATTTGCAATATGGAATGTTTTTTTGATTCAAAAAATGATAACAATCGATGGTTATTGAAATTGTGTCTAACGCTCAATTTTTTACTTTTTACCACAAAAGATCAAAATAATGTACTGCGACCATTATTTTGATCTTTTGTGGTAAAAAGTAAAAAATTGAGCGTTAGACACAAATCTTACAAAAACATGCTTCATCATATTGTAACCGAAACCTCATTGGGAAAAATCTCAATAGAGAAAAATTATAGAAGAAGAAAGAGAGAAGGATGAGAGATAGAGAGAGACATAACTTGAAATGGTAAATGTCCCATATAAAAGCGTTCCTCAATCAATATTTAGAAATCTCATGACAGGGTGTCGAAAACTTGGAAAATCAGACAATGTCAGGGAATTCATTTTTCGATCAGGAAAATCAGGGAATATCAGGGAACACTGAGAAATATTCAGGGAAATATTTTTAACCAAGAGGTTATTCTTTTTTTAACGATTCTCTAGAGGAGAAACTGATTTCTCTAGTATAAAAAGCTAATTCGGTTCGGTTTCATATCCAATTGGATACTTTCTTCACTGGGATTTCAAAAGTGCGTTAATCTATGTCGCCCTTTTTGTGCCGAATGCTGAAAAATATCACGGAAATTTAAATTATATTTCTTTTTCGCCGCCCTGCATGAACTATAAAATATTTCTTTTTTGCACTTGGTTGTATCTTAACCTTCCGAATACAACACTTTTCAAAGACTGTACTTTCTCATTTTATATCTAGACACAAATATTGTTGAATTTCTTCTTAAGGGTTTGCCTAGGCGTGATTTTGGCAAATTTAAAATTACCTTTCTTGTTTGGAGCAAACTGTTCGATCATTTTTTCAACAGAATATCCCGAACACATAAGTATAATTTAAAAAATTTAAATTCTATCTACGCAAGATACAAATAACAAATTTTGCTTCGGTTTTTAATTACCCATATGCTTTTGTTAACACAAAAGAACCTGGATGGGATTTCATAACATATCCTAAAAAGAAGTTATTCTAAGACAAGTCTAACATATATCGTCTCTATCAAAGCTCGTTATTTCCAGCAATGACTGTTATTAACCTGTTTTATTTTCTGCCTTGTTTTCCCAAAAAAAACATTAAAAAACTAAAAGTTGCTGTAATTGTACATAGTTACACCACAGACTAACAGACGTAACACTGGAATTTAGCTCCATCGCCACAGAAAAACGATCATTTCGAATTTCCAATCGAATAACAGTCATCGCGCGAAAACGCCGTCTGGGGCGCTGTCATGCAATTTCACACATATTTTGTGGTTCCCCATTTGACACATGCAGTAACGCTAGCGCTGATGTCGAAATACATGACGCAGCGCGAACACGGCAGCAGATGGTGCTAGTGTTACTAACGTAAAGTACTAGAATCATCAAGACGATGATTTTATTGAACATTTGTTCGAAGTGTTATGTCTGTTAGTCTGTGGTTATACCATAATTTAACTACGTTTTTTATAGTAAAAACGTTACCCCAACAAACATGAGGAAATTCAAAATCGGCCATTTTTAACTCCTATACCGTTTTTCCTTAACGGTCCGAGATAAAAAAATCCACCAAATTTTATTGTTTGTTTCTGATCACCCATCATAGCTCATAATGATCAAGCAGAAAAATATGGTATATAAGTTATTGAAAGACACTTGTAGTTGTGAATTGTGAGGGTAAACACAAGTCTAATTTCTGTGATTGTTCTGTTTGGTCAAACATAATTTCATTCAGACAACGTAGGCAGTCAAAACAAGCTGTTTTCAATATTTTATTACAATATATTGTAATATTCATGTGGGTAATCAAAAGACTTCTAATACTTTTCAGGCATCACCAGCTTTTCCGGTAGCTAATGTGTCTGTAGGTAATATTTCTAATTCAGACAGCAATAAGCCTTCATGTTTAGTACAGAGAAGTCAGCCAGTAGTAAATTAAGCAGTCTCACTTCTGAGTCTTCGGTGCTTATTACGGTGCAGATTCCACGGCAGATGTCACTTCGCGACGTTTTTCTCACTTACGTGAGTCCCGTTATAGGAATTTGTTCACTTCACTCTGATTTCACCGTGAAGTGACTCCCGTAATAAGCACCTTCAAATTATACGGTTTATAGATTCAAGTTGATGTTGCTGCAGGTGGAGTTGCAATAGTTATCCACCGTCGTATAAAACATCGTGTTTAGCTCCACCTTGCAACGAAAGTGATGAAAAATTTAGGTATTGGAACTGAAACAGATACTGGCATTACATCTAAAACCGCCTTTTGAATGCATTGCTGAACAGGAAAACCAATTTCAAAAGAAACTTACAAAAGCTTGCCGATCGCTCGGCTAAATTTTATTTTAAGGTTTATTTTCGACTGGTCCTATATTTTTTCGTTAGGAATCCATACTACCTACAATTGATTTAGTACCTATCACAAAAGTATGCTCAAGAATTTCTTTCTGAATAAGTATTGAAAATAAACTTGAATGAAGTTCTTACCTTACCAAACAGTCCCAAGCCGTGGTGTGGCCTTTGCTGTACGTAAGAGTCGTCTCCATTCCACTCGGTTCATGGCTGCAGTTCGCCAGCTCTGCAGTCTGCGTAAGGTCCGCAAGTCGTCTTCCACCTTGCCCGCTGTGCAGCTCCGTCTCGTCCCTGACGGATTGGTTTTAAGAACCATCTTTACTGGGCTGTCGTCCGACATCCTTACAACATACCCAGCCCACCGCAACCTGCCTGTCTTAGCGGTGTGGACGATAGACGATAGGCTCCCCAAGCAGCTCTTGCAGTTCGTGGTTAGTTCGCCTCCTCCACACTCCGTTTTCCATCTGCAGTCCACCGAAGATGGTACGCAAGACCTTCCGCTCGAAGACCGCAAGGGCGCGTTGGTCCTCCACAAGCATAGTCCATGTCTCATGCCCGTAGAGGACTACCGGTCTGATCAGCGTCTTGTAGATGGTTAACTTGGTGCGGCGACGAATTCTACTCGATCGGATTGTCCTCCGGAGACCAAAGTATTCACGATTTCCTGCCATAATGCGCCGTTGAATTTCTCTGCTGGTATCGTTGTCGGCAGTTACCAGTGAGCCCAGATACACGAACTCGTCGACCACCTCAATTTCATCACCACCAACTTGAACTCGAGGTGGAAGCACTGTCTTCTCGTGAGCCCTTTCCTTTCATGTACTTCGTCTTCGATGCATTGATGACCAGTCCAATCCGTTTGGCTTCAGCCTTTAGTCCGATGTACGTATCCGCCAAAGGTCCGAGCCACAATGTCGATATCGTCGGCGAAACTAAACAGTTGAACCGACTTTTTGAATATCGTGCCACTCGTGTTAATCCCCGCTCTTCTAATGACACCTTCCAGGCAATGTTAAACAGTAGGCACGAGAGACCATCACCTTGCCTTAGGCCTCTTCGGGTTTCGAAGGGGCTCGAGAGTGCCCCCGATACTCGAACTACACACATCACTCGATCCATCGTCGCTTTGACCAACCGCGTCAGTTTGTCCGGAAATCCTTAGTCGTGCATAATATGCCATAGCTGGTCCCGATCGATTGTGTCGTACGCCGATTTTAAATCGATGAACAAATGATGTGTGGGCACGTTATATTCGCTACATTTCTGGCACCCATGAATCCCGCCTGTTAGTGCCCCACGAACTGCTTTGCAAATGGTGATAGTCGACGGCAGAGTATTTGGGAGAGTACCTTGTAGGCGGCGTTCAGCAGAGTGATTGCCCGATAGTTGCAGCACTCCAGCTTGTCGCCCTTTAATAGATGGGGCACACAATACCCTCCATCCACTCCTCCGGTACTCGTTCTTCCTCCCAAACCTTGACAATGACTTAGTGCACAGCTCTAGCCAGTGCTTCTCAACCATATTTCAATAGCTCGCTGGGAAGTTGGTCCACTCCAGCAGCTTTATTGTTTTTCAGCCGGCCAATCTCCTCATCCACCTCCAGGAGATCGGGGACTGGAATCCTGATGTCTTCTGCTCGTGCACCAAGGCAAAAACATCATATCAAGAAGACTGGGAACTCTGCCTGCGATTGAGCGACGTTTTCGGCAGTGCAGTCTGTTGAGTAAAAGTGGAACTGACGCATGCTAGTGTGTGTGCTGGCGATGCGAGCGCAAGCCGAACCCACAGACTGAACCACCACATACGCACACTCTGTCTTCGCAGCGATGTAATTACCAGCACTTTCATAGCAACCTTCCACCTTTAATAGATGGAGTGCGCTGTTTGATTTGACGCTTGTCGTTTATATGGGATAGATCCAGAGATGCCAGTCTTCTTGATATGATGTTTTTGACCAAGGTCAGTTGCCATACCGTCCTCGCGCTCTACTGCATCGCCGTTTAGATGCTCGTCGAAGTGCTGCTTCCACCTTTCGATCACCTCACACTCGTCTGTAAGGAGGTTGCCGTCCAAGCTCTTGCACATATCGGCTTGCGGCACGAAGCCTTTGCGGGAGCTGTTCAGCTTCTCGTAGAACTTCCGAGTGTCGTTAGCTTGGTACAGCTCTTCCATCACTACGCGATCTCGGTGATCTAGCTGGCGCTTCTTCCTTCGGAAGACTGAGTTTTGGCTGTTTCGTGCCTGTCGGTATCGTTCCACGTCATCATCAAAAGACTTCCTGAAAGCCCTTCAATTTCTTGGTAAGAATTTTTAACCGATGCATTGAGTTGCTGTATTTTCCTACAAAATGAAAAAATGCCAACGTCACTCTAATTTTATACTCTAAAAAAATGTAGCTGAAGCACCAAATTTTCGGCTGATCAGTTTATTCTCAGTCATAAGCAAACCTTTAGGAAGAATAAGTGTTAATAGAATGATAATTCATAGCTATTAATAAGAGCTCAATTTTCGCAAATGAGCAGTTTGGTTTTCGGCATGGGCACTCGACTACTCATCAGTTGCTTAGAGTAACCAATTCGATAAGATAAATCTGTGGGCTATCCCACTGGTGCTGCTCTTCTAGACGTAGGAAAGGCATTTGACAGTGTCTAGCTTGAGTGTATAATAGTTAAAATACTAAAACAATTTTCAAAGTTGATTGATAGAGCTGGTGTACCTGAAGAGGTTATTTTGCACCCAATTTTATATAATATTTTTGCTTCCGATCTTCCTGATTTACCCAAGTGTATGACAAATCTCTGTTCTACCTGCAGAAATAACGATAAAACCGATGACGTAAAGGAGGAGTTCTATGAGCTCCTTGAGAAAATATATGGAGAGTGCCCATAACACGATATAAAGATCGTCATCGGAGATACGAACGCACAAGTCGGACGAGATGAGTTCTTTCGTCCTGTTGTTGGTAGGGAAAGCCTTCACTCTACCACCAAAGAGGTTAATGAACTTCGCCGCGGCCAGAGGGATGGCGATCTGAAGTACCCATTTTGTACGTCTCGTATACATTCGGAAGCACACCTGGAGACACACCAATGGGGAGGCCTGCTCTCAGATCGACTACATGCTGATCGACGGCCGGCACTTTTCAGACGTCATATGCGGTCCTTTTGAGGGCCCACATCGACTTGAATCAATATTTCGTGGTAGGCAAGATTCGCGCCCGGTTGTCCAACGTATTCAAATCGAGATCGACGAGGAAAATACGTCTGGACATCCAGAGGTTATCAGCGGAAGAAGTTGCTGCAGAGTATACTCGGAAAGTTAAAGGACCGATCGGTGAACCAGCTGGACTGGACCTGAACGAGCAGTGGAAGCACATCCATGATGCGGTCAGCGAAACAGCGCGAGAAGTGGTAGGCATGACAACGGGAACCACGGGTATTGGGTGGTTCGATACTGAGTGTCTAGAGGTTGTGGGAGATGAGATGATGTAACCGAATAACAAATAAAATAAACATACAAAAACGGTGTATATACGTTACACCACGACCGACCGGCCTAGGCGCACCCGGAGCCGAGACGTCAGCAAAAACCCAGCTGAGGCCCGTAGCAACAAGCGGAGGAACCAAACCAGCAACGAAACCATAAATTGACAATCGATGACGACTGCAGGATTCGATCGAACCACGCGGACAAAGGCTGCATCAGGATTGAACCACCGGAGGAACGACGAGTCAGCGGATTTAGTTTATTTAAGCTTTCTAGATTTAATTTTCAATTCAGTCTTGTGTGTAATTCAGTAGTGATCGGACATTAAAGTGTTAATCGTAGTAATAAAGTTTTTTTTAGTTCCCGCGATAAATCACGGCATAATTGGCGCAGTCGCAAGGCCAAGTGGTTAGACAAAGTGAACAGTGTTAACAGAGTGAATATCTAGTATCACAGTCACCGAGTTCTACAAAGAGGAACAGCCCACGTCTATGGCAGACAACTGATACACCCAGCAAGAACAACCCCTGAGTGAACATCAAGGACTTGCGGATATCAGAGGACCGATCCCGCCATTTGGAAACCTACCCCATCCATCCGTCACTTCACACCAAGACTCCAGGAGATGAAAGCAGTAATCTTCCTGTAAGTAACCACAATCATTTTTCTAAGATTAACACAAACAAAACCATACTAATTCAGAGGTGCGAGCCCCCACCAGCGGTAAGCGGACACCTGAAATATCACAAAGTGAAAAAACAAAACTAACAACTAACCGTGAAAGTGCAGTGTAAGTGAATACTGACAACAAATCTATACGCAATACAAAGCAAACGAAGTTAATTTATTATAATGGCCGAGCGCGACTTAATGATCTCACCAGATCTCGCAGCCCCAGAACTTTATGAAGAAGAGCCACAACCAGCTCCTCAACCAGCCCCACAACCGGCAATCACAATTGAGGGTTTACTTCAGCACATAAGAAGTTTAACCCAGAACCAAAATGAGTTGATTGAACAACTCAGAAATTTAAAAGAGAAGGCGGATGATCCTTTTATGCAATTCAGGACTCCAGACCCAATCAGAAATCTAACAACATTTAGTGGAAATAAAAAAGAGACCCATGCATGGCTGGAAGACGCGGAAAATACTCTCGAACTTTTTAGAAGATACTGAGATGAACCAGTGTATAGCCAATTAGTCAGGGCAGTGAAAAATAAAATTACGGGCGAAGCCAAAGAGATTTTGATCGCTGCTGGCAACCCGAACAGCTGGCTAGAAATTAAAGAGGTGATTTTGAATTCCTACGGGGATAGACGTGACCTTACGTCACACATCCAATCATTATTTTACATAACACAAGGGAAAAAGACAATTCCTGAGTATTATAATAAAATCAAAACCATCGACACCGCTATCAAATCGACAGCGGCGACGATGGAAGATTATCAGAATGCAACTAAGGCAATAAACAATTTAGTAAGCTTGATGACGCTTACTAGATTCATAGATGGCCTCACAGACGAATTGTCTATGCATGTGAGGAGCTATCGACCAAAAACATTGGAAGAAGCCTACGCTATAACAACGCAATACGCGAATGCCGCGTACAGGCAAAAATTTAACAAACATTCCAGTTCAACCTCTAACAACTCATTCAATTCAAAACCGTTTTCAAATTCCAACAACGGTAATCAGACGAATACAAAACCCAACTACACGAACAGCAACAACAACAGCAACAACAAGCACGGTAACACGTTCAACGCGAAACCGAACGGATCAGGGAAATTTAAAACCCCTAGAGGTCCACCGGTGGACGACGACGTTTCAATGAAAACCGCAAAGTCCCGTACGGAGGTGAACAACCACGAAACCAAACCAAAACAGGAAAGCGAATTCAGCAAAAACTACGAGGATGAGTACGACACCTCTAATCAGCTGGAGGAATCAGCTCTGAACTCGGAAGACGATGATTACTTCATCGGCGAGGAGTTAAATTTTCACGTGGTAGAAGAGCCACGTCGAAAAATATAAAAAGCAATAACAATTTTGTACCTTATATAATAATTCAAACCTCGAAAGGTGAGATGAAATTTTTGATCGACACGGGAGCGAACAAAAATTATATTTCACCCGAGCACGTAAACATTGAAAATTGCAGAACTGAGAATGGAATCAGGGTAACGAATATAAGTGGAACACACATAATAAACAAATCAGCTTCTTTTGATCCATTTCAGATCAAGAAGAAATTGAAATTTTATATTTTTGAATTCCACAAGTTTTTCGATGGATTAATAGGTTACGAGTCATTAAGAGACTTAAATGCTCAAATCGACATTCGTAATAATTCCTTGAAAATCGGACGAAAAACAATAAAAATGCAAAAAAAAATCCCTGAAGAGCAAGCAATTAACATAAATGAACAAGAATTTCAGTACATCGCACTGAAAACCAAAAAGAACGGTGATTTCATAATAGCGAATGAAAAGAAATACAATTCATTCACTATTTTACCTGGTATCTACAGAAGCAGCAATAATAAAGCTTTTGTAGCGATTCAAAATTTCTCAAAATCTTCACAAGAAATAAATTCGAGTGAAATCGAAATGGATGAGGATCCGTTCGATTTAACCGAATTGCCAAAGCAAATAAACATGACAAACTATACCTTTCGTGACGACCACATGAATAGGGAAGAAAAACAAGCCCTTGAAACGGTGATCGACCAATACAAAGATGTTTTATACGTGGAGTCCGACAAACTGTCATTCACACACAAAATAAGACATAAAATTCGAACGGTAGATAGTATCCCAGTCCATACGAAATCATATAAATATCCCTACGTTTATGAAAGCGAAGTACAAAAGCAAGTTAAAAAGATGCTAAACGATGGAATTATAAGAGAATCAATCTCACCATACACCTCACCCGTATGGATAGTCCCGAAAAAGGCAGATGCATCTGGTCACAAGAAATTTCGTTTAGTGATCGACTACAGAAAGCTAAATGAAAAAACTATCAACGACAAGTACCCCATACCCGAGATTACCGACATCTTGGATAAACTGGGAAGGGCTACATATTTCTCAACTATTGATTTAGTTTCTGGCTTCCACCAGATCCAGCTAGCAGAAGAAGACACAGCGAAAACAGCATTTTCTGTGAACGGAGGAAAGTACGAGTTTACTCGCATGCCATTTGGGTTGAAAAACGCCCCGGCAACTTTTCAAAGGGTAATGGACTGTATACTAAGGGATTTAATTGGAGTATGTTGTTTCGTCTATATGGACGATATAATCATATTTTCCAGTTCACTTCAGGAACACAAGAAAAATTTAGCACAAGTTCTAAAAAGACTTAAAGAAGCTAGACTAAAAATTCAGCTAGACAAGTGCGAATTTTTTAAAAAAGAAACGCAGTTTCTAGGTCATACTGTCTCTGAAGATGGAGTAAGACCAAACAGTGACAAAATAGAAATCATAAAAAAATGGCCAATCCCTAAAACAGAAAAAGAAGTTCGTCAATTCTTAGGAACGCTAGGCTATTATAGGAGATTTATAAAAGACTTCGCTAAAATAGTGAAACCGTTGACAGCACTTCTTAGAAAAGACGCGGAGTTTGAGATAACACCCGAAATAAACGCATGCTTCGAAAAGTGTAAACAAATTCTAACGCTAGATCCTGTGTTAATTTACCCCGATTTCAGCAAGGAATTTATTCTTACTACCGATGCAAGCGATTATGCAATAGGGGCAGTACTGTCGCAAGGGTCCGCAGGCAATGACAGACCCATAGCATACGCATCGCGAACTTTAAGTAAAACAGAGGAACGATACTCAACAACGGAAAAGGAATTTTTGGCAATCGTTTGGGCGGTCAAACATTTCAGACCGTATCTATACGGACGGAAATTCAAAATGTTTACAGATCACCAACCACTTACCTTCTCTATGACTAATGCAAATCACCGAATCATAAGAGGTAAACTGGCTTTAGAAGAATTTGACTACGAATTAATCTATAAACCAGGGAAACAAAACGTCGTCGCAGACGCGTTGTCTCGGATAAACCTAAAAAAACATAATCAATTAAACGCACATTCACAATCATCGATGTCTTTAAACGTGGAACCCTCCGAACAAGAAGAGGAACTTTCAGATGATGAAAGTGACGACATGACAGTACACTCAGCGGATACAAGCGATGATTACTTTATTCCGTGCACTGAGAGACCAATCAACACATTCAGGACCCAAATTATTTTTAAAATCGGAAAAATAGAGATTACGGCATATGAACAGATCTTTCCCAAATTTCACAGGCACATAATAGTCAAACAAAGTTATACGGAAGAAGAAATAGTAGAAATATTAAAGCGGACTCTTAACCCCAGAGGTTCAAGTTGCCTCAAAATTCCAATCTCTTTAGTTCAATTAGTTCAAGAAACTTACCGGAAACATTTTTCAACTAATAGCCCCTACAAAGTTTTTATTTCAGAAACCCTTCTAGAGGACATACGCCTAGATGAACAACAGGATGAAATTGTGAGGGAAACTCATAATCGTGGCCACAGAGGAATCAAAGAAAATAAGAACCAGATAATGCAAAAATATTTCTTCCCACAACTTGATCGAAAGATTAAAATTTTGATAGATTCCTGTGATATCTGCAAAAAAGCCAAATATGACAGGAAGCCACCGAATTTGATAAGAAAAAGCATTTTCGGCAATAACCCTTTCGATCGAGTCCACATTGACATATTCTTTTTAAAAGGTCAAAAGTGGCTCACCATAGTCGATTCGTTTTCCAAATTTGCAAATGCCATACCTTTGGAAACTAGAACAATAGTGGACGTAAAAAATGCTATTACAGAACACATTAGACAATTTGGCAGACCGAAGACTATTGTGAGTGACCAGGAACCTTCTTTCAGGTCTATTGATTTCATCGGATTCCTTAACGACCTAGGAGTCGAGTTACATTTCGCGAGTAGTTCAAATTCAAACGGTATTGTAGAACGGTTTCATTCTACCCTAATCGAAATTTATCGAACAAACAAAATTAAATTCAACGATTTGTCTACAAGAGATCAAATTGATATCGCCGTCGATATTTATAACAACAGTTTCCATACCGCTATAAAAAATTTACCGCGTAATTTGGTATTCAATCATTCGGGCTTGACAAACATGGAAGAAATTTCGGAAAAATTTAAAAGCTTGCAATCAGCGGCTAAAATCGAACTGGATAAAAGGAAAGCTAAATATGAACAACAAAATAAAGATAACGAACAACCTGAACAACAACCCAGGCGATGCTGAATACATTAAAATTTCCCAACGAATAACTAAAGACGTAAACCCTTACAAAATAACTACCATAAAAGAGAATAACGATCTTACATTTAAAGACATCAATGACGTAAAAATACACAAAAACAGAATAAAAAAATAATCGTTTAAATCAATAACTTAACTCTCGTTACAGATTAACTTACATCATCCTAATACACGGCACAAAATTTAAAGAAATGTCATATAATAATGGCATAATTGCCATAAAACTAAAACAAGTTAGGATAAGAATAGGGTTTGAGAGAGTTATACACAAAATCAATATTAAATCCATTGCAAACAACATTGACTACATAGAAAAAACGACAGAAAACCTGAAAATAATAGATCATCTCAGAAGGACCCTTGATTACAAAATCCAATACGCAAGAGGAAAATTGTTGAGTTTATATCCCCGCAGAAATAGAAGAGCATTAGTTAACGCCTTAGGATCAGTAATTAAACTTATTGCAGGCAATCCAGATAACGATGATATGGAAATTATAAATCATAATTTAGAAACGTTAGAAAAGCAGGGAAACTTACTCTCTCAATCTTTATCAAGGCAAATAATTATAAACGAAAGAATTCAGAATAAACTGAATAATATTACAGATATTCTCAAGAAAATAAACAAACAAATTGTAGACCAAAATAATAACTCACTTACGACCAATACGGACTTGGAATACATTAATCTTATTATGAACCTTGACATGTTAATTCAAATTCTCACTAGCGTAGAAGAACAAATCGAATTTGCAAAGCTAAACATTTTGAATAGAAACTTATTCTCATTAGATGATAAATTGTACATTTATAACAGACTTAAAGCACAAAAATTGAATCTGGATTACTTAGATCAAATATTCCAATACAGCTCAGGAAGCGTAATTGTAAAAGGCGACGAAATCCTAATTTTGGCGAAAATACCCATCCTAGAAGACAACGAGTTCGACCTGATCAACATCCAGACGCTCAACTTAAACAACACACGAATCAGTACAGACATCAAGCTGGTGGCAAAGCACAGAGACATTATCTATAAACAAGAGCACATTTGTGACATCTGCGAAGCAACAACTCTTATCGAAGACGACTGTATCAACAACCTTTTGAATCATTTGACACCAAAATGTGTCCTAAAACCCGTCAGGCAACATATCAGAATACAAGAAATCAAAAAAGGAATCATACTATTGGATACGAATCAACAAGTATTGATTTCCGACTCATGTAATAACTCGAGATTAGTCAACACCCCGACTATTGTCGAAACAGACAATTGTACGATTAAGGTGATGAATCTCACATTTAATGGTCAAAAGCATCTAACAGACCACGAAGAATACCTCATACCAATCTATGGAAGGAAATTCATTCAACTCAACTACTCGGAAGAGCGGAATGAGATCACCCACATCAAACTGGAACACTTAAACAGTCTTCAAGAGATAAAGTTGGACCTGCATCGCTCGAAGAGGACAACAACCATCGGAGGAGGAATTCTCCTCACACTAACCTTTTTCTGCTCTTTTGCAATTTATATCATCAACAGAAGAACCAAATCTAAGGAAGATACCATCCTGAAGATCCATAAGCATGCTGAAACCACCACGGAACCTAAAGGAACCATTGGAAAAGGAGAACCCGCAACCTTACCGAGGCTCGTCCTTTTCGAAAAATCGTCCGAGGACGGACGACAATCTAAGGGGGGAGACGTTACACCACGACCGACCGGCCTAGGCGCACCCGGAGCCGAGACGTCAGCAAAAACCCAGCTGAGGCCCGTAGCAACAAGCGGAGGAACCAAACCAGCAACGAAACCATAAATTGACAATCGATGACGACTGCAGGATTCGATCGAACCACGCGGACAAAGGCTGCATCAGGATTGAACCACCGGAGGAACGACGAGTCAGCGGATTTAGTTTATTTAAGCTTTCTAGATTTAATTTTCAATTCAGTCTTGTGTGTAATTCAGTAGTGATCGGACATTAAAGTGTTAATCGTAGTAATAAAGTTTTTTTTAGTTCCCGCGATAAATCACGGCATAATTTATATATCATTGTTACCGAAAGAATTTCTAAGAGTGGAGCTAAATTCTTATAACACACGCACACATGGTTATTGATTACGTTGAATCATTCCGCTTGCAATGTGGTTCGCTACAAACTCCAAGATGGACAAAAAAAAACACCACAGAGGTGACGGTAGCGAAGAACCGGGCCTACGCCAACACGTTAGTAGCAGCTTATCGTGTGACGCGTCACATGCGGGAGAGGTACCGGGAGGCAAGAGCTGCCGAAAAGAGGTTACACAGCCGTTAGAAACGTGAGCACTATGATCGCGTCCTCGCGGAGGCGGGGAATTGCTTCACCAGGCACGACACGATGAGCTTCTATAGAACGATCAACGGAATCAGAAACCGGACTGTGCCAGAACCCGGCATGTGTAACGACAGGGAGGGGAACCTGATTACCGATAATTGCAGGTGGCCAGGCGTTGAACACAACATTTTGAAGTGATGTCGAACGGTGAGGAAGGTAAGAGAGTCGTCAAGGGGAACAGGATAGAAATTGGGGAGGGCGGACAAGCTGTGGACCCCCAACATTGCTTGCAAAGAGCTCAAGAATCACAAAGCCGCTGGGAAGGACCGTTTACCGACCGAACTTTTCAAAGTTGGAAGCAAGCTGCAATGTAGTGCCTAAGGGTATGGTCTGAGGAACAACTACAAGAAGGGACAAAGACTCGACTGTAGTTATTATCGATGCATAACCCTCCTCAATTTCGCTTACAAAATTCTCTCCCGTATCCTGTTCCAGCGACTGAGGCCGTTGCAGGAAGTCTTCGTTGGAGAATACCAAAGCGGTTTTCCAGTGAAGCGATCTACAATGGACCAGATGTTTACCTAGAGACAAATTCTCGACAAGTTTTGACGCATCATCTGTTTATTGACTTTAAGGCCGTGTACGACACAGTGAAACGCAACGAGCTGTGGCAAATAATGCTAGAACATAGTTTTCCAACAAAACTAAATAAACTGTAACGTGCGACGCTTGACGGTTTCACATCATGCGTCAGGACAGCGGGTGAATTTTCGGACTCTTTTGTTGTCTGAAGCAAGGTGACGAGCTCTCGAACTTGCTGTTCAACATAGCTTTGGAAGGTGCAATACGAAGGGCAGGTGTGCAGAGGAGCGGCACCATCATCACTAAGTCTCACATGCTTCTGGGCTTTGCGGACGACATTGATATAATTGGTGTTAACCGTAGAGCAGTTGAGGAGGCCTTCACGGCTCTCAAAAGGTAAGCTGCGAGAATTGGACTCACCATAAACACTGCCAAAACGATGTACATGGTGGCTGGTAGAGAGCGTGGTTGTTCTACGGGTGTTGGTGCTGCGGTGGAGATGGATGGGGATACTTTCGATGTGGTCGACGAATTTGTTTATCCTGGTACTCTCGTGACATGTGACAACGAGGTGAGCCGCGAGGTGAAGAGGCGGACTGCGGCGGCGAATAGGGCTTATTACGGATTGCGTAGCCAGCTTAGGTCCCGTAGCCTACCGATCCGTACGAAATTTGCGCACTATAGGACTCTGATCCTCCCGGTGGCACTCTACGGACATGAATCGTGGACGTGGAAGGAGGCCGATCGACGAGCGCTTGGGGTCTTCGAGCGTAGAATTCTGCGATCAATACTCGGAGGCAAACTAGAGAATGGGGTGTGGCGCAGACGCATGAAACACGAGCTGTACGAAGTATACAAACACGCTGACATTGTCAAGCTCATGAAACACGGCAGGCTACATGGGCTGGCTACGTAGCACGGATGGCGGATGAGCGACCGGCAAAGATAATATTTAGCAGAGAACCGAATAGAGGCTGACGACTTCGAGGCAGACCTCGCACGCGCTGGATGTGTGCTGTCGACTAGGATGCCAGAGCAGCGGGTGTAAGGGGAGACTGGAGAGTAGCAGCCCAAGACCAAGTTTTGCGGAGACGTATTCTGTATTCGGCGTAGGATCTCAACGATCTGTCGCCATAGAACTAAAGTAAAATCTAGATAAACATTTCAAAAGGTCCTATCTGCTTTCATCGTTTTTCCGGAGCGTCCTTTCATTTTGGTAATGGCTCAACTTTAGTAACTCTCCCAAGCGTGGTTGTCGTTCAGAAGGTTAGAGGGATCCCTCCGCTATCAAGTGGTGCAAATAGCGTGTCATGAAAGGTGTTTAATAAGTTGTAGTGATTAAATGAAAGTGATCGATCAGAAAATCGATCAAAGCAGATAAAACCTTTTGAAATGTTTCTCTAGAAATAAATACAGTAACTATTCACACAGAACAGATATGCAACTTCGAACAAAACTCTGCATCAAATCGGTGCCCAAGCTTTCGCATTCATTTTTTGCTGTTCCATCCTACATTGATTTTACAGTGCATCGTTCGAACAGTTCGCTCCAATAGTTTGAGCATGCACCAAAAAATTATTTTTTTGCTTCAATGACCAGGCAAAAAGGTGATCTTGAATAGTTGAATCCATCAAAATCAAGTTAAGACAGGACCGCATTCAAGAGATTTTTAAAGCGGAAATTCAGTAACAATTCACAATCAACGTCAATAGAACAAATTAAACTAAAAACCTTTCAACCATTCAAACATTGTTTAACAAATTTTCTTGAATCGTACACCTCGCGACTGTTGAAACTATTTTAACCTGTTAGTTGATTAACTTGAATATTTTCGTTGGACTTGGAAACTGAATTTCGCGACCAACGACAATATTTTTTTCTCGTACCGTTTTTTATACCTAACATTGCAAGTAATGCACATCAGACGCGCTATACACAGCACTGCTTACGATATAAGGTACATTGTAAAAAAAATGATTGTCGGTAGTCAAGATATTCAGTTTTCAACTTGGGCAACAATGAAATTCATTAAAAATATATCTACATAAAAACCGTTACACGTATGCGGGTGGTATTGTGCGATCATCATGAAAAGGCACCCTCGCTATACCAGTACCGGGGAGAACAAAGGATTTTCTCGGCGAAAAAGCGGCGAGCGCTTATACAGTCCTTTTGTTGAATGAATGGAATATAAGCGTAATGAAATTTCGAGTGTAAAATGCATTCTCTCCACCGCTAGATGTCGATACTTAAAATAAAGAGATTTTGTCTCATTTTTGGTTCTTTAGTTGAACAGATGAGCTATTCACTAACTGGGCTTCTTTTTAACTGGGCGCTCGCTAACTGGGAGAATTCCCAGTTAAAAAGACAACAAACGTCAAATATCAAAACGAACGTGGGGCATGTGGATTGGGAACGAAAATTAAAAACTTAAAGTTTTTCTAATCGAACATATTTAAAATACAAAAACCATAATATTACTGATAAATGTACTCGCTATTTAAAAGTAAAACCTAAAATCTTTATTTGAGAGATAAATTTGTAAGTGTGGCTTCCCTATTTGATGATCAGCTTATGAACGAAAATCTTTTATGGAATTGTCGCGAGGCAGCGTTATCCATCGAAATCCCCCTCGACGTTGAGATGATATCCCAGTTAGCGAGCTGATCTCAATAACTGGGAAGTGCTCGTCGCCCAGTTAGCGAACAGTTGCTGTACTTGCAGAAATGGAAAATTTCTTCTAAGAGGCAAGAGTTTCATTTCTCTTACACCAAAAATCATGTTGTTAAGATGTTCGGTGTGGCCTTCAATTAGTCTGATCAAGTTAAATACTTATTTATGATTTATGATAAGAATCTTCCCTTCAAGAAGCACATAGAGAATATCCAAGCAAAGTGCAATAAATATATCAAATTTTTTTTTGTGCCTGTGGTGAAGGTTATCACGACATAGAGCACGTTGTTTGGTCATGCCCTGTACACCGTGACGCCAGGTCTAGATTAATAGCTCCCCTGCAGGCCGAAGGTAGGCAGCCGGCTGTTCCTGTTCGTGATGTCTTGGCGAACCGTGACCTATCCTACATGTCCCTTATATACGTTTTCCTGAAATCCATCCACGCCCCAGTTTAGTCCTATCCCCTTCCGCCTACATCCAACCAAACGACAAGAACACGTTAAGACCCCGGATCCGGAAACAGCAATCAGACCCGCAAGATACTCTCAAGGCCCGATGGAAACAACCAAATATGCCAGTCCGTAATATCTTGGCCCAGCAGCGGAACAAATTTAATATGCTGCTTACCTATGGCAATGAAAACCATCAAACAGCAAACCTGTGCTTTTAATGCAAAATATTCTAGCTTTCAGTTAGATTTAGTTTCAGCTCGTAGTCGGCAGCGAGAATAAAAAATTTGCTTTTAGTTATTAAGATACTTTAGAAAGTAAGCTACCAGATATAATTGGCGCCGTTAAACATTGAATTGTATTTGTGCCGTGTCAAATAAACTATAGATGAAGAAAAAAAAATCAAATTTTTAAATCCTCTTTTCAACAGGACTTTGTTTCAAGCACAAACTGATTATTCACAATCAAATATTTGGACAAGCAATGTTATATGCAGTCCCCATCTGTACAAGTTATTGTGCAACCAGGAAGAAGATGCTTCATGATGAAAAAAGAATCAAAAACTTTGTTGAATCTTATCTAGTACATAGTCACTGATCACTATGACACTAAAATAAATGATGACACCCCGTTAAGCATACAGACGCGAGGCATACGGACGCGAGGCATAGTACCCTAGGCATAATGGACGGCAGGCATACGGACACGAGGCATATGGACGCGAGGCCGAATGGATGCGAGGCCGAATGGACGCGAGGCCGAATGGACGCGAGGCCGAATGGACGCGAGGCCGAATGGACGCGAGGCCGAATGGACGCGAGGCCGAATGGACGCGAGGCCGAATGGACACGAGGCCGAATGGACGCGAGGCCGAATGGACGCACCATATTTACACCTGAACTACATAATTGGATCTCATGCGATCGTACAGCATCGCATTCGGCCTTTCGTCCATTCGGCCTCGCGTCCATTCGGCCTCGCGTCCATTCGGCCTCGCGTCCATTCGGCCTCGCGTCCATTCGGCCTCGCGTCCATTCGGCCTCGCGTCCATTTGGCCTCGCGTCCATTCGGCATTGTGTCCATTCGGCCTCGCGTCCGTTATGCCTTGTGGCAAAATGCCTCGTATCCATTATGCCTCACATCCATTATGCCTCGCGTCTGTATGCCTAGCATACTATGCCTAACATCCATATGCCTAGCGTCCATATGCCTCGTGTCCCGTCCCCAAAATAAATAGCTTGTTACCCAAATGACCATGAAAACAGCTCAAAAATTTATTAAGGTAGTAATCGTCCATTAGGTTCGTAGATATCGTCTGTCACAGGCAAGACTTGCAAGCATTTTAGTGCTTGTACATAATTGAAACAATCAAATTCAATGCTATTAACTTAAAAAAAACAATCTGATGAAAACCAACGACAGAATTAATAACGGTTATACTGTGCACTTGTGAACTAAAAGTGAGTTCGAAATTTTATTTATTGTGTTTGTGACGATAGAATTAAATTATAAGCTGTTTAATGTTAGTGTGTTTGAACAAAATTTATGCATAAAGCAAATTATGTATTATGTTGGTGAAGCCGAGTTAAGGTTGATTTGAAATTCTTAACAGCGATACGTAATGTTCGGTAATGTCTAGAATGGACGACCCATTCCACGACCCATCGGAGCCTGTGGCATGTCACCTCCGGCAGACTTAGGACTTTTGATAGTTTCATCCACGGAGAGAATCATGCACGTAGCTTCGCACGCCGCTGTCAGTGCGTTGATTTTTATCACCGAAGGTTCCCAAACAAACGCTTCAAAGTTATCGGCAATATGCTCCTTGAGGATGTCAACACCATACCACTGGCAACCTATTTATGAACGAACGATATTCACGATAACATTGATAGAATGATTAGATACATATAATTAAAGCAATCAAAATTGTTCTACCTTGGGCGTGTTTCTGACGAAGCTTGTTGAGAATATTGGTAGCATCAAAACCGGCATTGTCGCATAACTGACGAGGTATCACTTCCAATGCTTTTGCAATAGCTCCTATTAGCAGCTGTTCTTTGCCAGCAACAGTACGTGAATAGTCGCGTAGCATTTTGGACAGTTCCATCTCGATAGCACCACCGCCTGCAAGAAACGAAAAAAATGAATCCAAAATGTTATGGCAATAAATAATTCTATATTAAATTGTATGTAACAGATTTTTTTTTTTATTTACCAATAGAAAAGAAATTTGTAAATAAAAAAGTTCAATTTCAAATCATTATCACTAAAACAAACTCACCAGCAACAACTGAGTCGTTTCGTATCGTGCGTCTTACAATCATAATGGCGTCGTGCAACGAGCGTTCCGTTTCTTCCAAAAACTGCTCAGCTCCTCCACGTAAGATCAGAGTACACGTCTTTGCATTAGGGCAGCCTTGGAAAATGTTGAACCGCTCCCCACTAACCTGCCGTTCCTCGAAATGAGCGCACTTTCCCAGAACGTTATCGCCTATATCCTGTACCGTCGTCATTACAGCTCCACCACAGGCTTTCAACGTACGTTTTAGATCTTCCTCTTGAACACGCCCAGCGCAGAACATATCACGATCTGCAAAGTACTGTGTCGCTACATCACCTATTGGAAGCTTAGAAAGGACAACCTGAGCTCCTGATTTGTGAATTTTTTCGAGCTTGTCATACAAAATTTGCCATTCAGCATCAACAACTTTTTGATATTCCTTAACGTTATCAACGCGAACTTCAGCATTATCACGTTCGGCTTTGAGCTCTAATTCAATATTTAAAAGAGCAATTTTTACATTATCGTACGATTTAGGTTGCATTTCAAATCCAGCATAAGAAAACGTTTTCTTGAAAGCTACCCCATCAACAAGCATGGAATCCTCCAGAGCACCGCCATTGACTTTCTTTATACCAATCATATTGAGTGGTAATAACGAATCCAACGTAGTAACAGCATCAACAACCATCTTAGAAAAAAAGTCTTTCTGTTGATGAATCAATTTCGAGTTCATAGCAGTAGCAGCGCACTTTTCCAATAAGGCGCGATGCTTTTCGTCATCACTTTTCTCGATTTTAAAAGCTACTTCGTGGATTCTTGCCACACATAAACCAAGCGCCTTTCGCACAGCCTTGATGACAATTCTTGGATGTACTCCTTCTTCCACATATGGTTTTAGCTGCTTCAAGAATTCGCCAGCCAACAGCACTACGCTTGTTGTTCCATCACCAACCTCGGCATCTTGCGATTTCGCGATATCTACTAAGGTTCTCGCAGCTGGGTGCACAATGTCAAGTAACTTCATTATGGTGGCGCCGTCATTGGAAATTGTTGCCTTACCATTATTATCTACAATTAATTTGTCCATCCCTCTTGGACCAAGAGTAGTGCGTACCTAAACAAGTAAATCAGCTACAATTATTTTGATCTGATTAGCTGGATTTATGGTAACTTACCGCATCCACAATAGCCTGGCAAGCATTGATATTCGAAATAAGTTGAGGTTTTCCTTGAGAAGTATCAGTGCCTTCTTTCAATAACACTATTTGCGGTTGCTGTTGAATAAAGTAGAATTTCATTGTTTCTGATTTACTGTTGGAATAAGTACTAATCCCTAAAAACATTATGCGATGATTCATGCATTGAAATACACTCGTGGTACCTATGTTTTCCAATAGCATTTGGAATCTGCTTTTCGATTGCAAACTTATATTACACAACTAAACTGAAACATTTAATTCAGCTTTTATATTCATTTGGTCAATAAAATTGATTATAACTCATTATTCAGAGCCGCTATTCGAATACAGCATGTTTTTCTTGACGCAAATAAAATTGCGAATATTTATCATAATTATTCAAGTAAATGTTTGCAC
The DNA here is from genome assembly GCF_029784165.1 of Wyeomyia smithii. Lineage (NCBI taxonomy): Eukaryota > Metazoa > Arthropoda > Insecta > Diptera > Culicidae > Wyeomyia > Wyeomyia smithii. Next base: position 188,820,408 of record NC_073696.1, read on the forward strand.
GATTCGGCATTGTAGAAATAAACAACATAACATACCATTTTGAATAAGTTTTAAATTATTTCACTGCTTTTTCACGGAAATAATCACGTTTTTTTTCACCGAAAAAATATCTCACAAAATGAAACACATGCAGCAAAGACCGACTCAATTTGACAAGAAAGTGACATGAGAAATATGAGCCAAACATCCAGACTGCGTTGTTAAAAAGGGCACAACTTAATATTGTTGTCGGGACTTACGGATATTACGTAAAACCTACACGGAGAATAATAACTGTTTGAAAGTTTTGTTACTGTGACCGCTGCAATTTAGTTGTTTTTTACAAAATAATATTGTGTAATTATATTTTCAATTACGGATTGTTTCAAAGTAAAAATGTAAAAAAGTAAAAATTTTTCAATTAAGTAGATGCAATATTTGTGAATTATATCAATTTACTAAGGGTATATTATAACTCTCAGATTATAACTATAGTAGTTGGCTTTTTTAAATTTTATTTATCTCTGTGTACTGTCGACCTGAAAAATATATACAAAGAATCTAAACCCCAAGAAATTAGAGGTCTTCACATCGAGCTTGTATACAAATACCCAGCCGTAAACTGTGTATCTTCCATTACTCGTCAATGGAGGTGAGTATTTTTACGGCTGGGTATTTGTTTACGAGCTCGACATGAATACCCATATTATGGCAATAAATAATTCTATCTTAAATTGTATGTAACAAAGATTTTTTTTTATTTACCAATAGAAAAGAAATTTGTAAATAAAAAAGTTCAATTTCAAATCATTATCACTAAAACAAACTCACCAGCAACAACTGAGTCGTTTCGTATCGTGCGTCTTACAATCATAATGGCGTCGTGCAACGAGCGTTCCGTTTCTTCCAAAAACTGCTCAGCTCCTCCACGTAAGATCAGAGTACACGTCTTTGCATTAGGGCAGCCTTGGAAAATGTTGAACCGCTCCCCACTAACCTGCCGTTTCTCGAAATGAGCGCACTTTCCCAGAACGTTATCGCCTATATCCTGTACCGTCGTCATTACAGCTCCACCACAGGCTTTCAACGTACGTTTTAGATCTTCCTCTTGAACACGCCCAGCGCAGAACATATCACGATCTGCAAAGTACTGTGTCGCTACCAGGGGGAACCTATCTGTCAAATATCGTGAAACCGTGACCAACACATTTGGCAACAAGGCGTCTGTATGTTTTGGTTTTTTTTTCGTTTGATCGAAGTAAAATGGAACGTTCTATTTCAACAAAACTCGAGAAATCGCGGAAAACTTTTATCAATAATGCGTTCCGTAGTAAAATTTTGGGACAGCAACAAGTTTTTAACGAAAATTGGTGATGTTTTATCGTCACATTGATAATTTATCAAACGTCATGGACCAACAAACTTCATGGACCAGAGTTGATCTGCGATAACGCACACATATATGAAATTTGACAGCGGTAAATTCCCCCTGGTCGCTACATCACCTATTGGAAGCTTAGAAAGGACAACCTGAGCTCCTGATTTTTGAATTTTTTCGAGCTTGTCATAAAAAATTTGCCATTCAGCATCAACAACTTTTTGATATTCCTTAACGTTATCAACGCGAACTTCAGCATTATCACGTTTGGCTTTGAGCTCTAATTCAATATTTAAAAGAGCAATTTTTACATTATCGTACGATTTAGGTTGCATTTCAAATCCAGCATAAGAAAACGTTTTCTTGAAAGCTACCCCATCAACAATAAGTCCTCTAGAGCACCGCCATTGACTTTCTTTATACCAATCATATTGAGTGGTAATAACGAATCCAACGTAGTAACAGCATCAACAACCATCTTAGAAAAGAAGTCTTTCTGTTGATGAATCAATTTCGAGTTCATAGCAGTAGCAGCGCACTTTTCCAATAAGGCGCGATGCTTTTCGTCATCACTTTTCTCGATTTTAAAAGCTACTTCGTGGATTCTTGCCACACATAAACTTGCCCACATATTATGGGTATTCATGTCGAGCTCGTAAACAAATACCCAGCCGTAAAAATACTCACCTCCATTGACGAGTAATGGAAGATACACAGTTTACGGCTGGGTATTCGTATACGAGCTCGATGTGAAGACCCCTATTATTTTAATATTTTTTTTTTACCAATGTGTATCTCGCAAGAACTGCGGAATTGAAGAAAAATCGGAATGAAATATATTTCATTCATCTATTTTACTGTATGGCTCAATCAAAACATTATTATATTGTATCATATACCATTTCATACTATTTGCAGTATCACTATTGAAAACCAGTGGCATCATTATTTAATCCGTGGTATAACAATTACTATACTGATCTCTACCTATAATCATTTGTTTCGATTCAACGTGGACTAATTACATTACTTTGATTATAAATATATATTGTCAAGAGTTTTGGAGAATTCAGCTGAAGTTGTGGCTTCTGAAAAGTCTGAGAATAATCTTATGCTTAAGTCATTTGATAGATTAGATTCAAATAAAATTCAATAAGATTCAAATCAATAATCAAAGCCTGCCACAACGGATCATGTAAAGTTACAGATAGCTGTTACGTTAAAGTTAAATTCGAACACATCTCAGAGTCGAAGCCGTTGTTTAGTTGAACTTGAACTAAATAGCTTTAACCCTGGACGGATAGTCTGCGTCAGTTTTACTTCTGGCTTTAAGCAATAATGCTCTTTTTTTTTTAACAGTGCGTCGTTTTTTCTCGTTTTTACTAATTCAATTAAGAAATAATAAAACCTAAATTCAGGATTTTCGTATTTATCAATATGTTAACACCGTAATGACCGAACGATATCAAGGACCAGACACCAACACTTATTACTCTTACTAAATCTAACAAGTAAACAAATTAAAATTTACCTGTACCGTTGACCGGTTTCGAGCAAAATTCTGCTCATCATTCAGGACGAGGCCCGATGTCCAACTGATTACTATATTTTTTCTCTTACGGCTAACCAAGTGCCTGGAGAGGAATGTGGCGACCTACGCTCTCTGCCTTATCAGGTTGAAGAGAGGCGATATTATCGGTGCATCATCCTCATTCATCAAGGGTTTTTCAGCATTGGCGATATACATCGACTCCCAGGCATTTAACAATGACACCTTCCGCACTGGTTTTACCAGTTTTGCACTTTTCCAATCAATTTCATGGTTTTGGCTGATCGTATGTGCCAGCCACAACGTTCGAAAAATTTATTATGTCAGAGCGGATATCGCACGCTTCCTGACCATGAAGCATTTATGCAATAATTGAATGAAAATTGCAATTGCAGCAATCGGCATTTTTTAAGGCTACTAAATGTATTTGGAAGAGCATAATGAATGGTTATTAATAAACTGCAACTGAGGTTTGATGCTGTCGCAAATGCACAGCAGTGGGATGTTTATTACAATCTGTTGGTACTGTGCAAAACAAATCAATTTCAAAATGACTGACACGCAAGCAGCCGGGCTATCTTTCTTGCAAAAGTATTCTACTTCAACCTTGCGGTCGTGGCTTTGCACACAACCCTCCTGTGATTTTACTTTTTTAATTTCACTAACTAACCATGCAGCAATTTTTTTCGTTGGAGTACATATGTTGGAGGAGACCGGGCGCATTGCTATTGGATTCTTGTGAATTTTTGGGAGACAATATAGAGATGCTACCCTCGGATTCGGAACGAGAAGTCGTTTTTCCAGTTTTTCATCCCCTATCAAACGAGCAATTTTTTGCCGTACGATATTCGCCTCCTCTACCATTGTGCCGAGCGGATCTTTAGGCTTCCCGTTTTTGTATTTACTTTCCTCATTCCTTTGGAGAAAGATGAATTTGAAGCGGAAAAGGACAGAATCTACATAGCAGCCGAACAGAATGGTTTTAACAGGATATTTGTTCAAAAAATACTCCGGAAACATGAACGGAAAAAACACCGACAAGATGCAACCACACTTCAACCGGAAAAAGGAATCCCCACCAGAATCAGCCTGCCGTTCTACCCAGTTCTAACAAACCCAATCAAAAATGTTCTAGAACAACAAGGTCTCGCAGTAGCACACAAAAGTGGCAACACACTGCGGGAAATTCTATGTAACCTGAAAGATAAGGTCCCCAGCGATGAGCAGTCTGGAATCTACCAGATTCCATGTGAAGATTGCACTGCTGTATATATTGGACAAACACGCCGCAAATGCAAAACTCGTCTAAAGGAGCATAGAAAAGCAGTTGAACATAATAAATTTTGCGAATCAAGCGTAGCGGCACATACGATCAGCCAAAACCATGAAATTGATTGAAAAAGTGCAAAACTAGTAAAACCAATGCGAAAGGTGTCATTGTTAAATGCCTGGGAGTCGATGTATATCGCCAATGCTGAAAAACCCTTGATGAATGAGGATGATGCACCGATAATATCGCCTCTCTTCAACCTGATAAGGCAGAGAGCGAAGGTCGCCACATTCCTCTCCAGCCACTTGGTTAGCCGTAAGAGAAAAAATATAGTAATCAGTTGGACATCGGGCCTCGTCCTGAATGATGAGCAGAATTTTGCTCGAAACCGGTCGACGGTACAGGTAAATTTTAATTTGTTTACTTGTTAGATTTAGTAAGAGTAATAAGTGTTGGTGTCTGGTCCTTGATATCGTTCGTCATATTAAGCTCTTACGGTAGCACGAAACAAGTTTGAACCGTAATGACCATTCATCGATAATTCATGAAGAAAAACTTGCATTTTCATTTATTTAAAAATCGGGATTCGATTTGACGCATGATTGTCCTTTTACGCACATGAAAATATGATTATTTTTTCAGGAAATCTAAGAATGAACGGAAAATCTAAATATTTATTTACATATTCAAAACATCGACTAATAGTAAAAGCATTCTGCGTACACCAAAATCACAAACTGACACCGGGAAATTCTCATCATAATAATATCTGTCATTTATTTCACGAACAATCGATGAATTTATGGTTTATACAATTACAAAAAAACTGAAATATTATTCTATAACCAAAAATATCCCAAACCATAGCACAATCTTCGCCCGGTACACATCTTCAAATAGTCCCTAATTGTTGTTCAATTTGATTGAATTATAAATGACCACAAAGTTTGCAGTATAACCTGTCAGTCTACAGGGCACAGAGTTTGCAACCAACATATATAGCAGGATGTGATTTTTTAGACATCTGCTCATGCGGATGCAGAAATGTGATTACGGAAGCAGATTTATGTGCGGATGTCAATTTTCATTTTTCTACAAAATTTTATGAAGCGATATTTTTTCTCAACATGCGAATATTCGTAACATCTCTAATAACAATTTCGGGGCTAGCGCTGCGAACTAACGATACTCCGGAGATACTGGAACCGAGATTCGAACACGCGACGACTGGCTTGTTAGGCATCGAGGCCAGTTCCACTCCTAACTATAAATTCTCTCAGTTCTAGTCATCCGTTCTTAAACGGTGATCTGATTTTTTTTTTCCACAACAGTGATGAGAAATTGTTTTAAAATAAAATTATTAAATGATATCTCTATTTAATCGTCTTTGCAGATTGGTTCAGCGGCATAGATGAAATTGGAATTTAGAAAAAAAAATCTTTTGCATTAGTTCCCTCCTAGTTAGCTCAGTATATCGTATATCAAGATTATTAGAAACGCTTGAATGCCAATTGTTTAAACTGTTTATGAATTATGGTAGCTTTAAACCGCAGCAATTGTAAGAATACAGTAGGATTATTTTTTATTACTTTTATTAATATACTAATTATTACTTTTACTTTTATTAATATACCAATATTCTTTATCTATATGCGTAGATACAATCGCATAAAAGACTAACAGTGTATATCGAATTCAAAAGACGCAAATATTGCTTCTGCTGCCGCACATGTTTATATTGGGTTTTCGTTTCAGTCAGCTACAGCACACCTCACGCATAGCAGCATCTATGGTTTAGTTGCTGTCGTTGCTTAACTATAAAGCCTATTAGGTATTTAACAATTCTTGGTGTTTATAAGTTTTTACTGTTTTACTGTACATGAAGGTAAGATATGATTGATCTAAATTTAAAGAACGTCTGAGGTTACAGTGAAACTGAAATTCAATGCACGATTTCAATCGTAGATTGTTTAGTACCTCAGTTATTCAATGTTGTTTTTTACCACTTGAATTAAAAACGGTGGCAAATAATTTAAAACAACATTTGTTAATCGTTGAGAAATGCTAGAAAGGATACTTGTGAAAAACGTTCCCAAGCACATGGCTTGATAGCATCTTTGCAAATTGCAGATACTAAACATAAACACACAAACGAAGAGTGGCAATGACATTCGACTTTGAATAAACTGGAATAAGAAATAATCTATTTATAGATTCCAATTCTTGCTTTATTTTAGGGACGCTATGCCGGCAGTTTTCCTATTTTGGTTCTGTTTTTGTATTGAGCGCGCGATTGAATATGCGTTTGTGAATGAAATTATACTCATTTATTCTTTGTGAAGCGTTGTGTATTGATTATATCGTAGTATTCAACTTTTTTTCAAAATGATATATTTGATATATTTTGGTGATATGCTTGATGCATAGCGATACACCATGGTAGGGAGTTTTGATGCAACCGTTTGTTTTAGCAAACTAGAAAACCATTAAAAATATTCTCGTTCGAAAATTTAATTACAACAACAAGGAATACTGTTTTGAATTGTTTTCCATCCCAGGGTGCACACAAAAAAAATATAAATATACAAACGAAATGGAATACGAGTGCAATTGTTACAGTGTACTTACCGTTACGAACCCTAACTATGTCTTATAAAAAAAATTAAAGATTTTTATAACTGTTGCATGATTTCAAAAATCACCTAGACTTTAGTACCTGAAGTTTAAGCTTTAAACAATATGAGTTAATAACATGCTAACTTCGCAGGCTCTCTACAACACATCAAATAACATGCTGTTGACACTGCTATTTATATTTGTGCAAAAAATATCATCTGCCATATTGCTCGATGATCATGTATCGAAAGAAACAAATGATCTCCAAAAGCAGTTACTCGATGTTAGATACCATTTAGAGAAATTTAATTCCCACTATTTAATTAATCTTGAACAACGGATGTTACACATTCTCACCACAATGACCAGCATGGACAGTAATGTGAAGACTCTACAGGAGAAATCGCAAATATGGGATGTTTTTCAACATCATATTGGAGCCTGGAGTGATCATATCAAATCTGTGGACCATAAACTAGATTTGCTTAAAAAGTATGAATGATGAGATCCTTGATATCAGGTACAACGGTGAATTTTTCTTAATTAATTATTTTTAATTACAGTGCTCAGCAAAGCATTTCACCAAACCTGGAATCGAAACTTGCAAATCTGGATTTTAAAGTACAACATGTTTTCGATAAAATGAATACAATAGATGAAAAGCTTCACGACATTACCAAAACCGTATACGCACTGTCAAGCAACTATCGTAAGCGTCGAAACGATCGCGAATCGGTTGATCAAGAAACTGCTATGGTGAAATTAAGTAACCTGCAAAAACAACTGAATCGTCTTGAATCGAGCATAACGAGTTGCCAGCGAAAAAATGGTAATTGTAATAACAAAGCTAAGAAAGATGCCCAAGATTTCGAGGATGAACTAGATGATTTTTTTGATAAACTTGCGACAAAGAAACTTAAAGATATTGCGACAAGCCGAAAGCAAAGTCGTTCAATTGATAACTTATCAAATTTGTTGCGTTCAGTGGATGAACGTACTATTAGAATCTATGACTTGGAAGCTAATCAATTTGAACAGATATTAAGTTGTTGTAAACGTACTGACCATGAAATAACGACATTCACAAATAGTGCAGACATTTTATTGAAGCGCATCGAGCGTCTTGTTATTTCTGTTGATGAGAAGATTGAACAGAGAAACCAGCAACAATGTGTTGATGAACCAACTCCAACAACAACTGAGAGTGATGTTTCAACAATGATCGAACTTGGTAGTGGTGACGATTTTGATTCAACTTCGACAACGATAAATTCAAAAACATCAGAGGTAGACTTTGATGTTTTTGGTAGGTCTTATCAAACATTTAAAGTATAATTTGTTATAAAATATTTTCGTATTCATTCTGTTTTCGCTATTGGAATATAGATTACCACCAGCCTCATAAGCAGGGCTGTGAACAACTTACGTTTAGAGTTGATGGGGTTTACACGTTTGGTACGATTGAACTGAATGAGGCAAATCGGGATTACAATAGGCGTTACTGTAAATTTGCTACTGATGGACCCGCTTGGACTGTTATTCAACGTCGACAGTTGAATGATCTACAGGAAAATTTTAATCAATCGTGGAACGTTTACAAAAATGGGTTTGGCGACTTGAACAAGGAGTTCTGGTTCGGGAACAATTTCATTCACATGTAATCTTACCTTTTGAAAGCGATGAATTATCATACTACTGCGCGTATTAACTATAAATATTTATTATATTTTTAGGCTTACTTACGACGATAATGTGGAGTTAAGAATAGAATTGGAAGATTTTGATGAGAATAATGCTTATGCAGAATATAAAACATTTCGCATAGATACAGAAAAGTTCAATTATAATCTTATGATTTCTGATTTTCACGGGAATGCTTCGAATGCAATGGCATATCATAATGATCAGGACTTTAGTACATTCGATCGAGACAATGACAAATCAAATGGATCTTTTGCATGTGCGTTGAGTTTCGGTAGTGGATGGTGGTTCAACAAGTAGGCTCTTTTATCTATCCATAGACCTTGCTTTCCACTAATTACACTTTTTCTTTATATTACAGCTGTGCTGAGTCTAACTTAAATGGAAAATACTACGTAGACAACCCAAAATCACACAAATCTACTGGAATATTGTGGGAGACATGGTTAGGGGACTATTCTCTCAAATCATCATCAATGATGATTCGCTCTAGAGAAAATTGGAATGGTGCTAGCGATGATCAGAGGCAGCCACAAGACCCCTGAGCGCGTAAACTATTAAAACCAAATGTAACAAGATTTGGAAACAATAGTGTTTTTAGGACAAGAGCTTGAACCAATTCATAGTTATCAGTTTAAATTATTTTTAATCTTCTTTAAGTACCATGAGATTAAGGTACAAGGTACAAGCGCGGGTAAAAGTAAACTTAGCCATAACAAACTCTCTCTTGTTTGCTTGCATAGAATATAGTACGACATAACATAGAATATTTATTGCTCGTATACGCTCCATCGTCAAAATGACATCAGCGTCAAGTTATTGACAACAAACTACTCGAAACAACCTGAGCGACCTTTGTACAATACCAGCTGAAAAACGATTCAGGTACAACAAACCGTTTCTGTAATGAAATAATATATTTCAAGATAGGAATAAGTATTTCAATTAGATCAAAAACATTTCGAAAGTTTTGAATATCATAAAGAGTCTGCTTTGCTATCTGTTATTTAGGAATGTAATTAGTGTAGGAATGTAAATTATAACTATTTTTCGTCACATATTATTTTAACAGAAAATGAAATTACCATCAGGAAACACAGTGTTAAAGCGCAAGCACACAACTTTGCGCAATAACGTCTCCCAGCTGGTCTCGAGGTACGATGCTGGCCAGTTATCGAAGGTTCGAGTCTCGGTTCGGAAGATACTGTTATGCCTTGTTCAGACTACGCTGCATATCACCTGATATCGCCAGATGATATCGAATATCACCTCGGGTGTTCACTAGAGTGGCCATTATTGTAACATCATGCGAATTCGATGAGCGCCGGGCGGAAAACGTTTCCTTTTTACTCCAAAAATAAGCCATGAAAATTTGAAGTTGATCCGAGTTCATTAAATGGACCCACAAAACGCTTATATTAAAAAAATAATAGATTCTCATAAGAACTGTTGTTTTTAACTCTTTTTGGAATTTTCGCCTTAGTTTCTTAAAATAGTTGTATATTTTGCGACGAAATACTCTTCAATTATAAAATCATATCGTTAGGGACATTCACATATTTCGTAACGCTAAATTATAGCAATTCTGAACACCTCCCACCCATAAATAACGCAATTTTGCATGGGGGCCTCGCGCAATGGAACTCTTCGTTGAATATCCCCTTCTACTTAGTACGTAATGAATGAATGACCTCTCATATTCGTTAGAGGTTTTGAAACTGCCATTCAGTGATTATATCCTCAATCGTACTTCATTGCTGCAACTGCGTGAAGTGAACCGCCACAATCGGATTGGTGAAGCAAAATTATTAAAATTATTAAGAACTTTTTGTATGGATTTAATGTTATTTTGAATATTATTATTATTATTATTTTCTATGAAACAGTTCAGCACTAGTGATCTGAATGCACTACGATGGCGAATTTTATCAAATACGGTCGGTAGATCTCCTGTTGATCGAATAGCAATTCTCAGAGTTTTGATGAAAGTGCAAAGTTCTTGGGTGCGCTCAAAATAGATTCAAGCTACGGCAAAAATATCGCCTAAGAAGTTCATAATACGCTAGTGGATCGAAATATTTCGGAAAAGTTTCGAAAATTAAAAAATATTACTTGTCCTCTTCATTTCTATGAACTTTTATGCAAAATATATTACATGGCAAGAGCATCGGACTTCAAACACTTGTCTTTAACCGTTTTACAAGAGCATCAAACGAAATCAACTCATTCACAGCCAATCAAGTCACTCACAGCTTCAATGATCCAAAAGTTCTGATCATTGACCATAAATTGCATTCAAGACATGTCCCTGTTGGTAGTCAAACTTCACATTCAAGTGTTTTTCGGATGTACGAGTGCTGGCTAATGTATTTATCAAGTTATGAATTTTCTACGTGATTCTTTCGCTTATGCCGAAATTGATAGTCGTCTCAGACGCTGTAACTGAAAAGATGAAGAATCGCTTGTGGTATTTAAGCTTGAATATAAACAAAAAATGATCAGGCAAATAAAAGCGAATGGTCCTTAAGGTGAAACGGTGTTGAAGCCAATAACAGCCAATTTTGAGCCACCACTTCGTATTTTTAGAAGCACAGGACTCGGAAATAAATAATGCACTCCCTGTGAAAACGCTATTTTATGTTTGCTTCACCACAGCAAACATAAAACAGCCTTTTCACAGATGACGCATTACTTGTTACCGAGTCTTGTGCCTTTGAAAATTCAAAGTGGTGGCTCGAAGGCGGCCATTTTTGGTTTGAATACCGTTTGGCCTTAAATAGCTGATGTCGAATGTATGTTATTAATCCCATCTCGTTTTATACAAAACCAATGCTTTCTTTTCGAATTTTGAACTTAATATTGATTTTTTCGACCGTGACCCAGCCGAATAGAAAAATAATGAGGAATAGCACACCTTATTCAAAAATCATTCGCTTTAAACGACGCCAGAGAACATGGTGTTAAATTCATGAAAAATTCTAACTGTGTTCCAACACATAATTAAGACGAACTTCAGTTTATATTGCATGTAGTTGGTTCATACCGTAAAAATACCCACCTCATTCAAAATCCGATCTTTTTAACAAACATCAAAAGTTTTAAAATATTTTAAACATAAATTAGGACAATAATATAACGGTTTTATAAAAATACAAGTGTATTTGAATACGTTTATCAAGAGATATATGTTAAAAAAAATCACAGGAGGGTTGTGTGCAAAGCCACGACCGCAAGGTTGAAGTAGAATACTTTATTTAACCCCTAACCGTATTGCGGCTTGTAACATCAAGCGATTTCGTTTGCTCGCTGCTGCGTGTTGCATCATGTTGCAACTTAGCAGCTGGGAGACGACGAAATTTTGTTCATGCTGATTGATTGAATCGACTTCACATTAGCTCTGCATAATCGAACTAACTGCTTTTGTGAGGGTGTTCTAATAGGGCAGTTTGTTATTCAAAATCGCTTATGCTGATCACAGCCTTTGCGCTGCCCTTACAGTGGGGGGTTACCTCAATAAAGTTAAAATTATACAACTGCAACAGAATTTGATTGCATCCCGCACAAAATGTCTGCTTGTGTTGATACCAGAAAATTATTAACCTTCAATTACTTGTTTATTTGTCTTCAAAAAGGCATTTTGCGGTTCAAAATCGGTTGCTGATCGCAGCCTTTGAGCTGCCCTAACAATGGGGGAATTAAGATACACGGACAACATGCACTGTGGAAGCTATTTCACATTCAGTGAATTAGACGGGCGCGACAGATTTAAATTGCTAGGATCCAACACAGAACGCTTGCTTGTGTTGTCGTAAATTCAATTCAATGCAATCTTCATGCTGCCCCAACACAGGTGGAATAATGGCAGTCTGGCGACACACGCTGAGAAAAACCGCGCTGCTCCTGAGACGTGGTGACCAACCACAGAGCTAGTGCTGCTGCTAAGGAAGGACGACTGCTGTTGTCGCTGTCTAGAACTATTATGAGCGGCTTCGGCTGAAACTGAGGCTCTTATATAGACCAAATAGCATGTTTTCAATTGCAAGGTATATGATTCTGTCGACCGTGCTTGGGAAGCAATCATATAACTACCAATCAGAGGTCGAATTTTTCGTTTTAACAAGGCTTGACTATTTTCAATAGTACAATAGTGTGAATAATAAAATTACAATTATCGCATTTTGGGAAGAATCTTAGAAGATTTTCCAATCTATTGCTGCAAGAACGAAGGAAATCCATCGAATACTAACCGATTTATTAGCATTTGAAATTGGACATATTTTTCACTTTTTTCGGTTTTAGATTTTCATTTCACATCCCTATGTAGCCGAACTTCCTGAAAGAAGTATTCTACTTCAAAAAGCATTTTGCGGTTCAAAATCGGTTGCTAATTACAACCTTTGAGCTGCCCTAACATTGGGGGAATTAAGATACACGGACAACATGCACTGTGGAAGCTATTTCACATTCAGTAAATTAGACGGGTGCGACAGATTTAAATTGCTAGGATCCAACACAGAATGCTTGCTTGCGTTGACAAAAATTATTAACTTTCAATGACTTGTTTATTTGCCTTCAAAAAGGCATTTTGATTTCCAAAATTGGATTTCCTGATGGCAATCTCCATGCTGCCCCAACACGGGGTGAATAATGGCTGTCTGGCGACACACGCTGAGAAAAACCGCGCTGCTCCTGAGACGTGGTGACCAACCACAGGGCTAGTGCTGCTGCTAAGGAAGGACGACTGCTGTTGTCGCTGTCTGATGCTACGCTATGCATAGCCATGCCACAGTTGTGGCCGCTATACGCTGGCCTAACTGCTGAGCAACTGCAACACTATCCGTAGCCATGCCACAGTTGTGGCCGCCTTTGGTATCCACTGTAACTGCATCTGCTGCTATCGATGGTGAGATCCGCTGGAACTGCTACGCTTATCCACAGTCATGCCACAGTTGTGGCCGCTTCCGCTATCGATGGTACCCACTGCTCGCTCCCGCTGCTGCTAAGGGAGGACTGCTGTCGTCGCTGTTCAGAACTATTATGAGCGGCTCCGGCTGAAACAGGCTCTTATATAGGGATGAAAATAGGAATGAATCATTTTTTGTACGTGGTGGATCGACATAACTTGAAAAATATGTGTGACTTCATTCCGGCTCAGAGCGATCATTTGATAAGCTCCACCTCTTTTTTCAGTTTCTAAAGTTTTTCCTCAGTTTCGTAGCACGGATGCACAAAAATGATTTCTTGTGAACATTCTGTCGAGCCGGACCGATAGCACTCTCATTGAAGCAACAAAATAACATGTTTTGTGTCGTGTTGCGCAGCTTCGTTGAAGAAAATGTTCCCGTCCCCGTGTCGCATGTAAGCAGATTATTGCGTTCAGTAGACAGTAGATAGTGTATCCAGCGAATAAACACCGATGGTGCTCTCACACACGCAACGGTTTTAACCCGTATCTTATTGCGGTTTGTAACATCAAGCGATTTCGTTTGCTCGCTGTTGCGTGTTGCATCATGTTGCAACTTGGCAGCTGGGAGACGACGAAATTCTGTTTATGCTGATTGATTGAATCGACTTCATATTAGCTCTGCATAGTCGGACTAACTGCTTTTGTGAATGCGTACTAACAGGGCAATTTATTATTCAATGTCGGTTATGCTGATCGCAGCCTTTGCGCTGCCCCTACAGTGGGGGGTTTACTAAATAAAGTGAAAGTAAAAATTAGACAACTACAACAGAATTTGATTGCATCCCGCACAGAATGTCTGCTTGTGTTGATGCCAGAAAATTATTAACCTTCAATTATTTTTTTATTTGCCTTCAAAAAAGCATTCTGCTGTTCAAAATCGGTTGCTAATTACAACCTTTGAGCTGCCCTAACATTGGGGGAATTAAGATACACGGACAACATGCACTGTGGAAGCTATTTCACACTCAGTAAATTATACGGGTGCGACAAATTTAAATTGCTAGGATGCAACACAGAATGCTTGCTTGCGTTGCTAAAAATTATTAACTTTCAATGACTTGTTTATTTGCCTTCAAAAAGGCATTTTGATTTCCGAAACTGGATTTCCTGATGGCAATCTTCATGCTGCCCCAACACGGGGGGAATAATGGCTGTCTGGCGACACACGCTGAGAAAAACCGCGCTGCTCCTAAGACGTGGTGACCAACCACAGGGCTAGTGCTGCTGCTAAGGAAGGACGACTGCTGTTGTCGCTGTCTGATGCTACGCTATGCATAGCCATGCCACAGTTGTGGCCGCTATACGCTGGCCTAACTGCTGAACAACTGCAACACTATCCGTAGCCATGCCACAGTTGTGGCCGCCATTGGTATCCACTGTAACTGCATCTGCTGGCCCTGCTGCTATCGATGGTGAGATCCGCTGGAACTGCTACGCTTATCCACAGCCATGCCACAGTTGTAGCCGCTTTCCGCTATCGATGGTACCCACTGCTCGCTCCCGCTGCTGCTAAGGGAGGACTGCTGTCGTCGCTGTTCAGAACTATTATGAGCGGCTCCGGCTGAAACAGGCTCTTATATAGGCCAAATAGCATGTTTTCAATTGCAAGGTATATGATTCTGTCGACCGTGCTTGGGAAGCTAGCATATAACGACCAATCAGGGGTCGAAATTTTCGTTTTGACAAGGCTTGACTATTTTCAATAGTACAATAGTGTGAATAATAAAATTACAATTATCGCATTTTGGGAAGAATCTTAGAAGATTTTCCAATCTATTGCTGCAAGAACGAAGGAAATCCATCGCATACTAACCGATTTATTAGCATTTGAAATTGGACATATTTTTCACTTTTTTCGGTTTTAGATTTTCATTTCACATCCCTATGTAGCCGAACTTCCTGAGAGAAGTATTCTACTTCAAAAGAAAAAACTCCGTACAATTTTCATGTAAATCGATTTCTAAAATATAAGCGCTTTGTGGGTCCATTAAATATACTCCGATCAACTTCAAATTTTCGTGGCTTATTGTAGAGGTCAAAAGGAAACTTTTTCAGCCCGGCACTCATTAAGATCGATAGTTTAAAAAACGGCCATATAAAATATGGCCATTCTAGTGTTCACACTACAGTCAGATGATATGGTTTGACACTTGATTTTATAATTGAAAAGAGAAGAAAACAAAAACAGGTCAGGGCAAAAACAAGACAACAAGAGTAATATAATTAGGATACAGATGTCAGCTAGGTGGCTCGCACCAACGCGAACTCTCATATGCAATTGTCAAAGTTTGCGGGATGACAAGAGCAAAAATCGATATGATATGCGGTGTAGTGTGAACGGGGTATTAGTGTCAGTTAATGTACCACTTAACAGTTGGCTGCGAGGTTTATGTGCAATAAAAGAGTTTCGAATTGAAATTACACCAAGCATAGGCGCCAACTTTGGGGTCGAGGTACTTCCTTTTATGCCGCCACAATTTGCTTCTATTTGTTTTGGGGCACAATTATTGTACAAAATATCACTTAGAATATCACATTACATACAAAAATCTTGAGAAATTGCTCAAAATTATCCGATATGCTGTCAATAACTGCAGTCAACATTTGGTCGGTTTGCCCGAATTAACTTAAGATAAGGGTAAATTGACCATGTTTCGGGTGCCAGTGCCAGTGATGTTGGTAACGCGTCAAATGTATGGTAGCTGACAGCGGTGCCATCCCCGTGGTAGAGAATTACCAAAAGCACTTTGATGGATCTCACGGATGGCAGAAGTAGTGGTGGGAAATATCGCCCAAAACGGACATCGATAACAATCGATAATTCCGGGGCTTTTATCGATATTATCGATAAGAATCGATAATTTGACAGCCAACGTTTGGAGTAAAAAAAATTTTTCAGATGGTGATGAAAAAAAAACTATTTCAGATGGCGATGAAAAAATACTATGACATATAATTGAGTTGGATAAATTTCCCATGGAAGGTTATCATGTTAGCTTCCTCACAAAAAAAATATAACGTCCTTGCGTGCAGCCTTTTGCCGGCAGTTAACCGGAACATTCGCTATGGCGGACGAAAACATGCGTGTAGCTATGTTTTTAAGCTCTTTCTTCGTTTTTTTTTATTAATTCCTCCTCCGTTTTCACGATAGAATTGTTGGAATATATCTTGCGCTTCAAGTTTGCCCAGAAATTCTCGATGGGAAGCAGGTGGGGGACATTGGGCGGATTCGCTGACTTCGGTACCACATCGATATTCAGCCGCTCCATCTCCTCCAACGATCGCTTCGAGTAGTTGTCCGACGTCAAATCTGGCCAAAACACCGTGTCTTCGCTCTTATGGTATTTCTTGATGAACGACGCAACTTCTGTCAGGCATTTCGTACTATAAATTTCCCCGTTCACGGCCAGCCCGGAGCGAAAGAAGAGCAACTTTGACATCCCTTTCTCGCTGATTGTCAGCCACAGCCGCACCTTCTTGGGGAACTTGGTCTGTGAAATAAACTTTACCTCGGTGCCACTGGCGTAGCGTGAGGGGGGCGGTCCGCCCCGGGTGTCACCCCCTAGGAGAAATTTTTTTATGCGTGTCGCCTTCGAAAGGGTGAGATTAATTACCATTTAAGTGGAGGTCGAGCTGAAATTCTCGAAAATTTATAAATTTTTCGAAAACAGGTAGATTTAGTGCATTTGAAAACGAGCGGACTAACTCTCGCCATTTTTGGTAACAAGATGATTTAACTGCAATCTGGTGGGGGTGACACCCAGAGGGAAAGGGGTGAAACCTAAATTTTCCGCCCGGGTGTCACCCGGTCACGCTACGCTACTGCTCGGTGCTCGCTTCCTTCGTGGGGGAGGTAAAATTCGAAGAGCCCTGCTAGTCGTTGCCATCCAGGGTGAGATAGGTCTAGTCGTCCAATACCACTGCCGCGTCGCGATTCGCAGGGAAAATCGACTTAACCGTCTTATTCAACCGCTGTCGCTGCGTCATTGCCTGCAGCTCCGAAACCCAGACGTCTGGACGAGGGAATTTTTTTCTAAGCCTAAAAGTCACACCTTCTATTCCCGTTCATTTTCGCATCCTCGCAAACTGCATACATTGCCCGCTTTACTAAACTTATAATATAATACTGTTTTCTAGTGAAATGAAACCGGTTTTCAAAATTGATTCATTTTTCGTAAAGTTCTGGCCATTTAAAATTCGAGAGAATTTTATTTATCTCAATTATTTTGTCTACCCCCTGAATAAATCAGGATATTTTTTTGGCGCAACAATTTCGTTGATTTGGATTTTTAGTGGAACTAAAAATTGTTTGTTGGGTAACAGATACTTTAAACTTAAACAGTTCCAAGTTAAACTAAACAATTACCAAAGAATTACCAATAGACTGCCGCTATGCATGTCCATCATATTATAAGAGTTAGCAAGCCAAAGAAAATGCATTTTATTACAATTTAGTATCATTGCTTTTTATGAGATGGTGCAAAAAGTTTGGATATTGTTATAAAGTTCACCAGTACTAAGTTGTCGAATTCATCTGTTCTTAGGAAACGAAAAACTATAAATACCTTTTTAGTTACCATTATTTCTCAGAAACTCAGTGACACCCGGGGCGAACCGTTACACCACCCCCAACAATGCTAAGTCTTGTCGAATAGCAGCGCCCAACAAATACCTAGCGGCAAAAGCAACTCCTGGGGTAGGGTAAGTGAGGTCTCCTTCTCTTGGGTCTCCTCCAGTAACCAGCCGCACTGACTTGTGCTCACCCTTATAATATCGATAATTATCGTTAACGACAAAAAATTAACGATAATATCGATGACGAGCATTTAGCGATATTATCGATAAGTATCGATAAGTTTCCCATCACTAGGCAGAAGCACTGTTTTTGTGAGTTATTCGACAGCGCAGCTGTAGACGCTGGATAGAGTTTAAGTAGATATCGAAGCTTTCAGCAGACGGGACACTGAAATCAAAACTGATGTCCGAAAACCCCGTAATAAGCATGTTTTGTCGATTTTTTATTATTACGCAAAAAGGACTTAGATGACCAGGATGCTATTTCGAAAGTGGTTTGAATACATGTTTGTTCCCGCAGTGCGAAAAGCTAGTGATGAAAATGGGCTTGTGCCAAAAGCACTCCGTGTTTTGGACAACTGCTTGGCACACCACAACGGATATGATTTGCAAAGTTATGACGGGTTTGATACAAAGTACCTAATGCTGGTTCTTGAGGACCAACACCTCTTCTAGTGATTGATTGAAAAACGTTTTGTTGTCACTATGGATTGATTGGCCAGCTCCTTATCTTTGTTAGCAATAGAGAATTCATGAAAAAACAAATTCTCGCCAAACATGTGAAAAGGGCCCATGTGCCAAGCCACAATTTCACGTTTTTTGACGAGTACAAGCTTAATCTGCCCATACAAATAAGATTTATTGATTGAAAAAAGCCTGCTTTTATCAACAAATCTTATTTGTAGGGATAGATTACGCTCGTATTAATCACAAAATGAGAAAATTTGGCTTGTTCACAAATGGCACATGGGCCCTTTTCACATGTTTGGCGAGAATTGATGAATTCCCAGGACATGAGTATCATGAGCAAGTTGTGCCCGTTTAGGTTAACATCTATGGCATTAAGCTACTTGTCGCTGGTGCAGACAGAGCAGCTGGTACCGAAACGAATGAAGAAGACAATAAACACAGGCTCAACGATCAGGTTATTGGTTTGGAAGGAGACAGGTTGAAAAAGCTACCTAGACGCCGACGAAGAAATAATAATACAGTCGTCGTTCGCTAACTGCAACATGTTTACATTGCAGTTATCGAATGCCGTTCGATAACTGCAACACTTGATACATGCCAAAATTTAGAGGGGGGTCCGTCACTACCATTTTTGTTTTCAATGATGTCGAAATGTATTTTTTGATGGAATAGTGTCAAAAAATAGCAGGAAACTAAAATAGGCAAGCTTTTTGATTAATCAATTTGATATTCATATTTCCGCATCATAATCTATTGCGTTTTAGTAACTACTTTACATAACCCATATGTAGGCGAAGATAAAGTTCATCACTGCAGAAGATCATTTTACGAGACGTTTTTGAACTCAATTCATGAATGAAATTTCGACAGAAAGCTCGGAAATCTGACATAACGCAAGTAAAAGCAACATCAATGTCAGCAGGATCCGTGACACCTATCAGTTCCTAAAATGGTCTATTTAACGCTAGTTCACAAAATATTGTTTGTGATCTACTATGCACTGCCTCACTGAGTAGTGAAAGCTAGCCAAACAATGCACAAGCAATATTTTTTCTCTTATAATAATTAAGGAAAATGAACCACATAACATGGTGATTTTGCTTCATTGATTAAGGGGTTATATACCTTTTTAGCTTTCAAAAAACCGAAAAAAAATTTTATTGCATTATCTTAAAATACAACATCTTGAAAACATTTTCACAAATTTTCATAAAGATCTGAGCAAAAGGAAGAAAGTTAGAGCGATTT
The DNA here is from genome assembly GCF_029784165.1 of Wyeomyia smithii. NCBI lineage: Eukaryota > Metazoa > Arthropoda > Insecta > Diptera > Culicidae > Wyeomyia > Wyeomyia smithii. The sequence continues at coordinate 188,840,380 of NC_073696.1, forward strand.
GCAGGGCGCCTCGCCACGGCTGCATAAGCTAAACTTGAAACTTTACACGCGATTATCTCGGAATAGTGTTTTCCGAAAAATAACTTTGCCGTGATCCTGATTGCGGGAAAACTACTGAACCGATTTCTTTCATCTTTTTTTTTTAATTTTCGTTATTAAATTCACCGGTCCTTGAACGATCGCTTTTTGAAACATACAGTTACATTTTGCCGCAATAAAATTTTTAATGCAATTTTTAGCGCTCAAAATGTGCATTTTTTGGGAAAAACGTTCCCGTTTGCACTGAAAACAAAATACTCATAAAAGCGATCGTTCAAGGACACGGCACACTTCTAAACTAATGAAATAATATGAGTTTTTTGATTTCGGTTGACTCGCTGAGTCTCTATCAGTATCACCGCAAGCCTCTGCAAAAAAAGCGTTTCGGGGAAACGGCCATTACTTCAGTAATAATTGGTATATCTCAAAATCAAACGTATTTTTTTGTTGTTCATAAACTGTACTTTCAGAAAAATACCACTCTGATGCAATGAAAATGGTGCTATGCACTTAAAAATAAATTCAAACTTCCCTCATTTTTCTCGACCACAAAGGTATATAACCCCTTAATAGTGGAAAATGAAGAGACAACAAGTAAACGAAATCGAAATGAAAAAGTCCTTTTGAAATGTTTCTAGATATTCAACATTTTTCATTTTCGAATTCATTTAGAATCCCCCCGCGAGATTTGTCACTTCAATGTCAAATATGACTTTGACTCCAGATTTGACGGATTGCGGTCCGATAACTGCAGAGTTGTTGCAGTTATCGGTCTTGCAGTTAAAAAGCGTTGCAGTTAAAAGACTTGCAGTTATCGAACGGCGACTGTAGAAGTGCTACAATAAACGGATGATGTAACGTATACTAGAGGAGAATAGCTGGACAATTCCAGTAAAGATGTGTAAGAACTAAAATAACAACCAACCAGCCAAAGATAACCATCTAAACTGTACACATCTCATATACTTAATTATTTGAATTACGTAATTGACTATGTCATGAAGTGACCAAACTAGTAGCACTGAGAAACAAATTTAGTAATATCGCATGAAACAAACTTGTCTCCTAGAACATGTTAATGATTTTCTATCATTTTTATAATACAGTTCCGATTAGCAGGCCCCGAAGTAATGGTTGCAACACTTACATAAATATATCGATCTAGCGTAAGCTAGCCCAGCAGGTATTAAAATTTCGTTTTCCGAAGTTCTTGAAAATTCTGCCAAAAACATAAGATATTTCGCTGAATCTATCAGCTGTTGAGTTCTCGGCTATAAAATTAACGATCATCCAACGAACGAATCACCACTTTCTAAAATTTAACACAAGAGTGCCACCACCACCGCACCTTTACATACATAATTTCAGACTCAAATAGCTTCGAAATACCAGTGGTTTTTAAATATTGGCAACTCTGCCAAAACAAAACTGACACAACGGAACAACCGTAAACACATTGTCACCTATCGTCACTACATATTTTAGTGGAAAGGTGTGTGAGAAACAGAATTCACATGCTCAGGCTTTTAGGTGTTGGTGTAAGTTTCATGCCGTGTGGTGATTCGTCATTCACTATAAGCTGGAGCGCTAGTTCGGAATATCTTTATGTTTCCGCAACAATTTTACTGTTTTTAGTTTGTCCTTGTGTAAATTAAAACTTACTCGTGAAAATGTTTGAAACCGCATTGAGTTGATGTGAAGCTGCATCGCTATTTGGCAATCAAAAGATTTAAATCCAAGTTTAAAATTGTGCATGGAGTGACAAGACATTGGCTAAAACAAAAGTGTATGGCAAGAAGAAGTACATGAGGGCCACTCCTGTTTTCTTGTGTGAACATTAGAAAAAAATCAAATTCAATATATGCAATCAACTGCTAATCGCAAAGTATACCAGGCTAAGAAAATTGAATTAAGTTTTGGACATACGACATCGTTACCATGATGAAAAGTTTGTTCGGCAGGAAATCTGCCAAAGAAAATGATCGGAACAAAATTTCAGAAATCGGACTACCGACGAATGTGGTGCATGGAATTCACGTTAGTAAAAACAAACTTACAGGTGATCTGGAAGGATTACCCAAAGCATGGATTCGTCTTATGGATGCATCCATCACACATGATGAGCAGAGTAAGAATCCAGAAGCCGCATATCAGGCAGTCAAATTCTACAATTACTCGATCAAGAAGAAAGAGCAAGCAGAACCTTTTAAACCGTTTATCACGGAAGATGCGATCGATGAAGAAACGGAATCTATTGATCAGTTTCTTGACATGAAAAATGCTCATAAAAGTGAAGATTCACTCGAGGCCAGCAGTGAAGAGAATTTTGGTGAAGTTTCTCCTCCTCCACCCCCATTGCCTAAGAAAGCAATGACATTACCGCCAAAGCCACAGATTATGCCAAAACCCAAAAACTATAACAGTAAAATATATAAAGGTATAGATAATTTAACCTTAGCAGATACTGGCAACAAATCTACAATGATCATTCATAGTAACAATAAGGTATCAGAAAATTGTAAAAGTTCCTATGACTTGATAAACAAGGTCGATTTCGACAATGATAATGAGTTAATATTGAGGCCGAAGGAACAAAACCCTCGAATACCGAAATCAGACGAGCAGGTATATAATGAGCTCAAACGAATTTGCAATATGTGCGATCCATTGGAACGTTATGAAAAAACTGTCGAGGTAGGAAAAGGAGCATCGGGGGTGGTATTCATTGCATTGGATCGGCAAACAAATCAGAAGGTAGCCATCAAGACAATTGATATGAAACATCAGTCGTACAAAGAATCCATCTTGAATGAAATTAATGTCCTCAAGGATTTCAACCATAGAAATTTAGTGAACTTCTTAGAAGCATATTACCTGGAACCTGTAGATCACCTGTGGGTAATTCTTGAATATATGGATGGAGGGCCGTTAACTGATGTTGTCACAGAAACTGTAATGAAGGATCGTCAGATTGCTGCTGTTTGTCGTGAAGTTTTACGTGCAATTAGTTTTCTACATTCAAAAGGAATTATTCATCGGGATATCAAATCAGACAACGTTCTACTCGGCATGGATGGATCCGTGAAAGTAACTGACTTCGGTTTCTGTGCTAATATTGAAGGGGATGAGAAACGACAGACGATGGTCGGAACTCCTTATTGGATGGCTCCCGAGGTAGTGACACGTAAACAGTACGGCAAAAAGGTTGATATTTGGTCCTTAGGCATTATGGCAATAGAAATGATAGAAGGGCAGCCACCATATCTGAATCAAGCTCCACTGCGAGCACTTTATTTAATCGCAGCCAACGGTCGACCAGACATCCGAAGTTGGGATAAGCTTTCCGACAATCTCAAAGATTTTCTTGACTGCTGTCTACAAGTGGAGGTGGACCAACGAGCTTCAGCCGATGAGTTGCTTCAGCATCTTTTTCTGCAGGACTGCATGGAACTGCGTACATTAACGCCGCTCATCAAAGCGGCTAGGAGATTATTGAAAAGGGATAATTAGTGCTCTGCGTACATTAAGTGAAAAAAGAAACGCCAGTGTGGCTGTGAAATTTAGTGCCTTAACTACCGATATTTTTTGGAATCGGTAAAAAAGAGTCATGTGAAGAACGAAACAAATTGATAAGAGTTTGACATTTTTCCCTATACACGATAAGACTTCCACGACAAGAGGTGGCACAAATAAGATTAAAACCACGAAGAAATGTGTACTGGTTGAAGATGTACCGTCATATTTCTATACAAATTATCAAATATCGTCCATTTTGTATGAAGTCGAATCTAGTGTGCTTTTAGCAATGGAAAGGTAGGAGTGAATACATAATTTCAGTAATATACGTCTCTCTGTATAAATACGAGCAAAACAGCACAAAGAGTAATGTACGACACCATAGTGTAAAATAAACCTGATTTCCCAATATTCCTGTCGTTCCATCGGGAAGGTTTATTTAAGGGCATTCTCGCTGCTGGAAATTTTTCGTTCATTGGTTGATTAAATTGTCAGAAATATCAGCTTATCAATGCAATTACGAGGGCCAACCAAAAACACTCGTAATTATTTCAATCAATTTTCAATTTTTTCTATTCTGATAGTCACAAGCATAAAAGCTGGTTTTCATAAATACTGTTGGATGAAAAAGATAAACGTCTATCAAAATAACAGTAATAATACCAAAAAGGATGAATCATACGATTAATTCCGTTAAGCGCTTAAGAGCACGCTAAGAACCTGTAAAAAGTGCCATAAAACGAGAAGAAGAACCCTACTTTCCCTTTCTTTTCGATTAGGCAAATTGCTTCCACTACATCATCCTCGTTTTTCTCATTCTTCTATGTTTCGTTATATGTAGTCTGGTAACATGGCTGGTATGCTATCGCAGTGTGTAAAACGCCGTGTAGGAAGTGCATTCGATGATTTAAGGTTTGCGTGCACGTTTTCGACTCAAAGTGGTATACTTCATATGTAGTTGCTACCTTACTCAATTACGTCCACACTTACACTCAGTCTTTGAGAGTTTGGCTGGTAGATAACAATAAAATTTCAGATACGGGAAGCCCCAAGTAACAGTTGCATGTTTATGTGTATATAAGCGGAAACTCTGATTACTGGTAAACAGTTCGACACTAGCGAGATGTACGCTCATTAAAATGATTAGGTTTACCTTAAAGTCATTGATTGTGTACAAGTACCTAATAACAAAATGGTAATCAGCGCTTGTCGGAATTGTAGCCAAATCTGAAAATTTCGTTAATTTCAGATTTAGTCCAGTTGTATCTAGATACGCACACTGAAACGAAAGGAAATTGACTGTATGAACTCACAATCATATTGACACCCGAGTTGTCAGCTTATTGTGACTAATGTTCAAATGAATTCAAGCTTATCTTATTAGAGTATTGAAACCAACTAACGTTTTTTTCTGATAAGAATTTAAGACTATTGATTACAACAACCAGGTGCGCTGTTCCCAAAGCCAAACAAAAAACATATAGCTTACATACACGGACGAGTAATCAAAAATTAAAACGTACATTTACTTGAACTTATATCCTAGTGACACTTAGATTCTGTATATACTAATTCTACTGCCTTAATACAGCTGGTTGGGTGATCAGAAAAGGTTTTGTTCTGATAATGTTAGTGAGATTGAAGTCACATTAACAATTCAATCATTTTTCACTCTAAAAAGTATATAGGTAATATCTATGCTACAAAAGCCTAGTAAGTTTTATACAGTAAAACTGTTTCTTGGGTATTCACCAGACTTGACTCACCGATATATGTACCTTAACGTAGGTGCTTGAAAAGGTGCAGTTCGTGTCACAAGTCTACATAATATTTTGATATATTTAGTGATAAAAAAGTAAACAAGATAATACTAGCTACTTATATCAAATAAAGGAACTAAAACAGGTGCTAAAGCATTGCTGTTGATACATTCCATGACTTTTAAAACTGAACGCATGTATCCATCTCTGACTATGTGCCCTGCTATAATTCATTACGTGATGGCGTAATTCGACAGTTAGGTACCTGGACTTAGTCGAATTTTCAATTTGGTTATTCATTGCATGGGAAGTATGCATCCAACCAAAATGACGTACAGGTGAAAGTTCTATAAATTACGTTCTTTCATAAAACTATTATTGTTTTTTGTTTGTTACTGAAGTTGCGGGGTCAGAAAAACTAACTGTACTCGTTTCGTAATAACTTTTTGCACTTTGTGATATTTGGAAATCAACAACGCTTTTGGTTTCAACGTGTGTTCGATCATGATAATCATACAATCAAAATACGATTAGTTTTCTGACACACATTCATTGATTTTTAAAAATTAGTCACAGAGTTTTGTCATTCAATTTCCATTCAACGATGATTGCTCAAAACCGTATGAACGAAATATAACCACAATAACATCATCGAAATGAACTGTAGTTCTTGAATAAGCGCAAATTATGTCTTAGGATGTCCAATGAATATAAAAATATACTTTTCCAAGCAGACGTGATATATATTTGTTCATCATAGTGCATCACCAATAATACAAACCCTGACTGACATTGAGCAATGTTTGATAAAAAACAAACTATTTTTGACACATTTAAACAAGAACGACATATTTACCGCAAAATTTTTACCCGCTGTATGACGTTTGTATTACTTCTATATAAGGTTCTTTATACAATAGCATAGTATAAAGCTATGAAAGACTATTCATTGAAATATAAAACAATCCACGCAAAAGAATTTGCGCTATACAAAAAGCATTTATAAAATGGTAGATGGTATTTAGAAATGGTATTATTTGAATGCTTCTACAGACGAGAATGCACCACAAATAATAAATCGCACATTCTGAAATATGCAGTCCAGATATTTTAGTATACTATATGTCACACAACGCAACATACATGAAAATGCTTCAGAGAACATATTAGCAAGATATAAAAAGCGATTAGTTTCAAAACAATTGGTAATATTTGTGTCGTCGTCTAACAATTATTTGTAACGATATCACGACGATGAGAAAATATAAAATGGAACACCACGGAAAGATACGAATATAGCTTAGCCACATCTGTCAATATTACCCAGCAATGTCAGAAACCCAGCTGAATTATTATACAATAAATTTTTAGTTGTATTTACTCAATGTATATAAATTTACGAAAACAAACTTCTTCTTAATTGCACAAAATGTAAAAAATCTATCAGAGTGGAATTAGGATTCGTTTTGTTCCCAATAGCAATATGTTTGAAAAAAATGTTACGTGAGTGTTTAGTTTTTTTATATAATTATTTTTTGGATCAATACATCGCATTTCTTTTAGGACCAACAAATTATCATAAGAACTAGCAGTATTCTACAACGGAGGGCTAAGCTTAACGAAATCTTCATGAAGCAAATGAAACGTAATAATATACTTTCTATGTTCTTTTTTTGGCGAATGTATATATTATAAACTCCAAGCAATACAATTAGAACCATTTATGTTAAACATGATTAAGCTCTCTTCAATTATATATCCGAATTCCAACTTTTTCATTTCATTTTTTTCTCGTAATTTTGAGTGTGTAAATGTAGCTGTATAAAGGAAATGCAGCAGGTTAGTAGTAGACTCAATTTGAACCCGTTTTGTTTCACACGACAACCGTTTGCTCAGATTTTTCTTAATTTCTGAGAATGTCTGCTAGTAGATAGGACTTAATACGGTCTCTGTTTGCCGGATATTTGAAGATCACAAAGGAAAGATATAAGAGGTAATGACCAGTTTCTGCCAGTATTCAAGAAATAGTTATAGAATATACTAGTTTCGGATACAGTAATTTTTTAATTAACACAGAAAACAAGTTCGATAAACACTTACCTCATATATAAAGTATCCTGATCGCTTATTATTGGACGTGATATTGAAAAGTATACTGCAGGGAAAATATTACATTGCTACGTTTATATAAGGCTGCTAGTAATCATAGCCATATATCTTCCACGTATGAACCACTTTCCTTTTTGTCTGCTATAAGTTTTGCTGATTCTTCTTGACTTATACCGAGCACCACACTCATAATTTGCCCAATTTTCGCAGTGACTTCGGGAAGCATGCTTTTCCCATCTCCGCATACAAATAGTCTACCGTTCGAGCTTGATAGTATCCTTACCAGATCCTCCTTATTTGCTTCGATTTGATCCTGCACATAGCGAAAGCGGCTATTGGGGTCACGAGAAAACGCAACAGATAATTTAGTTAGAGCAGTTTTCTTGAGGTAATGCTCAATTTCTTTACGACATAAATAGCTGAGCAGTTCATATCTGAATCCAGCAAAGAGCCATGCTTCTCCCAATGACTTGTCGCCTTGGTCAATAGCTTGTTCGCGCCGTTCAAGAAACCCCATATAGGGAGCAATACCGGTTCCAACTCCAATCATTACAATATCCCGCCCAAGATCATCATCAGTGAAATGGAAAGAGCTTGTTTTCCTAAAATATAGAAATACTGCACTATCAGTATTAGAGCACTTTTCTAGTAATGCTGTTGTCAATCCTGGATTTTGATCTCTTAGAGAGAAGATCAGTCTTATTTTTGTACTTTGAACTGAATTATCAAATGAGTTAGCGATTGAATAAGGTCGAGGCATCAAACGAGGTAGGTGCTCGATCAAAAGTTCAATTGTTGGTTTACAAGACTCTATACAGGATAACAAAGAGATAAACTTTAAACTTGGTCGAAGAACAATATCATCAAAAGCTGTTTCATGTCTATTGGCCAATAGGGAGAGAAACCGTTTCTCTTTTTCGTCGCTCGTATAAGGGATTAGAGCATTGATGAAAAGCTGCGAAATATTATCAATATTATGTCTGCTTTACAAGGAATATTGTATTTACCTTTTTTGGTATCGCTCTTAAATCCAAGCATTCAGAAAAAAGTTTGCGTGGCTGTACTAGTGATGGAATGTATGGTGGAATTGCTGCTTTTTTCTTTTTAGTGCTGCTATCAATTTCTATTCGGTAGTAACTCTGCACGTCACGTAGCTCCAAACGTGTCATAACGGTGTCAACATCATGATCGAAATTTTTCGTCAGAATTCCAATCGTGTCTCCAGGGTTAAATCGATAATCAATAGTTGATTCTGTTTCAAGCGTCAGGTCATAAACCGTTTTAATATCTTCGCCTGAAGCAGCAATCTCATGCTCTACAACAGCGTACCTAAAAACCTTAGTTGCTTCGAAAGGTTGAGTACATGTTGATTGTAGATGATCGTCGGCGTTCACAGGAATCTAAAAACATTGTTGCATATTGGTTGAGAGACTATCAGATTTTATATATTATCGAATATCTTGACTAGGGCAGTTTTGTGGAATGAATTTGAATAAAAAGTTATCACGTGTTAATAATGGATAAAATGCTACGACGGTAGTTGATTAGAGTTTTTACTAATATTGGCTACAACATTTCTACATGATCGAGATGTTAAGCAAAATGAAAGTATGTAGGTAAGTTATTTTATAAAAGCATGCGTGATGGAAGACGAAATAAACTTGGATTTGAGTGTTTACACACAAGAAACCGCTTAAAACAACATAAAATATAAATATTTCAGAATATCGTACAACCTACTTCTTAATATTGCTTACTGCATTTAGACCTATTCAACCTATTCACGAGTCTGAAATTTATTTCAAATATCCAACCTTCAAACCTGTTCAAAAATCTTTACTCCGCATGGTGAAGTATTGAGCATGGATTGTGGCCTTACCTCATCTAAACATTTTGTTAATTTAATGAATGGCTCTGATGTTGGTGGTAGGTTAACCACAGTTTTCGAGTTTTGTGCAACTATTTCGGTTATATTCAACATTACTATCACTTTATAAAAAAAACTCAAACGAATATTTATTTACAACTGATTGTTATGCTGGTAAATACAAAACATCGCTCTTTCGATAATGCGATGTTTTCTCTGACTGTTTCTGACATTTATGCTTGTTTTTTGTTTGGCAACTCGCTCGTTCAATCACTCTGAGAAAAATGCACGTAAAATTTACCGGGAAAAGTGGCTGATTCTCATCCACCTTCTTTTCACGTAACTTTTGCCGATTTCTCGAAAGCCGTTGATGTGTTAGTGTGATAGTGTCAACTTCAGTGTCAAACGTCTACGTGTTGGTCAGGTGATTGTAACCTGATTTTCACGTACCTTTTCACGTGATATATAGGTAAAACCATAAACAGAACGCATAAACCCCACATGATTTTCACGTACTTTTTACGTGTTATTCAGATGGAATCTACGTGAATTTTAAGTAAATAAACTAGACAGTGCATATAAAAAATATTTATTTCCAAATACTAAAATATAATTACTTGTTTAAAACCATCAAATTTCCGACAGGAAAAAACAGGAATGGCCGGAGAGATGTCGACCGTTCAACCGTGTTCCGCTCGATAATAACCGTTGACGATTCCAACCGTCCGGAAAGAACTCACCAACTGAAAATTTGGAAAATGTATATGTTTTTTCTGTTAATCTAAATATTATTCTGGCTACTTACATTGCGTGTTTTCCAATATAGAATTAGATGAAGCAGCTTACGAGTTCTTTGTACGCCATATTGATTTTTTTTGCATACTAAAAATTCACGTAAATTCCGCTGTCGGAAACGTCACACCACAGTCGCACTAACACTAAAAAAGTCAAAACACACAAATACCAACGCGCTCAAACTATTTACATTATAATTTGGCCGATTTACGTGAATTGACAGTGAATCGTACGTGAAATTTAGGTGAAAGTTACTAATGTCACGTAAAATGGCAGATTTTCTGAAGGTCAGTCACTTACGTGATTTTTCAGGTGGATTTTTCGTGCCTTTTTTTTAGAGTGATGTACACCGAAAGAAATTTACTGTTAAATTTCAAACGTACTTCAAATGAAAAGAATATCATATGCAAAAGCTGTAAATTGTGAAATTATGAAGTATTTGTTCCTGTATTACTAACATATGTATTTAATATTCAATTTTCTTGAAAATGAAATACAATATAGCGCATTTTTTATAGCAAATGTTTAGGTTAGTTATATATTAACATTCTATAATCTAAACATGAAATAATTTATTCATCAATTAAATAAAACGATACAGATGCAAGAGAATGAATTTTTCGTTTCTATGACTCCTTTGTTCGGACATTAGTAGCGTATCATGGAATAGTACATGTATTTACCGATCTTTCTATATTCTGTTATGAGAGAATCTGCCTCTGTCTTAGGTATACACTTTATCTTACTCAAACAGGTTGAGATCATGTCTTGAATCCGTGGTAGCATAGTCCTACCTTCTCCGCATAGATATAACTTTGTGTTATCTTCTAACAGCAGCTTAATAAACTGCTCTTTCTTGTCCTCAATTATATCCTGCACAAATTTATATCGACTATCGGAATCTTTAGAAAATGCTTCGTGGACATTATCTAACAGACCCAATTGAAGGTACTGCTTGATTTCCTCTTCGAATATATAGTTGCGCTCTCGATATCTACAGCTTGTGAGTAATAAGGCAGTACCGAGTTTCGTTTTCTTGCTGAATTGTTTCGCTCGTTTGCGGTATTCGAGAAAGCTCAAATATGGTGACACGCCGGTCCCTGGTCCGATCATAATAATGTTCTTCTCCAAATCTTCCTCTTTGTAGTGAAAAACTGGCTTCATCTGTCTGAGGTATATATACAAATATTTGTCATACCGACCAGCAAAAAGCAGCTTGTTTTCGAGCATCGAAGTTGTAATACCAATTTTGCCATCGTTTAGCATTGCAAACACAATACGTAAATGGCCACCTCTGTTGTAACTTGCTATTGAGTAAGGTCTTGCCTGTAAGCGGGGTAGATGTTCAATCAGTGCTGCGAGTGAGGGTCTGCACGAAGACAAAATTTTCAGCAAATGTACAAAACTCATTTCATTTTTTAAAATAAATTCGTTGTAGAAGCTTGCTCCCTCCTTCGACGCCAATATTTCAAGCAATCGCTTTTCACAAGGATCGGATGCATAATTGGCTAATACTTGCAAGAACAACTGAAAGTAATTATGAAATAAGCAAAAATACTATATAAAACATCTCGATAGAAGCTTACCTTACGTGGCACAATTCTGAAATCTAAGCATTCACAGAGCAACCGTCGCGGTGTTATGAATTTTGGTATGTAGGCTGGAATCTCGGGATTTTTCTTTTTAACAGGTTTGGCCAGCTTTACTTCATAAACGCAGTCCGCAATTTCTACAAGATGCAACCTATCTAGCATAAATTCTACGTCGGATGCTAGATTCTGTGTAAGAATGCCGATTGTATCTCCCGGAAAATATTCCTCCATATTCTACAGAAAAAGATTTTGACAAGGTTAATACTGAATTCTATAGTTAATTAATTGGGTCTGAGTTTACCGGAGGCTCCTTAATAGACATTTCATACACCGTTTTTACCCCCTCACCATCGGCCAATACTTTATAGCCAGCAATCGATGTTTTGTAAACTGGTCCAGTGCCGAAGGGCTGCTTCGTGTTACATTGCATGTGGTCAGGAATCTAAGCGAATAGATGTATGGGCAATATTAGAAAAATAGTATTTAAAAATTTCACTTTTTGATCTCAACTAAGAACCTCCTCTTTGAACTCACCACTTGACCACTGTCAGAACGGATTGTTTCAATGTAATGAACCGGCAGTTTGGGTAAACTGAGCGTTGCGTTTTTGAACTGCTCAATAAGATTCATGTTGACGAGATGGACAGACAAATAATTATGTTCGAAATTAAAGGATATTTCACGAAAACTCTTATAATTACGCTGATAAAACTTGTTCTGTGATCTAAATGTTTACAGATTGATGCGCGTTGCTAACTTTGTTTGTGTTGGTGCAATCTATAAAAGTTGAACATATGTAGGGAACATATGTATATTACGTAACGCGCTCAGGAGAGGGAGATATGTATATCATTGCATACAAACAATAACCTCACTTTTTTGATATTTCCCACGGGTTTGTTTACAAGGTGATCGGACAACTCTCCGCCTATGCGAATAAATTCGTTACTCAAGCCGAAAATTTTTTTTAAAGTTCATGTAAACAAACACGCGACCACTGTCAAATCTCATTCTTTTTCTTTATTTTGTGATGTCACCGTGCAATGATCTATACAGCGAAGCGTTACATTGTGTGAGACCACCATGTAAAATTGCGTTTGGGATATTGAAAATTCCTATTTTTTTTATGCAGTATACAAATGTTTCCTAGAAATGATTATTGACATGATAGTATATTTGATGGTAAAATAAAAGTTTTGTACAAAGCTATACACTGAGTGAAAAATAAAACGGTTGTACCGACTATAAAACATCGCATGGACCGACCAGGTAACGTTTGCGGTAAAAAAATGGACAAAATTTGCCGATTTTTCATGGCTTTACCTTTAATCGCACTGACGAAACAACTCATGCATCATCAATCATAGTAACCCATGAGCTAGCAAAAAAAATTTACAGCTCTATCAGTCAAACTCTAACTGTGAAGGCGAAAAAAGTGAATATACTCCGTTTAGAAGTGTGCGCGTTCAAAGAACGGTACCCCGTCGCGTCAAAAACGGACATCGTGCGGCACTTTGTGGACGCCGGGTATATCCGTTCCGGCATCTACAACATCTTGACACTATTGGACAACGATCAGAGCATCGAAAAAAAAAACCCGGTTCCTGAGCGACAAGAAGCTTCAAAGGATGCTGAAGAGGAAGACCGAGGGAAAGTGGCTAAATCGCTGCGTGCACTTGTCCGGGAGGTTGGTGCATGCGGAAAAACAGTGAAAACATATCTGGAGAACATGGACATACATGTCAGGAAGCGGCAGTTCCGTCCACTGGTCTCGGAGCTGCAGGTAATGACGCAGCGACAGCGGTTGAATAAGATGGTCAAGTCGATTTTCCCGGCGAATCGCGACGTGGCCGTGGTGATGGACGACGAGACCTATTTCATCCTGGATGGCAAAGACTTCACTTCTCCCACGAAGGAAGTGAGCTCCGAGGTGAAATTTATTTCACACACCAAGTTCCCCAAGAAGGTGCTGCTGTGGCTAACAATCAGTGAGAAGGGGATGTCAAAGCCGCTCTTCCTTCACTCCGGGCTGGCCGTGAACGGGGAAATTTATAGTACGAAGTGCATGCCAGAAGTTGCGTCATTTATCAAAAAATACCATAAGGGCGAAGACATGGGGTCTTGGTCAGATTTGGCTTTGGATTTCTAGATAAAAATTTCAAAATGTCCTATCTGCTTTCATCGTTTTTCCGGAGCGTCTTTTCATTTTGGTAATGGTTCAGCTTTAGTAACTCTCCCAAGCGTGGTTTTCGTTCAGAAGGCTAGAGTGATCCCTCCGCTATCAACTTGTGCAAATAACGTGTCATAGAAGGTGTTTGATAAGTTGTGGTGATTGAATAAAAATGATCGATAAAAAAATCAAAGCAGACCTTTTGAAATGTTCCTCTAGATTTGTAATGCAAAAGCTTGACCCCAAAACGTATAAGAAGACAAATTCTAGTTTCGGCTTGAACATGTTGCACTACTGACATTTTGAATAAGTTAAGCAGCCTTATGTTATGTACATGGTACATCTTCATTTGCCTAAATTCTAGTAATGATATAGTAGTAGTCGAGTGTGTCCAGGGTTTTTCGATGCATAACCCCTTTTCCCCTTTTTTGGGGTATATCCAGCTTTCTACGCACCATAATGGCGGTCGCTATAATTCGTAACATACGAACCAGAGATCCTCAGAGGGAGAGATAAGCGTTGAAAAAACCGCTGATTTGGCAACTAGGTTTCACATATCAGAGATGCCAGATGTCTTCTCAAAGCGCAATGTTGACTAACTTTTTAATTCGGCTCGTATAGCTGATGGTGACGGTGGAAGTCCTGGGGAATAATAAAGTGCATCACAAGAACCGTGAAGGTGTTAAATTTTATGTTTATGATTAATTTTATATACTTTCATCATTATTCTGTAGACCATACAAAGGGTTTGTGAACCACCAGTTAAAAATCACTGTGATGAAGCAACTTTGGAGCATTCTCAATTCATGTTTTAGCAATAGAACATGAAAAACGTGTAGAAAAAAATATATTCTTTATAGAACCTTATTGCAATACCTTTCAATGTGTTACCTTTCTTGTTCGTTTGGCTCGAATTTTGACATGTTCGTTTGGCTCACAACACTCTCTTCGCATATCTCTCCCTCTGAATATTGCTAATACGAACCTCTTTGCTTACACGCTGCTTTATTTTAACTCTAATTTGATTAGGATCTACTCAGTTTGGTATTTTTATGCAAAATGTCAAAAAGTGAGTTATCGGGTACTGGATAATTGAGTAACATTTACCCAAATTTTCATAATTACCATGTTTACTCAGTTTTGAGTTATTATCCATGATGTTATCTCACCCCTGAGTATATGTATATGTCAAAAGTTTTCAACAGCGATATTATCTGTTTCCGAAGAACAATTGGTGTCGCTTTTTATTCGTTTGCTAGCAGTAAGTATTTGATCTTTCATCAAATCAATAATTTCCTAATCAATTACATTACAAACAACATGTAGCAAAATTCCATAACAATTTCAGCCCAACATCATTATTGCAGAGGATTTGAAAACATAAAAAACATCTCTTCAAAATGAACAACCGCATGTTGTGTGTCCTGCGATGCCGTTTTAGGTCGGGCTTTTATTCGTGATAATGAACGGAAACATTTGTATCGATGTACAGTGCCCAATACATGCAATCGATACAATTTAAATCCTTCGCAGTGTTTGGTGACGGATGATTTCACGGGCAACTGTGAACCGGTTGGTTGCCGCATTATATAAAGATACGTGAATGATTTAAAACTTTTATAATGTTTCAATAAAAAATAAATCTATTATTTTGATTGTTCTGAATTTATTTTATTTATCGAGTCAGATTAACAAAAACCAGAAATCATCAAATTTCCAAATTTAGGCAAACTGGGTAACTTGTACTCATTTTCGTTAATTCCTGGTTTGCATAAACAGAGTAGATTCTAATCAGTTTTTGACGTATGACGCCCTTACTCAGAAGTGAGTAACCGTAAAAGTACTCAAATTAGGGTACCTCCACTTTTTTCAAAAATGGGTCATATCTAACTCACTTTAGAGTAACAAATAATGAGCGTGTACGTCAGATTTTGGATTTCTGAAAAATTGGCAACACATATGTTGCCAGATATATTTTTTAGTTGATAAAATATATGAAGACTTCAAACTGACGTAAGGGATCATTATAATAATACACAACGCTCTAGGGGGTGGGGAGGTATTCAGCGGAGCGTTATATTGCATGTGGCAAACATGTAAAATTGCGTTACATGGGGGTGGGTGGGTATTGAAAATTTCCAAATTCCGCGTTATGTAATATTTAAATGGTTTCTGACTAGAGTTGTCAAAAGGGTGAGTAATTTATTACGAACTTTGCATTATAGCGTCCGCCATTATGGCGCGTAAAAAGCTGGATTCTGTAAAGGGATCATTCAAATAATACATAACGCACTAGGGGGTGGGGGGGTATTCAGCGGAGCGTTATATTGCATGTGGCAAACATGTAAAATTGCGTTACATGGGGGTGGGTGGGTATTGAAAATTGCCAAATTCCGCGTTATGTAATATTTGAATGGTTCCAAAAGCAAAACGTGAGCGACATTGAATTACATCAGATTTAAATAGGCAATAAATATTCAACTACATAATGTTCTAATAGAGATAAAGAAAAAAAAGGTCTATTGCATGCTTACATAAGTCTACACTTATTTGAGGTCCAGCAGGAGAAGCTTGCTGGAAATGCTGACAATTTTTCCTTTTTTTTTCAATCAATTTAATTATTTTCTGTAGAAACCTGCTGTGCTGAAACATGTAGTCTCCAAGCAAATTGTTCTTCTGACAATTGGATTTTTAAGTTAAACCAGTTTTTATGTATCATTTGAAAAAGATGCGTTTTCTGAGCAAAACGTGATTCTTGAAAAATGTTTATCATTGCCCTTCGATTTTTAAATGAAGAATAGAAAACTGCTCGAAATACCTTAAATGACAATTCGCCCACATACATAAGACATACGTAACACTGGCGTTGTTTTCTGGTATACGTTGCCCCATAGTACTCCGTACCTCGTCCTGTCCAACTGCTCGACAAATAATGAACAAAATGAATTCTCTTTCTCTCGGCTTTATCGAGCCTCAAAGAAAATCCCTTAAGGAACTGTCAAAAAGTTATTTACAAAATCAATGCAGCATTTTTCGAGTAGGAACGAGACAAATGCAGGTACATTGCCTTCAAAAACAACTCAAACAGAGATTTTATTTAGAGTGTGGTACCATTCGAGTAGTTCATTTTGCACCAACTTTTTTGGACGATTTCTTCCTGAGTGTTACGTATGTCTTATGTATGTGGTTCGCCCATGTACGGTATATGAGCGATATTACTTTCAGCTGATACATTAAAATCAGAAAACCGTCTGAAACTTTAGGACCCAATTGGGTTGTTGAGCTATTCACGGATTTCTGATTTTTATATAGGTATTAGCTTGAAGAGTGTAATTTTCTGAGCAAAACGTGATTTTTTTTAAATTTTATATCATTGTACTTTGATTTTAAATGAAGAATAAAAATCGCTTTAAATCGAACAATGCGCAGTGGGGAACCGCTGGCCACCAGCCTAAAAACTTTTTTTGCGTAAGCTATTTCATAATATTTTTCCATTTTTGGTATATTATTCAAGTGCTTAAATCCAAAATTTGGACGCAATATCATGAAATCTGACTTTTTTATGACTTTTCGAAGCTTGGCATAGTGACGTTTCGGCATAATTCAAAAAAAGTACATTACTTTGAAACGCGCTACAGCTTTAATGATAACTTAGATTTCTTTGGTGTCAAAGGAAAAGTTGTTTGAATTACTGTGCAAAATAAATCTCTTTTATTAGATATTGTAAAATTTGATCAAAATAGGCCTGACACTGAAAAAATTAATAAAAAGAGCGCTTTTTTGTAGAAAAGCAGTTTGCCACGGTTGTGCCTACCGCCCAAAATTTAGGTAAAAACATAAGCTTTCAAATGCATGCTGTAGTGCAGAACTGCGCAAATTGTCGGTTAAGTGAGAAATGCGATAACAGGTTTTATTGTAAATTTTTAAACTTGAAATTTTGTCTAGGATTCAATTTATTTGAAACCATATTACTCCATTGTTGAAAATTTGCGATATCGACATTTCCGTAAAGGATAAAACATAAATTTGGGCAAAAATCACAAAATATATAACTCAAAATTTATAATAAAACGTGTTGTCATTGTTTAATTCTTATTAGTAATTACATTGATTAATGAAAATGCGTCAATTCCTTAATAAATACAACCCAACGCTGTTTTGCTTGTAAAGCTACAATATTGGGGTTTAACAACATTGAAAAGATGCTGACATTGAGCGTAAACAAAGATTGCTTGAATTACGGAATATCTTCACTTAATGGTTGGATACGTTGTTTTGAGTGCATGATTTATATTTCGCTGGGCTGGGATCGGCTGGGATTCAAGTGCTAACGAAGGTCTGAGTTCAAAACACAGTATGAAGTCACCAAGAAAAAAAAATCGGGTTAGACCAAATCGATGTTTCAGGTTTTTCAGGATGACCGAAGAGGCTCAAGGGAAGAGTAACTGAATAACTAAATATGCCCGAGTACATTTCACTCGCAAAAATAGCCGAAAAAATAATAATCATGATAAATTCAATCATCTTATTATTTCTATAGATCCAGTAGTTAACATTAATTTTGAAAAGGTGAAATGTAATTGTGAAAAACTTCCGGATGAAGTCATATTTCTATTGAAGAAACCAATTGTTGAATCAGCGAGAGCTGATGATGAATCTGAACACCGTTATAAAGAAGAAAGGGTAAGAGGGACACCTGAGAATAAACTCATGCTTAAGTCCTTTGACATCGAATGGCTTGATTTTATTAAGATTCGAACCCATGACCACCCGCTTGTCCAAGTGGACTTCCTAACAATGCGATTACGCAAGAGCTCCCAGCCGTAAAAGTACTCACCACCATTGACGAGTAATGGAAGATACACAGTTTGCGGTTGGGTATATGTATACGAGCTTGACGTGAACACTCCTATAATAATATACAGTAAGGTCGCTTTTTACGCTTTTTTTTACGCGGGTTACTTTCCTCCATTACTCAAAAACGGTACAAGATATCGACCTCATTTCAATCACGTTTTCCGTTTTAGGCCACGAGTGATCATATATCAGTTTTCAAAAAAATTCACAATTTTTGGTGTAAATACTCAAAATTTAAAATATTGAATTTTAGTCTCTAGATTGGCCACTATCAAACGAGGTTTTAATGTTTAAGGACGGTTTTCTTTGTTATATTTGCAACTCAAAAAAGTCGTTTTTTACGCGGGCCCATACAAATTTGGAACGCATCCCCCGCGTAAAAAAGGACCTTAGTGTACTCTCAAGCCCCTTCAGTGTGCTTCAGTGAATATTAATGTTTCCTGATTTATTTTAAGTTACATAAAAGTCGAGTTGGAGGAACGGCTGCGCATTAGTAGTATCTATGAATGCTGCACTGAGAATTGCATTTACTACTTTGTATCAATGCTACTTCCGTTTTGTTTAGGAACTTACCAGCAACATTTCGAGAGTTGTGGTGCGATATTTATGCATTGAAATATCGTTCAATACAGTAGTAACTTAAAATTATTGAAATATTCTAATTAAAACAAATACATAAACGATTTTTGGTTGAACAGCTAGCGTATTGGTTGAACAGAACAGTTAGCGTGTTGACCTAATGCAGCTTTACTTATGCTGGTCGAGAACAAAATTCGAAAGTCTTTATTTTTTGAGAAAAAAAAATAGAATAATCAGTTAGAAATAAATTGTTCAGTTGATCAGTACATGGATTTTTTTTAAAGTATGATTATAATCAGGTTTGTCGGTTAATTTTTTTTTGTCACTTGTTAACCATTATTCATTGTTGACTATACTAAAAAACACACACCAAAACATGCCTTTTTAAGGGGTAATATCTACCAAATGCTCAAAATGCAATTAATCTTAAAAATCGCAATAATAAAGCCCCTAATATTTTTTTTACCTTTAGTCAGCTATTCCTGCGCCGTGAAGTTGTCCTTCCTGGGCTTTATTTTCCTCTTCCTTCCTTTTTGTTATCTGATTTAAGGCTGCGCCTCGCTCAGCGACTTTGACGCGGTTGGCGTCCGATCCCACGCAAAACTTGTCACCCGTATTTAAGTACTTTTGAATATAAACCACAGATAAAAAGTATAGAAAAACTCAAACAAAGAACGTACACAACTAGAACGGCTGATCGACTAAAAAAAGGGAGTAAACACGTGCTGTAGAGACGCTATAACGGTCGAAACTTGATGCAGCGACCTTTATACTTTAAATTTGTAACACGATAACGATCATAGGTAACTTCTGCTAGCTTACAAAGCCTCGGAATAAAAAGAAAAACGAGCATCGTCAAAATAAACGAAAAATGTGATTTTGAAGTATAAAAGTTGTTCGGTAAAATTTTATTTAAACGAACTTTGAGTTTAGATCTGTACTTGGGCGATGTGAATTTTGATTCTTGGATAGTTTTAGCATGATTTAGGCCAATAAAAAAATGGCGAAAATATTTTTTTTTTGGTAGATATTACCCCTTAAATGGCACTTGTCATTTAATAGGATATAAAAGCTTTCAACAACGTCCAATCTTTGCTGATTACCTGCCAGGTGAGCATAAACCAAGGCCGGATTTGGACGCTGCAAAGCAAAAAAGAGCAAAAAAAATGTCTACCCTAGGACTAGGGGGGCCCCTTCAATCGGGAGGCCCGGGGCATTTGCCCCCTTTGCTCCCCCTCAAATCCGGGCCTGGGCATAAACAAAAAAAAGTTTATCAGTTAAAAGATTTTTCTCAAATAAGCAAAGGGTACGGAACTTGAGCGTCTTTTTTTTTGACCCAGATTTCGCAGCCAGCTGTAGTGTACAGGACAATTGCGCGGCTAGCGCTATGATCCCATTGACACTAACAGTCTCTCCCAAGCCGGGTCTCGAACATAGGACGACTAATTTGTTAGGCCAGCATCGTACCTCGAGACTAGCTGCAGATTTTTCCCCAAATACGCCATCATGTTTGAGCACCTGCTTTAAAAAATTACAAAATCAACAGCAACCATGTAATAGCGCAAAACAGATAATTAACCCACTTAATCCTATCTCTGTTTGAGCAGAAACACTTCGGAAATCCTCCAATTGACATCTAATCCTACTGCTATGCACGCTACATAACTCGGATGTTGAACATAAAAACGAAAGCCAAGAGGTTATCGATCTAATTAGCCCATACAATCAAGATTATTTCGGCTGCTACCCGTGGTTGCTTTGCTAATGTAGCGATACGGAAATGAACATGTTGATTATCGAGTTCACGGCATTCGCGAAACTACATGCCGTACTGCTTTGTGAGCAATGATGAGCGAGCTGGCGAATGTATGCACTTTTTCATGAACCACAACGTGGTGCTGCGGAACGTATAGATTAATCAACGAGGTTTGGTGTTTTGTTGTTTACATTTTGTCTACACAACTAATTATGATAAACATTCGGAGCTGCGCTGTTATATCACTATATTTTCTATGCTTGTTTTGATAATAGAAAAATTTTCAGATACCTATTTTTGTAAAGCTGAATTGATTCAAGAAAATAATGTTTAAATGGTATTTATCACTGATATACACACATGCAAAACTTGGAATTCATATATACATTTTTTTTAAATGTTGTGTTGTGAGTGATACCAGTGTTTTCATAATGTTACCTAATAAAAGCTGTCACAGGACAATGTTTGGTGCTTAAAATCCCTGTATAATAGCTTGTAACTCACAAAGTTGCAAATGCAACGGATCAGTTAGCGTGCTCTACTGGGGGCTAATTTTTATGCTATGCTAATTTGCGCTGCTAGGTGTGATACGATCGATACTAAGCTGTTTCTTACTGGTTCGGCTCCAACAGCGTTTTTTGGCGATAGATGATCAAAGATGCGATTGATTGAATTGATTAATCAAAAATCAATTTAAATCTTTTGCAAATTTTTGCAGTCTTCACCAGTTGAAACTGTACACAATGCTTGACGATCATATGAAATTCGCACGTTTTTACCAACACATGTGGTGATCAGCCACAAATTAAATTGTTACACAAATCCCATTCGGCAGAGATGCAAAATACCATGTACAAAGGTACAAAAGCTAGTTTTCTCTTACGGGGATTAGTTTGAGCTTTTTGCAACCATTCAAATGTAGTTTAACATCAGATGAAGTATTAAAACACGTAATTAGTTTCTTTCACATCAATGAAAACAACACATTATTGATAATTTCATGGGGTGTTACTCCATGAGGAGTGTACGACTTTAGCGCTTGTCAAGCTGAAGTCGCATCACAATTTATTACAACATAGGCAGGTCTCGTTTGTGTAATTCGATTTTTCACAACATGCGGGACAAACTTTGTATTTGGTGAAAGGCTCTTCAATTCAAGTTGGCAACTGTTTTACTGATAAGAGCCAGCATAACAGTTGCCTTTTTCATCAGTCGTAAAAATATAATAGGTAATTACTTCGACTGGCTGTCAAAACAAAATCATTCCAGAGCTCGCCATGTGGTGTGTATCATCGGTATCATCACATTCACATATATATATATATATATATATATATATATATATATATATATATATATATATATATATATATATATATATATATATATATATATATATATATATATATATATATATATATATATATATATATATATATATATATATATATATATATATATATATATATATATATATTTTATAGTAATTGAATTGAGTCAACCAGATTCGGGCTTTGCGATTAAATTATCTAAATTAAACATAATTTTGCTTATTGGAAGGCTGTAAAATTGCCACGATTATTGAACATCTGTCCTCATAAACGTCATGAAAATATGCATCGGATATATCAAAATCAAAACGCATTGCTTGCTCTTCATGTGATTGACGGGTTCAAATGTTTCCAAACAAATTATTATACGTATGTAATTTCAAGTAACACAGGGAAACAATTTGACCCGTTATGATTTAGTTGACAGATTAGGTGAGGTAGGTCGTCGTAGGTTCGAGTCTGGGCTTGGGAGAGACTGTTAGTGTCTGTAGGATCGTAGCGCTAGCTCCGCAATTGTTCTGTACACCTAACAGTTGGCCGCGAAGTCTGTGTATAATGAAGTAAAGTAGAAAGTAGTAAAGTAAAGTAGAGTTCCGAATCGAAATGTAGCACCAAGGCTTTGCTTTGCCTTGATACATTCCACAGATATTTCTATAGGCAAAAGCCGTCATTTTGTGCTATAAGTATTTTAAGTTATGACTAATTTTAAAGGGGCTAAGAAATTAAAATAAGATTAGAAATATTTTTAGAGCCAGATCGATTTGTTTTACTGGTGTGGTTAGCAGTGAATTTTTTTTTTGGAAGAAGAAAAATGCTACCTACTAAATCACACCAAGCAAATAAACCGTTCTTATTCTACAAGTTTGTTTTTTTTAAATCCTACCATTTTCAATTTTTATATCTCCTTGTTCAGACAATCATCATAGTTTAGGAAACAAATGACAATTAAATGATATAGTAAAATTTGCACATTTTACCTGGAATTGCTCAAATTTTATCAAAATGGTTTATGAGAATTTTTCAGTTATTTAAAAAAATATATGTATTATGTGCTAAAGAACCTATAGCAAAACAGACCACCCAATTATCTAACAAAAATACATACAGTAGTTGAGTAGCGGATCCGTTGGCTATGGTGAAAAATCTGGTCCGCAACTTTATGTAAATAAATGAAATTACGGGATCTCAATTCCACCGCTGTCACCAGAATTTACCTCCGGACGCCCTATCGGGAACTTGTGATTTAATGAGTATTGAAAAAATACGTACCACTACCTATCTCTCCTCGGCCTTTCTCTACTTTAGTACACTAGTTGTGGCCTTACTCCCACTTAATTATACTCTCCAGAGCGTCTCCGGCGTTCGCTCCGCCACTCTTGTCTTGTTTATAAACAAACCCGGTAACTCATCCTCGCGGCTGCAGCGACGAGTTACACGGCGCATCAAGTATGGTGTTTATTCTAATTGCGCTTACGGGTGACCTCTTGCAGTTTTCGTCACCCAAACCAATCGGCTACGACTGTAAGCAAGTTCTGATCTACTTTTATGAAACGGCTGAGGGCCGTGTTCTAGTGGTGTTTGCTAGCTTCATGAAATGAATCCAGTAGAAAACCGACTTCTTCCCGGGTTCTAAGTATGCCACCTAACCCTGTAGGAAGCTGTAAAGGAAGGCAGGGTGCCTATTTAGCTTATATCTGAGCCTGCTTCAGCCTAAACAGATAATATTAGTTCTAGACAGTGATTACAGCAGTCCTTACTTAGCAGCAGCAGCAGCAGTTGCAGCTGGTATCAGCATCGATAGTGGTTATGGCTAGTTGGTGAAAAGTGGTTATGGCTAGTTGGTGAAAAGATGCCTCATTTTGATAACACACTAACGTTCTGGAATATTGGCATTCCAGTAGCAGTAGTGGTAGTAACCCCCTGAGCGGTACGAGCAGCCGCACTTCCCTTAGTAAACATCAGAATGGTTGTGTGCAAAACCACGAACGCAATTGACGTAAAACTACATAAGGCTGTTTGTTGCATTACTTGCATTATTGCATTCGACAATGATCAATAACAATGCCTTTTGTCCAACACTCATAAAATAACTTTGGAAATATTGTGGTTACACTGTACAATGGTCCAGAAACCAAATTTAGGGGGAAATTTGGGTCTAGAGCTCTATAGCAATGTTTTAGAGAAAAACTTTTTTCTACAAAGTTGTTACATATGATAATGCGCTTATTGAAAAATTATCAAAAATTAGGGTGACTAAAATTTTCGAAGCAATCAACTATCTAACTTTTTTATCTTTGAAGATAGAAGAAAAATTTGTTCTACAATGTTATAGCTCCAATAATTTTAAGTAACTTTGTAAAAATAAGTTTTTTTCTATCTTTGAAAATAACCGATTTATATTGAAAAAACACATTTTGCACTCTAACTTCTTTATTTCAAGTTTCACCCTTAAACTGCCTTTGAATGACTTTAAAAGCTTTTTAAGAGAAGCAATTTGCAATTCTGATATCGTAAATATCTCTATTCTACTCAAAGTTATTGATGTTTTTCATCAAAAAACATGCGTTTTTCATTTGTATGTCATTCATTTTGGGGCAAACATAAAAAATATCTCTTAGTCTCATTTTAAAGGTCATGTTTGACTCTATAAATGGAGGAACTTTTAGAGGTATGTTATTTTTTTAAATTTGAGTAAATTCAATTTAAAAACAAGACAAAAATTTCAATAATTTTATACATTATGCATATAAAAGCACCCAGAATCATGTTTTGGTATTTTTTCTAATAACTAGACGTAATTACCTTTAATTTAACCCAAAAAGATCGAAAATCGACTAACTGGTTCAAAAGTTATGAATTTTTTTAAATAAAATACATCGAATATAGCCGTTTTTTATGGTCACCCTATTTCGGAGCTGGTCCCCTTAACAACCCAATGAAACAATACGGGTTTGATTATTTTCAACATAGATGCATCCCTGCGATTTTGAGCACAATTGAAGCACTTTGCGTGACCAACTTCGAAATAGGGTGACCATAAAAAACGACTGTGTTCGATGTATTTAATTTTAAAAAAATTCATAACTTTTGAACCAGTTGATCGATTTTCGATCTTTTTGGATCAAATTAAAGGTAATTATGTCTAGTTATAAGAAAAAATACCAAAACATAAATCTGGGTGCTTTTATATGCATAATGTATAAAATTATTGAAATTTTCGTCTTGTTTTTAAATTAAATTTATTCAAATTAAAAAAATAACATATCTCTAAAAGTTCCTCCATTTATAGAGTCAAGCATGCCCTTTAAAATGAGACTAAGAGATATTTTTTATGTTTGCCCCAAAATGAATGACATACAAATGAAAAACGCATGTTTTTTGATGAAAAACATCAATAACTTTGAGTAGAATAGAGATATTTACGATATCAGAATTGCAAATTGCTTCTCTTAAAAAGCTTTAAAAGTCGTTCACAGGCAGTTCAAGGGTGAAACTTGAAATAAAGAAGTCAGAGTGCAAAATGTGTTTTTTTAATATAAATCGGTTATTTTCAAAGATAGAAAAAAACTTATTTTTACAAAGTTACTTAAAATTATTGGAGCTATAACATTGTAGAACAAGTTTTTCTTCTATCTTCAAAGGTAAAAAAGTTAGATAGTTGATTGATTCAAAAATTTTGATCACCCTAATTTTTGATAATTTTTTAATAAGCGCATTATCATATGTAACAACTTTGTAGAAGAAAGTTTTTCTTTAAAACATTGCTATAGAGCTCTAGACCCAAATTTCCCCCTAAATTTGGTTTCTGGACCATTGTGCACTGAAAAGATTCAAAATCGCATCTTAAGTCGATTTATGGCCATTTAAAAAATCAAGATGTTAACTCCCGTTTCCTGGAAATCAAGCCCAAAATGGCCAATTACTGCTAAAAATGGGTATTTTCGGACCCAGGTGACCAGAAGCCGGAAATCGACACCATATGCCATTTTAAAATTGGTATCAGTATCCGTTCCATATTCGTTCAGCGGACTTGAACAAAGTTTTACAGAAAGAAATTTGGTTAGAAGATCTGAACGATTGTTTGATGACATGAAGATCCTGAATCCTCCTTTTCTGCAAATATTTGCATTAAAAATCTATTGCGCATTTCTGATGTGAGCTTGAATATGTTTTTTATTTTAACTCGTTTTTCATGCAAATTGATAATGAAATTGTAGAAACATTTCTGTTACTATTAATAATTTTTATTTGAAATCTCACTTTCGCTACGATTATTTTTCATTCCCGGGGAAAGAGCCTTTTTATTCTCGTTTCCCGGAAAATCAATTCCCAGGAATGTTGCAAATCTTAGGTAAATTCCTAGGGCTTCCTTCATACAAATTTTTTTCTTCATCATACAACATTGATAAGCTTATTTCTCAGTGCTATAAGTTTAGTCACTTAAAGCAGATCAACTTTCACATAACCAATCGTGTAGTTAAAAAAAAGTACAAGTAAATACATGTACATCATCTTGAGTGCAATTTAATGGATTGTATTTCGGTTGTTTGCTCTTCAATTTTTTAACACCTTCACCGAACACGATTCGCTAGTTGGGTGGCGGTCATGACCCGGTTGTAATCGTTAGAATTATTTAAAAAAAAAATCCTCTGTATCGTGTACCGAATCGGTACTACCGATCACAACTGAAGTTTGGTTGTTTTGCCCCAATCTACAGTGGGTAAAAAAAGTATTTGCACACATATGTTATACTGAAATATAAAACGTTTATTCTTTTATAAAGAATTCAAAGTATTTCATTTTATAAGTTAACTAAAAAGCAATCATTAGTAACAGATTAATGAAAACAAAATAAAGAGTAAACGGGATTTTAGCAACAAATCTAAAAGTACAAGCATAAAAAAGTATTTGCACACAGCCCTTCACGAAGTATTACAACAATGGAGTGTACTTTCTTAGCTTTATCACTCCCAACGAATTAGGTATATTGCTTCTTACACACGGATCGGTTGGTACGGATTGTCCCCGATCTTAGATTATATTGTATTATATTGCGCTACACAGTAGGCCTGGCCGTTGACAAGAAAAATGTATGGAAATCATTTTTTTAAATGGTGGATATCATTTTCCAGGATCCTTTCAAGTACTGGCTGTGTTAGTGTAGACTAGACTAGACTAGACTAGACAGCCCTGCACGAAGTATTTCGTAGCTTCAATCAATCAGAAGATAGAAGTCAATATTTCGTATGCATCCCGCTTGCATCAATGACGGCTTGTAATCTCCTTGGCATCGAATCAATTAATTTAGCCGTTGTTTCGGACGGATTTTTGGACCATTCGTCAAGAAGTGCCTCCTTAAAGGAATTCTTATTAGAAATCTTCTTTTTACGGATCTGCGCGTCTAGAATACTCCATAGATTTTCTATAGGGTTTATGTCTGGTGATTGGGGTGGTGTAATTAGTCTGTGCGGAACATTATAGAGCAGCCATTCTCTTGTTATTTTCGCCGTATGTGGTTGTTGTCCTGTAGAAAGTAATACGACCGGTTTAGGTTAAGCTTCTTGGAACTTTGATCCAAATTATTGTGCAATACGTTGATGTAACTCTTTGCCGTCATAGTCCCTTCGATGAAAGCTATATTTCCAACCCCATCGCTAGACATGCAACCCCAAACCATTACATGACCTCCGCCATGTTTTACTATAGCCTTCAGATTTTTGCTGTGAAGTTCTGTATTGAGCTTTCTCCAAACGAATCGTTTCCCATCGGATCCGACCAAGTTAAACTTGCTCTCATCGGAAAATATAACACACCGCCAAAATTCTAATGGCTTGGAAATGTGCGCTTTAGCAAACCCTAGACGCTTCATTCGGTTTTTCTCAGAGATAAAAGGTTTCTTCCTTGCTGCTCGGCCGTGAATATTTGCAGAATGTAGTACAATCCTCACTGTTTGAAGATGAACCACCTTTCCGAATGCTGTAGCAACATGTGCCGACAAGCTCCTTTTGCGCATCCCTAATAATTGCTTGCCGTTCTTTTGTTGTCAGCTTTCTTGGTCTTCCAGAACGACGCTTATTTTCGGTTATTCCCGTTTCTAAATACCGTTTGATTGTATATCGAACTGTAGAAAATCCTTGCTTCACGGTTCTGCCGATATCTCTGTAGCTTTTTTCCGATTCGCGTAAAAAAAATAATCCTTTCGCGAATCAACGGAGGAATTTCAGTTTTCTTCGGACACATCCTGACAGAGTCACACGTTGAGGCACACTAATCAAAAATGTGAAATGCACTCAAGTATTCACATATATCAGTGTGTTGGTAAGTCACCGAACGTAATTGAATTAGCGAGTCGCAGTGTGCCCAGATTGTGTGCAAATACTTTTTTGAGTATGATTTTCAGAAATACTCAATTCATGTTGATTGCTGCCATACCTACAACAAGTGCAATATTACTTACAAATGCTTGGAATATTACACTGTTTCATTATGAAATTTTTTGTTCAAAATAATTGCCAGAAATAAAGTAATTTAAGAAAACAATTGTGTGCAAATACTTATTTTACCCACTGTACGTAAGATAAGGAAAACAGGCAATTTTTCTGTTGCCAGTGCCAGTGATGTAGATAACACATCAAATGGATGGTAGCTAATAGAATTGCCATCCCTGTATTTATTTATGCACATGAAAATGAGAAATTTTTAATCTTTGAAATAAATTTTACCAAAATGAAAACTAAATAGTCCTTCTAAACTGTTTAAGACTATGTGCTGTCAGTTTCGAAACCTTTTACTAAGTATGTCTTGAACAAAATCCATGTTTCTTAACGTAAGGGTAGGGAACATATTCTAAGCAGCTTAAGGAACCGCCTGTGTATTCAGACGAAATACTCGAAAGGTGTTGGATGAAATTCAAACAGTAGTTATAAATCTGTTCTCTATCGTTTTCTCTGTCAGAACTTGTTTTCAGATTCTGAAACTAAGTTAGCAAACTTTAACAATCATCAATTAAAGTTACCAATCGAGGAACACTATTCCAATCACCCCGAACCTATTTTAAGCAGTTTCCATCTGTTTTGCAGGCGTTTTTTTTCAGCACCCGAAGTGGCTCCTGAATGGCTGCAATATAGGTCGATTTGCTTCAAACGATGTTTGTTCACAAATTTCTTTGTAATTTACGGTATTCCTTATATTCGTAAGACAGCTAGACAATCAAATTTTTCGTTTCCATCATTGAAATTGTCGATATTGATGAAAATGCAGGAGTTTGAGGCCTGTTTTCTTCGACTGATTAAAATATGCGCTACTGCTTAAGCCGTTCCTATCACTATTCATCAAAGGTTATTTGTTTGAGTAATTGGTTACAAAATCGTTGACAAAATTGAGATGTGACCTTTCCTTATTTTTAATCACATAATATAGTTCATGCAAATAAAAAATAATGTATTGCAGCTTAAAACCAAAATTAAAAAATCGAATTGAGAAAACATGCATCTTTGCCTACAGAACGGTTTTCGCGAAAGCCAGCTCCTATGCCTAATTTGCGAAGGTGAAAAACAGTTGATGAACACTGCAATACACTCCTGACCCAATAAAACTATGATGTACAGAAACACCTTTCTACCCGAAGAGTAACAGCACATTCAGAGAGGTATATAAATCACTTTCACGAGTCAAATTTCTCCACAAGTTAAAGTCTTTGTATTACTTCTGCTAAACTCTGTACACTTGATATGTGATTGACAGGCCCCGCTTCTCCCCTAATTCGGCATCTAATCACTGTGATCGTAATTTCAATGTCAATGTTAACGACCAAAAAGCTGATGCTGAAAGCGGCACATTGTAAGGCGGATGTACGTTTATAGGTTATCATATTTCTGACATTTCGGATGAAAGTGCTATATGTTATATAACCTCTCGAAGTTACTATTATTTTATCTATGGTTCTTCAATTCCTATAAGGAACATAGGGGTAGGGTGGACATTGATGTTACAAAAGTCAATGATTGTTTTAGTGCCATTTATTTATGAAAAGCCATATATTGATATGAACAACAATAGAAATATTACGAATTTTTCAACGGATAGGGATGCGTGTTCATTATATTTATATGTGTACCACAGAATGCAATAATTTTTATGCAGTATCTGTAATTAAACAAACACTTTAATTTTTAGTCCCAACGTTCGTGAAGTTTTATCTACTGCTTATGTCCGCTTTTTTCCACAGTTTTCGTTTCTCGTCGATATTTGTGCAGTCAAGTAAGGTCTAAGTACTAGAATGAATCTATATAGTTACACTAATAGTTCTACAGGTCTACTGTTATGTATGATATATGTCCCTTAATATGCAAATAAAAGTATATTCTTGCTTCTTACTACACGATATAACCTAGATAAAAAACATTCCTGATAGGATTGGGGTTGGTAATATTTTTGGAAATAATCTGTAACCCTAAAACTTATATTAATACTCCACAGATCTTTGTGGATTCTATACAATTTACACTTCCATTTCAGTCAAAATGGTATGATATTAATCTCAATTATAAAACATTATGATTTTGCTCTGTGGCAGGTTTATAGTACCTCAGTATCTTTTTTTTTTTCGTTTCATTAATCTAAAACCTTAAACTTTAATTCGAAAATTTATATAGAATTATCAAATATGTCTAGTTAGTTTGTAGAACATCAGTATGGAAACTCATGAATAGGTTGCGCAGTATTAGATATTCAACCCAAACCCACAAAGATTTGAATATTTTTCGTCAAGTTGCTTCGAAGACAATAAACATCTTGTTTTTCTTCAAGAACGTACAATATTATCGTCCGGAATTCGTCTAAATGGCTGTCGTTTTTCACTATCAGCGTTGGTGGTTGATGGCAAATATTTTCTAGAAATGAATACTTTTTAAATAGTTAGGAACCGAAATAAGGCAGTTTTTCAAAGATTCTTAAAAATTTAAATAGGTTAGTACAAACGTTTTTTGAGCAGGAACGAGCATTAGAGCCTTGATCTGAAATTGAACAGGGCTGAGTGTATGTGCAACGGTTCTATATGTGCTATATGCAACGGTTCGTCGCTGCTTTGAGCATCAGAAACAAAGGACCTGGGCTCTCTATCTTATAGCGAATTTCTTTATTCCACTGTGTGCGGGCAAAACTGCCGAGGAATAATGAAACGTCATCGCCATTTAAGATGCAAGTAAGAAAGAGATGCCAGATAATTGTTTACGAACTTAGCACGTGCGGTGGTGGGTTGAAGCTAACAAATTTTACAGTGCGCTTCGGGCAGCACGACAGGTCAAAACTGGGTCAAAATCGAGCTAATAAAGAAGGGTTTTGACAGCAGATAGTGCGCTTCCAGGTCAAAACGAGGCGAGCTGGTGGAATAAAGAAATTCGCTATTACTGCGGCCTTGCAAAAAGGGGGCAGTATATCAAAAAGCACACAATAAATTCAACTACTTTTGATATCGTGATAGTAAAATTAATATCAAATAAATGGAGTGGAAATCGCCACATTTTGAATTGTTATATTAACAATAAATAATAAACTAACATCGATATTTCTATTAAATTCATTGAAATTGGGTTCGATAAATCTGAAAGAAATAAAATTTTCGGCATAAAAAAATTGAAATTTTACAAGAAGCTATATTTTTAAGCCTTAAATTTGAATCTACTAAGCCCCAAACTTCTTTATCTTCAAACGCCGAAAAGTGTTTCTAAATTAGTACCATCACTTGGCCGTTCCCCGAAGCCCCGTCACTCGGTAAAGCTCTCCACTAAATTTGAAGTAACCAGCAGCCACCACACGACCGGTAACCAATTTATCCAAACATCTATAAAAGCGATCGGACTGATTAGAGGGGCCATCATTCGCCACTGTGTAGCCGTCCGGTCAGTCTATATGTTTAAATTTCTCCCGAAAAGCAGCGCGCGCGAATAAACGAACCGCATTTGCACTCTAGCTTGCGTTGTGTTGACTAGTTCCCCTACTGCATCCAACCAGTGCTCAAGGTACAAGAAGTAAAAAAAAAACTAGCCATCGAAGAAAGGCAACCTATTCGGAGGAAAAGGCTTTCGCGATCTCCGCGTATCTTTGTGAAGAGCAAAAACAGTACATACGCCTATCAGCAGTGTTCCTCGGTTCCATCATCTCGGCCCAGTAGTTGTGACAATCACCGGTGCGGTTGAAGGAAATTTGCGGTTTGGTAGGTTGAACACAGGAAATACCCAGCTGGACCATTAGAAACTAAGTACCTTGTTGAAGAGAAGGATGAAAGTGAGATCAACTTATAAAGCGATGAAAAAAAAACAATACTTTTTGTTGAAAGTTAAGTGCACTTTGAGGAATGATAACTTATGCCTGAATGTTGGTACTGTGCTTTGAATAGTTTGAGGACTACTTCTATTTGAAGTTTTCCGGACTTTTGATGGATACCAAGTATAACAGAAGTGTATGAAAAACTTTGACTCTTGAAAGAAGGGTTACACGTGGACGTTCAAATCAAGTGTGTGAATTGTATCTAATGAGACACAATTGTATGGGAGCTTTGGATAGAAGGAGCTGTATGTGGTTGGGGAATGATGGACATAGCTTGAAAATAAATACAATGCAGTGATTGATACATTGTAACTGGTTACCAACATTTCTCAAATATTCAAGTGCTATTCAACATATTGAAGTATTATCTACATGAATGTTAGTTTATACTATTTTTAGTGACAAAGATGTATAGACACATTAGTATTATTGTCATTCATCCCAACGCTGATTGAACATCATTAACATAAAAGGTTTTAGAATAGTATTGTTTTGGTAAACTTTTGAAAACGCCCCAGCCGATTGTTTATTGATACACACAGGAAACATTATGAAAAAAAAATTCAAATATTTTTTTTACAAATTTCCCCAGTGAAAATGATTTCAGAATATGCTCAGTTTTTATGCCGATTTCGAGATTAATGTTATAGGTGATTGCGTTTGATTGCGAATCATACAACTTTTTTCCAAAAAAATTCTTCATCTGTTTAAAATATCACTTTGAAATAAAAGCAAAGATGCTTCTGACATTTTTCTTGCAACTTTTAATGACTATAATTAGGGGACATGCCAAAAAACAAATCGAAATATATTTATCATCAGTATGGGGAGTTGAAAGTGGATAAATAATGAATAAAAAGATTGATGAGAACCTTTAGGTTAGTTTACTGAATATCTAACATTCTAATTGTCACAGTTTCACCTTTTCAGTGTCGCTTACATTAGGGCACTTTCCAGTTGATCTAGTGGTAGGATGCTGTTGACTGCAATATGTGCGAATCTCAGATGAAAAAAAAAACCGTTAGAGTTAATAAGATCGTAGCGCTCTAGCCTTGCAATTGTCCTATACACTCATTAACGGTTGGCTGCGGAGCCTGAGTCCAATAAACAGAGAGATATAATGAAACCGAACTCCTCTGTTTGTTTGCTGTTTCTAATTAGGGTGGGAGTTTAAGGTGGAACGGCATTGAAGCCACAAACGGCCGACTTCGAGCCACCACTTCAAATTTTCAGAAGCACAAGACTCGGGAATAGGTAATGCGTTTTCTGTGAAAACACTATTTTTTATTTGCTCCACCGCAGCAAACATAAAATAGAGTTCTCATAAGTGACGCATAAACTGTTACCGAGTCTTGTGCTTTTAAAAATTCGAAGTGGTGGTTTGAAGTCGGGTGGATACAATACCGTTTGTCCTTGAAGCACTGCGTTAAAATTAACTTAATTATTAAAACTCCCAAATGCATACACCTTTTTAATATTACAAAAATTCAATTTTTTTTTGCTATCTCAAAACAGAACCTAACATTTTTATTACTCTACACAGTTATTTCTCACCTCAAAGCTCTTCAGTGGTTAATATTACCGTAATTCTGCTCATGTAACCATTTCATGTCAAAACAAATATCAAAATAAATTACTGATAAAAATTGTGTCACACTACCTAATTTGCGAATTTCTCGTTTTTTTCCCGTTAGAAGACACACAATTTATAACTGGGTATTTGTATACGTGCATTACATGGATACTCCTAACGAGTTTTTCTGTTGAATTTTAATTTGGGCTAAAAATCGGCTAATATCGTAACACTTTAGAAAAAAAGTGAAATCTTTTCCCAGGTTATTAAAACTGG